>NC_084617.1:71800492-71820492 GCF_033978795.1 Nerophis ophidion
GAAGCCATCATTTGCAGCAGTGGTGGTTGCAAAAATAGGCCACGTGGACAACTGGATGATAGGGGGAAAGATCCACTATGGACTGGACTCTCACTATTATGTTAGATGCACTATGGACTGGACTCTCACTATTATGTTGGATCCACTATGGACTGGACTCTCACTATTATGTTAGATCCACTATGGACTGGACTCTCACTATTATGTTGGATCCACTATGGACTGGACTCTCACTATTATGTTGGATCCACTATGGACTGGACTCTCACTATTATATGTTAGATCAGTTATGGACTGGACTCTCACTATTATGTTAGATCCACTATGGACTGGACTTTCAGTATTATGTTGGATCCACTATGGACTGGACTTTCACACTATTTTCTTAGATCCAGTATGGACTGGACTTTCACACTATTATGTTAGATCCACTATGGACTGGACTCTCACTATTATGTTAGATCCACTATGGACTGGACTCTCACTATTATGTTAGATCCACTATGGACTGGACGCTCACTATTATGTTAGATCCACTATGGACTGGACTATCACTATTATGTTACATCCACTATGGACTGGACTCTCACTATTATGTTAGATCCACTATGGACTGGACTCTCAATATTATGCTAGATCCACTATGGACTGGACTCTCACTATAATGTTAGATCCACTATGGACTGGACTCTCACTATAATGTTGGATCAACTATGGACTGGACTCTCACTATTATGCTAGATCCACTATGGACTGGACTCTCACTATTATGTTAGATCCACTATGGACTGGACTCTCACTATTATGCTAGATCCACTATGGACTGGACTCTCACTATTATGTTAGATCCACTATGGACTGGACTCTCACTATTATGTTGGATCCACTATGGACTGGACTCTCACTATTATGTTGGATCCACTATGGACTGGACTCTCACTATTATGTTGGATCCACTACGGACTGGACTCTCATTATTATGTTGGATCCACTATGGACTGGACTCTCACTATTATGTTGGATCCACTATGAACTGGACTCTCACTATTATATGTTAGATCCATTATGGACTGGACTCTCACTATTATGTTAGATCCACTATGGACTGGACTCTCACTATTATGTTAGATCCACTATGGACTGGACTCTCACACTATTTTCTTAGATCCACTATGGACTGGACTCTCACTATTATGTTAGATCCACTATGGACTGGACTCTCACTATTATGTTAGATCCACTATGGACTGGACTCTCACTATCATGTTAGATCCACTATGGACTGGACTCTCACTATTATTTTGGATCCACTATGGACTGGACTCTCACTATTATGTTAGATCCACTATGGAATGGACTCTCACTATTATGTTAGATCCACTATGGACTGGACTGTCACTATTATGTTAGATCCACTATGGACTGGACTCTCACTATTATGTTAGATCCACTATGGACTGGACTCTCACTATTATGTTAGATCCACTATGGACTGGACTCTCACACTATTTTCTTAGATCCACTATGGACTGGACTCTCACTATTATGTTAGATCCACTATGGACTGGACTCTCACTATTATGTTAGATCCACTATGGACTGGACTCTCACTATCATGTTAGATCCACTATGGACTGGACTCTCACTTTTATTTTGGATCCACTATGGACTGGACTCTCACTATTATGTTGGATCCACTACGGACTGGACTCTCATTATTATGTTGGATCCACTATGGACTGGACTCTCACTATTATGTTGGATCCACTATGAACTGAACTTTCACAATATTATGTTAGATCCATTACGGACTGGACTCTCAATATTACGTTAGATTCACTATGGACTGGACTCTCACTATTATGTTAGATCCACTATGGACTGGACTCTCACACTATTATGTTAGATCCACTATGGACTGGACTCTCACTATTATGTTAGATCCACTATGGACTGGACTCTCACTATTATGTTAGATCCACTATGGACTGGACTCTCACTATCATGTTAGATCCACTATGGACTGGACTCTCACTATTATTTTGGATCCACTATGTATGGACTGGACTCTCACTATTATGTTAGATCCACTATGGACTGGACTCTCACTATTATGTTAGATCCACTATGGACTGGACTTTCACTATTATGTTAGATCCACTATGGACTGGACTCTCACTATTATTTTGGATCCACTATGGACTGGACTGGACTCTCACTATTATGTTAGATCCACTATGGACTGGACTCTCACTATTATGTTAGATCCACTATGGACTGGACTTTCACTATTATGTTAGATCCACTATGGACTGGACTCTCACTATTATGTTAGATCCACTATGGACTGGACTCTCACTATTAAGTTAGATCCACTATGGGCTGGACTCTCACTATTATGTTAGATCCACTATGGACTGGACTCTCACTATTATGTTAGATCCACTATGGACTGGACTCTCACTATTATGTTGGATCCACTATGGACTGGACTCTCACTATTATGTTAGATTTACTATGGACTGGACTCTCACTATTATGTTAGATCCACTATGGACTGGACTCTCACTATTATGTTGAATCTACTATGGACTGGACTCTCACTATTATGTTAGATCCACTATGGACTGGACTCTCACTATTATGTTAGATCCACTATGGACTGGACTCTCACTATCATGTTAGATCCACTATGGACTGGACTCTCACTATTATTTTGGATCCACTATGGACTGGACTCTCACAATTATGTTAGATCCACTATGGACTGGACTCTCACTATTACGTTAGATCCACTATGGACTGGACTGTCATTATTATGTTAGATCCACTATGGACTGGACTCTCACACTATTTTGTTAGATCCACTATGGACTGGACTTTCACAATATTATGTTGGATCCACAACGGACTGGACTCTCACTATTACGTTAGATTAACTATGGACTGGACTCTCACACTATTATGTTAGATCCACTATAGACTCAACTCTCACACTATTATGTTAGATCCAGTATGGACTGGACTTTCACAACCTTACGTCAGTCCCACATTTGCGGTCCTCTCCAAGGTTTTTCATAGTCATTCTCATCGACGTCCCACTTTGTTGTGAGTTTTTCCTTGCCCTCATGTGGGCGCTGAACCGCGGATGTCGTTGTGGCTTGTGCAGCCCTTTGAGACACTCGTGATTTAGGGCTACGTAAATAAACATTGATTGATTGATGATTGATTGAAGAAATGGCTGGGGAGAGGGAAGTCTGGGCTTCTCTGTTTAGGCTGCTGCCCCCGCGACCCGACCTCGGATAAGCAAGAAAGATGGATGGATGAGCATTATGAAGCAATTATGTATCATACCCTGAGAGGGACAAGCGGTAGACAATGGAACTTTACTGCAGGTCCTCAGCTCTCATGATCCATCCATCCATTTTCTCATTGAACTCGTTTCAATCTTAATATTGCTAGCAGCTTTTGAGGCGGGTCTACTTTTTATCCAGTGCCTACTTTGCAAGTTGGCCCCAGGCTCTTCTGAAGCTCCACACGTTCTTCCTCCGCCTCCATGACGCCGTTGTATTCGAAGTAGGCGACGTCGCCGACCAGCAGGGCCTCGTGGGACATGGGCAGGAGGCCGCTTTTAACGGCTGACACCTGAAAACAGACATATGTCAGTCAAACTTGATGTTTACGTCAACAAAACTAAGCACATGACTTAAAGGGGAGCTGCACTTCTTTGAGCACAATCATTTTGAAACCGATGACGACGGATGTTATTTTTGTTTTAATGCATTATTTATGAAACATACGTTTTTGTTAACATATTAAGTGAAGTGAATTATATTTTATATAGCGCTTTACATAGTGAAACCCAATATCTAAGTTACATTTAAACCAGTGTGGGTGGCACTGGGAGCAGGTGGGTAAAGTGTCTTGCCCAAGGACACAACGGCAGTAACTAGGATGGCACAAGTGGGAATCGAACCTGCAACCCTCAAGTTGCTGGCACGGCCACTCTACCAACCGAGCTATGCCGCCCATCATTAAAGGGTTTTAATGATAATGCAATAATGTTTAACACATACAGAGTCATTTTTTCATGAAAGACAAGAATATAAGTTGGAGTGTTACCTGACTCGGATGACTTGCATTGATTGGAATCCGACAGAAGTGCGGATAACGTCGGCACTTTCAAATGGAGGAGAACAAAAGTCCTCCTTTCTGTCCGGTGCTACATAAAAGTGGTTGGTTTTCGGCATCTTATTTGTCCAGCTTCCATACTCATTTTTATACACTTTACAAGAAATCCATTAGCTCCGTAGCTTGCTAGCTTGTGCACGCCAGCTTTCTGAGACTCTTAATTTGTTAGCGCAGGCAAGAGGAGTCAGCGCTTTTATTGTGAAGATAGGAACTGTGCAGTCGGTCTTTAGAGTTTTGACAGCAGGTACGGCGCGAATGTGTTGAAATAAAAAGTGTTTCCCGCCTTCCTGTCTGTCACTTTTTCTTAATAACGAGCTTGCAGCAGCCAGTGTCATCCCACAAGACCCTCAGGTGTCGTGAATGTCAATAAAGTGACGTCTATTTTTTTAAATGCCTGGCTGGCGATCGACTAACACATCCTCCGGGATCGACCGGTAGCTTGCGATCAACGTAATGGGCACCCCTGGTCAAGGCCATTCGAGGGAGTCCAATCGTAGATTAGGATTTTTGTTTTTCCGCGAGCAGACAAAACAATGGCTTGTCTGTTCTATCCGTCCATGCTGACTCGCATCTGAAATGTTTCCCTTTCAAGCGGCTTTTCCATGATGTGATCCATCTTGCGATTGAGCTCAGAAATCGCCCCAGTCTGTGATCCTACAGCCCGACCCAATCCTTCCATTGCAAGAAACGGCATTTTGGCTCCTTGAGTGGCTGCCATCGTCTCACGAATTTGACGATACACCAGAGCAATGCCCAGCCCAATCAGCAGGTGCCCCGCGATCACGGTTCCAGATAGGTAGATGTATTCCACGTCCTCCATGGAAAGGACTGATTCTCCATTTGTCCCAGGAATCTCTCATGTACCCCGCAGCAATGGTTCCATAAGGGTAGCCGGGCTCCCCCGAACCTCTTTTCCTCGTCGAAAAGATTTTGTCAATTGAGTCGAGAGTCCAGCTGATCATTTCCATGTCTGATGTTTAGATTTGGAGGACAGCGCAAAGATAGAGGCTTCAAAAAAGTGCAGAAAAGACAAAACTAAGAGAGCAAGCTGTCACGGTTCGGACTCCTGCCGTCTGTGCGCCCCTCTGGACACGCCCACGGCCACGTATATCCAAGGAGGCGCCGTGCAGTAGCCACCAGGTGCAATCATTTTCCAGCAATCAACACACTTGTCCTTGATGAGCGATCTGCCTTCTTAAGCCTGGACAACCTGCCATCACTCGCCGGAGTATAGTCTTCTGTAGCTGTGTAAGCATCCCGTATCTGGCTTCCATCCCCCGTACTCGCTCTTCCCCTGCGACTTCCGTGTTTCCGTTGTGTCTGATGTTCCTGTTGTCTTCCCGCAGCGTTCCCCGTGTTCTCCTGTGATCCTCTGTGTAACCCTTGCCTACCGGACTGCCCTTTTGGATTCTCGACCTCCTGCTTGGACACGTTAGTCTCGACGCCTCTCGTTCGCCCTGGATCCTCTGCCTGCCCCACGGACTTCCGTGTTCTTTCGTCTCTTCACAACATTTGGTAACACACACCTCAGCTAAACACTTCACGAAGTCTGTCACCCATTCCCTTTTGGATATTGTTCACACTCCATTTTCTTGGTTTATTTTCTATTGTTTTATTATATATGTATATATATATCTATATATGGTTAATATATATAAAATAATTCTTTGGACATTACTCCCACCTGGTGTCAGTCTACCGTCATCTCCCCTATTTAAACCATAACACAAGCAGGGAGAAAAAGGGAGCGGAAAAAAAATGCCACCGCCCTCACCAGAAGCAAGACAGAAAGTAAAACCTGGTCATTGTGTGACCTAATGAGGTAGCAATGTACTTATCTCCCAAAAAGACTTACTGCAGCTGTGGCTGGTGTGTGAAGGTGAAGCAGACAGCGAACGTTGGGGCGGGCGGAGTAGATGGCGAGTGCAGACTGAACTTCTCCGTGTCCACGCCCAGGTTGGTGCTGCCCTTTTCCACTATTTCCCCCAAGATATTCACCTTCACCTGAAAGACACAGCATGCAAATACTTTATGTCATAAATGCCAACCTCAGATTTCGGAAGGTGGGGGGTGGGGGGAGTCGGGTGGGGGGGTTTTGGTCGGGGGTGGGGCGGGGGCGTGGTTAAGAGTAAAGTATTTCATATATATATATATATATATATAAGACATACTTGACTTTCAGTATGTATATAATACTCATTGTTGAGTTAAGGGTTGAATTGTCCATCCTTGTTCTATTCTCTGTCACTATTTTTCCAACCATATGCTTGTACAGTAGATGGCTGTATTGTCCTTTTTAAGAGTGTGACAACATTGCTGTTTACGGCAGACAAACTGCTTTACGGTAGACGAAAACGTGACTGCTGTTGTTGTGTGTTGTTTTACCGCCCTGGGAGGACGTTAATGAAACTGTTTAACAATAAACCCACATAAAAAACCAAGAACTCGCCCTCGATCATTCTACAGTTATAACGTCATTGGGCAGGCACGCTGTTTATATTGTGGGAAAGCGGACATGAAAACAGGCTGTCCTCACTCAGGTCCGCATGGAGCCGGAGGGGGCGTGGCTTCCAGCTCCGCCTGAATTTCGGGAGATTTTTGGGAGAAAGTTTGTCTGTATTCTGTATTGCTGCAGTAATTATGACTGTAGAGGTGCCCTACTGACACTACGATTCCTCTTATGAGCCCGGCAGTCTGAGGTAAAAGTCTTGTATTTTCATGCAGTGATTGCTTTCCAGCAATATATTTTCGGATTTTTCAGTCCAACGTGTCTCAGTTCGTGTGACTTTTTCGGGCTCCAACTCCCAGCTCATGTCTCGTCCAGGCTGCTGCTAATAAAGGCGGCAGGTGATTCGATAACAAGGCCCACCTGGGCCATCTACTCACCTGTCGCTGTCTTCGAGGCCGATCCTTGCACACTCCGTTCCGCGGCAGGCCTGCAGACTACGCCCCCCTCCACAATGACGATTTGTTGTGGATTGTATTACTTATTTTTTAATCCATTATTTATAATTTCCTTTATATAATCGAAGTAAAAATGTGCATGTTTTCCATTTAAAAAAAATTCATTTTCAGGCACAGTTCAATTAAGCATTGGCGTCGTTATTTTAAAGAACAAAATGGTTTTAGTATCAGTGTAAACAATGTAAAAAGTATTTATATACTAACCAGGCTTGATCCAGCTACCTCGCTGTAGGCCAGGCCATCTGGGAGCACAAGAAATGTTCCAGTTCTTTGCTAACTCGCAGCTGTTTAAAAAAAAAAAAACAGACACAAAATTATTAAAAATAACCATCACCAATAAGTGAATTTTGACTTAATGGCAAAAACCCACAGTGAGAGAAGTGTGACCGATCTGGGCCCAGCCGTAAAGATCGAACAGACGATGGATGCTGGCGAGTTTGCAGCGCATCAGTCGTTCCCCCTTCACCATGGTGCCAGGATCACAGGCCTGCAGGTCGTTAATGGGCGTAACCATCATCATGTCTGTCGGGCGGACAATACAAGACTTACAAGAAAGTAGGGCTGGGCGATACGGCCTTTTTTTTTAAATATCTCGATATTTTTAGGCCATGTCACAATACACCAAATATATCTCAATATTTTGCCTTAGCCTTGACTGAACACTTGATGCATATAATCACAGCAGTATGATGATTCTATGTCTACATTAAAACATTCTTATTCATACTGCAATAATATATGCTCATTTTAAACTTTCATGCAGAGAGGGAACTCCAAACTAAGTCAATTTAGCAAAACTGTATTTATTAAACAGTTGAAACAAACATTCATGTCATTTCAAAACACAAAGTGCAAGATTGTCAGAGACATTTTAAAAACAATATATGAGTGCACTTTTGTGCATGATGTCACTAAGATGACATATCAAAACAACACTAAATTAAAGAGCACTTTTTGCACAGAACGCCACTACAATAGTTTAAAACAAATAAAGTGCACTTTTGTGCATGATGTCACACAAGATATTTCAATGACTGTCAAATAAAAATGAGCTGCATAATAGAAAATCAAATAGTGTATGTCCTTTGCTCTGTGGTAGGCTACAATAAACACCCCCCTGCCACGCCCACCTCAACCTCCTCATGCTCTCTCAGGGAGAGCATGTCCCAAATTCCAAGCTGCTGTGTTGAGGCGTGTTAAAAAAAAATAATGCCCTTTGTGACTTCAATAATAAATATGGCAGTGCTATGTTGGCATTTTTTTCCATAACTTGAGTTGATTTATTTTGGAAAACCTTGTTACATTGTTTAATGCAGGGGTGCCCATTACGTTGATCGCGAGCTACCAGTCGACCGCGGGGGGTGTGTCAGTCGATCTCGAGCCAGGCTTTTAAAAAAAATAGACCTAAAAATTAGTGATCATCAATCTTCACCAAGACGTCACTTAAATGACATTCACGGTACCGGAGGGTCTTGTGAGATGACGCTGGCTGCTGCAAGATCATTATTATTAAAAATGACAGAGAGGAAGGCGAGAAACACTTTTTATTTCAACAGACTCTCGCGCCGTACCTTCCGTCAAAACTCTAAAGGCCGACTGCACATTTCCTATCTTCACAATAAAAGCCCTGCTTCATGCTGCCTGCGCTAACTAAATACAGAGTCTCGGAAAACTGGCGTGCACAAGCGATCCCTCAGAAAGCTGGCGTGCACAGCACTTGTGCACGCCAGCTTTCCGAGACTCTTATTTTGTTAGCGCAGGCAGCATGAAGCAGGGCTTTTATTGTGAAGATAGGAAATGTGCAGTCGGCCTTTAGAGTTTTGACGGAAGGGACGGCGCGAAAGTCTGTTGAAATAAAAAGTGTTTCTCGCCTTCCTCTCTGTCATTTTTTCATAATAATGAACTGGCAGCAGCCAGCGTCATCTCACAAGACCCTCGGGTGCCGTGAATGTCAATCAAGCAAGCTACGGAATTTGCCGCCAATGTTTTTCTTGTAAAGTGTATGGAAGCTGGATGAATTAGATGCCAAAAAACAACCACTTTCATGTGGTATTGTACAGAAAGGACAACTTTTTTTCTCCTCCATTTGAAAATGTGGGCGTTATCATCATTACTGTCTGATTCCAATCAATGCAAGTCATCAGAATCAGGTAATACACCAACTTATATTCTTGTCTTCGTGAAAGAAAGACATCTATATGTGTTACACATGCTTGTATTATCATTAAACACATTTAACTTGTTTACAAAAATGTCTCTTTCATAAATAATTAAATATAAATGATATATATAAATGAGGAAGATCCCCTCGAGTTGGTCAATTGAAAAGTAGCTCGCCTGCAGAAAAAGTGTGGGCACCCCTGGTTTAATGCATCCAGCGGGGCATCACAACAAAATTAGGCATAATAATGTGTTCGTTCCACAACTGTCTATATCGGTATCGGTTGATATCGGAATATCGGATATCGGCAAAAAAGCCACTAGCGGACACCAACCATTTCAACTCATTTAATTTTTTTTTACCATTTTCAAAAAAATTCCCATTGATGTCAATGGGACATTCTTCAAAGTTCCACAATTCCCACATTTTTTTATCTGACTCAAACTGTTCCTACTTCAAAATATTCAGCTTGTTTTGGAATTGCGTGCTCCACTTCAACAATAAAATTTTTTTTTAAAATACAGCATTTCTGTTTAACTTCAACATTGGAGCATTCCATACTTGCCAACCCTCCCGGATTTTCCGTGAGACTCCCGAAATTCAGCGCCTCTCCCGAAAACCTCCCGGAAGAAATTTTCTCCCAAAAATCTCCCGAAATTCAGCCGGAGCTGGAGGGGGCGTGGCCTGCTTTTACGTTCGCTTTCCCACAATATAAACAGCTTGCCTGCCCATTCACGTTACAACATCTACGGATTTGAATAAAAAAACTGCACACACAAGGAGACGAAGCAGAAGAACAAGGAAGTTACAGCCATGGCGACGCCGTTTGTAATAGAGTGATCTATGTTGTCTGTTGCCATCTCCTGGTGAATGTTGGCTATAGTGTTATGGGGTTGCTTTTTGATTGGCCAACGATTTACGTGGTGTTGGGCACCTGACGACAAGTGAGGGAGTCTGTTCTGAAGCCCACAGTAAAGAGACGTAACTTCATCACCTCGCCTGGTTATTGACTCCAACCCAATATATTACACCGTCGAAGAAATAAATGGCAGAACAAAGGTTACTCAAATAGTGAAAGGTACGTTTTTTTTTTTAGTAACCAGCAAGAAAAGTACAGTTAGTAGAACAACTGTGTTTTTATTACTGTGTATTTGATAGTTGCCGTCTGATATTCAACTATTTATTTTATTTATATATATAATACAATTAATATATATAGCTAGAATTCACTGAAAGTCAAGTATTTCATACACACATATATATATATATATATATATATATATATATATATATATATATATATATATATATGAAATATAAATGAAATACTCGAGTTGGTGAATTGTAGATATAAATATATTCCTCCCCTCTTAACCACGCCCCACGCCCCCCGCCCCAACCACGCCTCCGCCCCACCCCTGACCACGCCCCCCCACCCCACACCCCACACCTCCCAAAATCGGAGGTTTCAAGGTTGGCAAGTATGGAGCATTCACACGCAATTCTTTCAGGAATTGCCTCATCTAGTTATCTGATCATGTTCATCGTTCAACTCCTTGGTGTTCATTTTAAATCCATCAAGATAAAAATGTTTATCAAAATCAAATTACGGGATGTTATTTATGTAGTTTGATCATTTTCCTCGACTGGTGCACTAACATCATGTGGTTTATTTTGTAGATACAGTCGCGACCATACTTGCCAACCTTGAGACCTCCGATTTCGGGTGGGGGGGGGCGTGGTTAAGAGGGGTGGCGTATAATTTACCAACTTGAGTATTTCATATATATATATATAAATATATATATATGTATGAAATACTTGACTTTCAGTGAATTCTAGCTATATATATTTATTTTATTATATATACATAAATAAAAGGAATAGTTGAATTTCCGACGGCACCTATCAAATACACAGTAATAAAAACACAGTTGTTCTACTAACTGTACTGTGCTTGCTGGTTACTAAAAAAAGAACAACACTTACCTTTCACTATTTGAGTAACCTTTGTTCGGCCATTTGCATAATAGCGAGCGATCTCCGAATCCGGGAACATATATCACGGATTTGTTGTAGACATCCGCATTGCCATCTTTGTCTCAGCATAAGTTACACCATCGGGTCTCCATTTTGCGAGGTGGGCCATAATACTGGGTTGTGAACGATGCTGCGCTGCGGACGCTTTGTGCTTCGCTGACTGACCTTTCATGGCTGAGTATATCCAATCGGCCGCCGTGTTCAATGGAGAAGTCCGTTATACAAAATTTACAGTCAACATACCCTTCCCCTTCGAACTCTCCTGGATAAACTGAAATTCTTGTTTCCAATCGTTCTGGAACTCGCAAGCGTAGTTCTTCATTTTGCTCGTCGACGGTGTAATATATTGGGTTGGAGTCAATAACCAGGCGACGTGATGAAGTTACGTCTCTTTACTGTGGGCTTCAGAACAGACTCCCTAATGCATGTTCCTTGACTGCACTTAAATGTAGAATATATTTACATTCTATTCTATGTACAGTAGATGGCAGTATTGTCCTGTTTAAGAGGGTCACAACATTGAGTCAGGTCTGGTGTTGGAGGGGGCGTGGCTTCCAGCTCCACCTGAATTTCGGGAGATTTTCGTTTTCGGGAGAGGCGCTGAATTTCGGGAGTCTCCTGGAAAATCCGGGAGGGTTGGCAAGTATGGTCGTTTTCCAGAGTTTTCCTCCCGAAGTTCTTATCTTTGTGCATGTGATGTCAGATCAAACAAAAATTGAGCTGTTTGGCCACAATACCTAACATTGTGTCTGCACTCTTAGTACTCATGCCAGAACCATACACACGGCTGCAGTTAGGGGGCAGTGGTGCTCAAACAGGGATAGTCCCTTGCTGGCCCCAATATGGACTGGACTCCCACTATTATGTTAGATCCACTATGGACTGGACTCTCACTATTATGTTAGATCCACTATGGACTGGACTCTCATTAATATGTTAGACCCACTATGGACTGGACTCTCATTAATATGTTAGACCCACTATGGACTGGACTCTCACTATTATGTTAGATCCACTTGGACTGGACTCTCACTATTATGTTAGATCCACTATGGACTGGACTCTCATTAATATGTTAGACCCACTATGGACTGGACTCTCATTAATATGTTAGACCCACTATGGACTGGACTCTCACTATTATGTTAGATCCACTATGGACTGGACTCTCACTATTATGTTAGATCCACTATGGACTGGACTACCACTGTTATGTTAGATCCAATATGGACTGGACTCTCATTAATATGTTAGACCCACTATGGACTGGACTCTCATTAATATGTTAGACCCACTATGGACTGGACTCTCACTATTATGTTAGATCCACTATGGACTGGACTCTCACTATTATGTTATTTCCACTATGGACTGGACTACCACTGTTATGTTAGATCCACTATGGACTGGACTCTCATTAATATGTTAGACCCACTATGGACTGGACTCTCATTAATATGTTAGACCCACTATGGACTGGACTCTCACTATTATGTTAGATCCACTTGGACTGGACTCTCACTATTATGTTAGATCCACTATGGACTGGACTCTCATTAATATGTTAGACCCACTATGGACTGGACTCTCATTAATATGTTAGACCCACTATGGACTGGACTCTCACTATTATGTTAGATCCACTATGGACTGGACTCTCATTAATATGTTAGACCGACTATGGACTGGACTCTCACTATTATGTTAGATCCACTATGGACTGGACTCTCACTATTATGTTAGATCCACTATGGACTGGACTCTCACTATTATGTTAGATCCACTATGGACTGGACTCTCATTAATATGTTAGACCGACTATGGACTGGACTCTCACTATTATGTTAGATGTTAAATATGTTTGGAGGAAAAAAGGTGAGGCCTTTAATCCCAGGAACACAATTCCTATAGTATTTAGCTCTGGGCCTGTTTTGCTGCCAATGGAACTGGTACTTTAAATGGGATGATGAAAAAGGAGGATCAGCTCCAAATTGTTCAGGACAACATAAAACCATCAGCCCGGAGGTTGGGTCTTGGGCGCTGTTGGGTGTTCCAAAAGGACAATGACCCCAAACAAACGTCAAAAGTGGTAAAGGAATGGCTAAATCAGGCTAGAATCAAGGTTTTAGAATGGCCTTCTCACGTTTGACACCCCTGCGTTAGGTTCTATCTTTTTTCCCCCCAACAATTTAAATAGCAAAATGTCAAATAATATTCAAGTACAGGCAAACTGGCTTTGAATGACATTTTGCAGCATCGCCCACACAAACATGATCCAGGACAAACAGTACTACTGCATGTGTAAAAGTGCATACTGGATGGGGAGACCGGTAGGGAGGCCGGGGAGCCATGCAGGGCCATGTAGTCCGCCAACTGTCTGAGGGCCCATAGGTTGGAGGAGTTGCCGCCTTTTTTCATCTGCTCCTGAATCAGAACATCCAGCTCTTCCTTGAATGACTGCGAACAAACACAACGTTCATGAAGTGCGGTGTTTCCTTTTCATCATTTGTGTCTGCACTCTTAGTACTCATGCCAGAACCATACACACGCCTGCAGTTAGGGGGCAGTGGTGCTCAAACAGGGATGGTCCCTTGCGGGCCCCAATATGGACTGGACTCCCACTATTATGTTAGATCCACTATGGACTGGACTCTCACTATTATGTTAGATCCACTATGGACTGTACTCTCACTATTATGTTAGATCCACTATGGACTGGACTCACACTATTATGTTAGATCCACTAGGACTGGACTCTCACTATTATGTTAGATCCACTATGGACTGGACTCTCACTATTATGTTATTTCCAATATGGACTGGACTCTCACTATTATGTTAGATCCACTATGGACTGGACTCTCACTATTATGTTAGATCCACTATGGACTGGACTCTCACTATTATGTTAGACCCACTATGGACTGGACTCTCACTATTATGTTAGATCCACTATGGACTGGACTCTCACTATTATGTTGGATCCACTATGGACTGGACTCTCACTATTATGTTAGATCCACTATGGACTGGACTCTCACTATTATGTTAGATCCACTATGGACTGGACTCTCACTATTATGTTAGATCCACTATGGACTGGACTCTCACTATCAAGTTAGATCCACTATGGACTGGACTCTCACTAATATGTTAGACCCACTATGGACTGGACTCTCACTATTATGTTAGATCCACTATGGACTGGACTCTCGCACTATTATGTTAGATCCACTATGGACTGGACTCCCACTGTTATGTTAGATCCACTATGGACTGGACTCCCACTATTATGTTATTTCCACTATGGACTGGACTCTCACTAATATGTTAGACCAACTATGGACTGGACTCTCACTATTATGTTAGATCCACTATAGACTGGACTCTCACTATTATGTTATTTCCACTATGGACTGGACTCTCACTAATATGTTAGACCCACTATGGACTGGACTCTCACTATTATGTTAGATCCACTATAGACTGGACTCTCACAATTATGTTAGATCCACTATAGACTGGACTCTCACTATTATGTTAGATCCACTATAGACTGGACTCTCACTATTATGTTAGATCCACTATGGACTGGACTCTCACTATTATGTTAGATCCACTATGGACTGGACTCTCACTATTATGTTAGATCCACTATGGACTGGACTCTCACTATTATGTTAGATCCACTATGGACTGGACTCTCACTATTATGTTAGATCCACTATGGACTGGACTCTCACTATTATGTTAACAAAAACATGACAAGTCTGTCCTCCGTTCTGTGCCTACCCACTTTGGAGAAGTGGGTAGGCATCCCAGAACAAGCCTGACTGGCTTGTTCTGGGATGTTTGGAGTTTAGATTTGAGGGGTTTGGATTCGTACTACAGTGTTGATATTTTTAGTTCATTTAGCCATTTTTAAGCTTGAACATGCTAAACGTAGGATTTACATGTTGTAGAATATCCTTAGTAAATTGATTTGAAGCTTGATGTGGTGAAGCAGGACTGTTTAACATTTACTCTGACAGTGTAGTTGTCTACATGCGCCCTATGATTGACTAACAACCAGTTGGTAGGAAATGTAGGGATTGATTGCATTAAAGCAGGGGTCACCAACCTTTTTGAAACCAAGAGCTACTTCTTGGGTACTGATTAATGCCAAGGGCTACCAGTTTGATACACACTTAAATAAATTGCCAGAAATAGCCAATTTGCTCAATTTACCTTTAATAAATAAAAAAAATGGGTATTTAGGGGCGGCATTAGCTCGGTTGGTAGAGTGGCCGTGCCCGCAACTTGAGGGTTTCAGGTTCGATTCCCGCTTCCGCCCACCTAGTCACTGCCGTTGTGTCCTCGGGCAAGACACTTTACCCACCTGCTCCCAGTGCCACCCACACTGGTTTAAATGTAACTTAGATAATTTGGTTTCACTATGTAAAAGCGCTTTGAGTCACTAGAGAAAAGCGCTATATAAATGCAATTCACTATTTCTATCTGTCACTCCTTCGTACATTTTTTTTCCTTTTACGGAAGGTTTCTTTGTAGAGAATAAATGATGACAAAAATACTTAATTGAACAGTTTAAAAGAGGAGAAAACAGGAAAAAAAATTCAAATTTAATTTTGAAACATAGTTTATCTTCAATTTCGACTGTTTAAAATTCAAAATTCAATTTAAAAAAAGAAGAGAAAAACTAGCTATTTCGAATCTTTTTGAAAAAATTAAAAAAATAATTTATGGAACATCATTAGTCATTTTTCCTGATTAAGATTAATTTTAGAATTTTGATGACATGTTTTAAATAGGTTAAAATCCAATCTGCACTTTGTTATAATATATAACTAGCTATATTTCTAACAAAGAAAAATCATTATTTCTTCAAGATTTTCCTGAACAAAAATCTTAAAAGAAATTCAAAATAATTTGAAATAAGATTTACATTTGATTCTAAAGATTTTCTAGATTTGCCAGAATATTTTTTTTGAATTTTAATCATAATAAGTTGGAAGAAATATTTCACAAATATTCTTCGTCCATAAAACAGAAGCTAAAATGAAGAAATAAATTAAAATGTATTTATTATTCTTTACAATAAAAAAAATACTCGAACATTGATTTAAATTGTCAGGAAAGAAGAGGAAGGAATTTAAAAGGTAAAAAGGTACATGTGTTTAAAAATCCTAAAATCATTTTTAAGGTTGTATTTTTTCTCTAAAATTGTCTTTCGGAAAGTTATAAGAAGAAAAGTAAAAAAAGAAATGAATTTATTTAAACAAGTGAAGACCAAGTCTTTAAAATATTTTCTTGGATTTTCAATTCTATTTGAGTTTTGTCTCTCTTAGAATTAAAAATGTTGAGCAAATCTAGACCAGCTTGCTAGTAAATAAATACAATTAAGAAAAATAGAGGCAGCTCACTGGTAAGTGCTGCTATTTGAGCTATTTTTAGAACAGGCCAGCGGGCGACTCATCTGGTCCTTACGGGCACCGCCTTGGTGACCCCTGCTTTACAACAATAAAAAAAACATGATAGAGGGGGGGGGGTTGCCCACATCTGAGGTCCTCTCCAAGGTTTCTCATAGTCAGCATTGTCACTGGCGTCCCACTGAATGTGAATTCTCCCTGCCCACTGGGTGTGAGTTTTCCTTGCCCTTTTGTGGGTTCTTCCGAGGATGTTGTAGTCGTAATGATTTGTGCAGTCCTTTGAGACATTTGTGATTTGGGGCTATATAAATAAACATTGATTGATTGATTGATGATACATTATTCATACCTGCTTAAACTGCACTTTTACTTTTTGACAAATTATTTGACAGTTTTACCGTCGTCATTTAATATTCAATATCGAGTGCGGCGTCAGCGTAAAAACTGACATTTGAGAGCGGATTGATTTTCCACTGGCGCCAAGACGAGACTGTATTTGTTTAAAGTTGATTACGCCGTATCTTACCGGACTCTGAAGGAGGCTGGAGATGCGTTTCTTAAGAACCGGCTCGGAGCTGGGTGTTGACTGCTGAGGAGACTGGAGGCCCTCCGGGACCCCATCACTGGGGCTGCGCTGCACCGGGGTCCCCTTAGGGGTCGGGGACTTGCTCATCTTCCACAGTTGATGTGTTACAAGCAGGTCTGGGTCGAGGAGAACGCTGCAGAACACAAGGAATGTAACTAAAATTAGAATAGGGGACATAAAGCAACAGAGAGGCGTCAAACTCGTTTTTATAAGGGGCCACATTGCAATTATAGCAGACATGAAATGATATAGTGGGCCACATAGTTGGAGAATCATCAAACAACGTTAAAGTTTAGAAGATATGCTTGCACGCAGTACATTTATTCTATCAAAAAATGAAAGAAAAACGTTAAAGGGGAACATTATCACCAAACCTATGTACGCGTCAATATATACCTTGATGGTGCAGAAAAAAGACCATGTATTTTTTAACCGATTTCCGAACTCCATCCATCCATCATCTTACGCTTATAAGAGGTCGGGTCGCGGGGGCAACAGCCTAAGCAGGGAAACCCAGACTTCCCTCTCCCCAGCCACTTCGTCTAGCTCTTCCCGGGGGATCCCGAGGCGTTCCCAGGCCAGCCGGGAGACATAGTCTTCCCAACGTGTCCTGGGTCTTCCCCGTGGCCTCCTACCGGTTGGACGTGCCCTAAACACCTCCCTAGGGAGGCGTTCGGGTGGCATCCTGACCAGATGCCCGAACCACCTCATCTGGCTCCTCTCGATGTGGAGGAGCAGCGGCTTTACTTTGAGTTTGAGTTCCTCTCGGAGGGCAGAGCTTCTCACCCTATCTCTAAGGGAGAGACCCACCACCCGGCGGAGGAAACTCATTTCGGCCGCTTGTACCCGTGATCTTATCCTTTCGGTCATGACCCAAAGCTCATGACCATAGGTGAGGATGGGAACGTAGATCGACCGGTAAATTGAGAGCTTTGCCTTCCGGCTCAGCTCCTTCTTCACCACAACGGATCGATACAGCGTCCGCATTACTGAAAACGCCGCACCGATCTGCCTGTCGATCTCATGATCCACTCTTCCCTCACTCGTGAACAAGACTCCTAGGTACTTGAACTCCTCCACTTGGGGCAGGGTCTCCTCCCCAACCCGGAGATGGCATTCCACCCTTTTCCGGGCGAGAACCATGGACTCGGACTTGGAGGTGCTGATTCTCACTCAGCTGCAAACCGATCCAGCGAGAGCTGAAGATCCTGGTCAGATGAAGCCATCAGGACCACATCATCTGCAAAAAGCAGAGACCTAATCCTGCGGTTACCAAACCAGAACCCCTCAACGCCTTGACTGCGCCTAGAAATTCCGTCCATAAAAGTTATGAACAGAATCGGTGACAAAGGGCAGCCTTGGATTTCCGAACTCTAAATGGGTGAATTTTGGCAAATTAAACGCCTTTCTGTTTATCGGTCTTTTAGCGATGACGTCAGAACGTGACGTCACCGAGGTAACACACCCGCCATTTTCATTTTCACATTACAAACACCGGGTCTCAGCTCTGTTATTTTCCGTTTTTTCGACTATTTTTTTGGAACCTTGGAGACATCATGCCTTGACGGTGTGTTGTCGGAGGGTGTAACAACACTAACAGGGAGGGATTCAAGTTGCACCACTGGCCCGAAGATGCCAAAGTGTCTGCCGCCAGACCCCCATTGAATGTATCAGAGTGTCTCCACATTTTACCAGCGATGCTAAAGCAGACATGGCACAGAGATGTATGGATAACCTGCAGATGCATTTGCAACCATTAAGTCAACGAAATCACAAAGGTGAGTTTTGTTGATGTTGTTGACTTATGTGCTAATCAGACATATTTGGTCACGGCATGATTGCCAGCCAACACTAAATTGGCCCTAGTGTGTGAATGTGAGTGTGAATGTGTCATAATCCGTAGTCTGGATCATGTTTAGTTTAGTTATTTTCTGTTAGTTTGGACTCCCTTTGTTGTTTGTGTGCCTTTTGTGAGTCAGTTTGGTCACCATGGTAACATATTGATTTCACCTGCTGCGGGTTCCAGACGCACACCTGTTTTTGTTAATTACTTCCTTATTTAAGCCTGCCTTGTCCCGTCAGTCGGTCTTGGTCACTTGTTTGCGGTATGCAACTGTTTAGTTGGTAATTACTAGATTTCTTGTTACCTGATCCTATGCTAGTGTTAGCATTAGCTTCTGTGCTTTCGCCACGCGTTTCTTTTCGTCTGTTTTTGTACCAGTGTTTTTGTTATTAAAACATTCTTACCTTTACGTTGTTGTCCGGAGTGTCTATGTTTGCGTTGGAGGAACGATCCCGCATTAAAATGCGACCCGCACGTGACAGAATGTTGTCTGTCTATCTGTGTTGGCCCTGCGATGAGGTGGCGACTTGTCCAGGGTGTACCCCGCCTTCCGCCAGATTGTAGCTGAGATAGGCGCCAGCGCCACCCGCAACTCCAAAGGGGAATAAGCGCTAGAAAATGGATGGATGGATGATTGCCAGCTAATCGATGCTAACATGCTATGCTAATCGATGCTAACATGCTATTTATGCTAGCTGTTTGTACATCTGAAACTAGATACCCACATTTAATGCGAAACAAACACTTACCAATCGACGGATTTAAGTTGCTCCAGTGTCACAAGATGCG
>NC_084617.1:71825492-71892992 GCF_033978795.1 Nerophis ophidion
AGCAGACATGGCACAGAGATGTATGGATAACATGCAGATGCATTTGCAACTATATTACGTTTCCTTCCACCCACATTTAATGTGAAAAAAAACACTTACCAATCGACGGATTTAAGTTGCTCCAATGTCTAAAGATGCGAAAGTCCTGATCGTTTGGTCCGCACATTTTACCGGCGATGCTAACGCAGCTATTCGGCCATGCTATGGCTATGAATAGTGTCAATAGCTATTCGCTCAATAGCTTCAGTTTCTTCTTCAATACTTTCATATTTCAATACATGCGTAATCTGTTGAATCGCTTAAGTCGCTGAAATCCGAGTCTGAATCCGAGCTAATGTCGCTATATCTTGCTGTGGTATTCCCATTGTTTGTTTACATTGGCAGCACTGTGTGACGTCACAGGAAAATGGATAGTGGTTTCGAAAATAGCGAAAATAAGGCACTTTAAAGCTTTATTTAGGGATATTCCGGGACTGGTAAAATTTTGAAAAAAAATTCAAAAAATACAACAAGCCACTGGGAACTGATTTTTATTGTTTTTAACACTTTTTAAACTGTGATAATGTTCCCCTTTAAGTGTTAGGAGTTTAAAAAAAACTAGTAAAAATGTATTACTTTCTGAATGGGGCACCTTTTGGATCCCAAATATATTTAGTGATATTTTATTTATATTTTCACAGTGGTTACTCAAAAATATAAAATAATTAAAATCAATGGTGTCCTGCATTATTGATCTTATAGGGCTCTAATTACTAAATACTGCATATTTTAGTTTTACTATGAACAAAACGAACTTGTTTTTGACTGAAAATCCATAAAACCTTAAGTTTTTATTTTCTTTAAGTTGATATAGAGATTTACTGTAAGCGTAAATACAAAATCATAAAAAAAATGTGACTTATTTTTAACATTTTAATAACTGAGACCCTTTATGGTCCCCGCGATCACTTAAGGTAAAATACATTTTAAAAATCCACATATTTTGTTATGGTTTGAAAATGAAAAATAGCAAAATGGCCCCCTCATGCTTTAATTTTTCCGTGTGTGGCCCTCAGTGGAAAAAGTTTGGACACCCCTGCCTTAGTTGGATATTCTCATACTTTTTTTTTTTTTTTGTCATGAAGAAGGGAGTTTTTTTGGGTTGGTGCACTAATTGTAAGTGTTTCGTGTGTTTTTTATGTTGATTTAATTAAAAAAAATAAAATAATAATAATAAATTATTCTGCGGCCCGGTGGTTGGGGACCACTGAATTAGAGGGCCACTTGGAAATTTTCATAAAATTCATGTAAGTATTTCATGAATTTGCCTATGAATTTAAATATTAAAAAAAAAATACATACATTTTTTTTTCTGTGGATTTTACCACTGTTTTTTTTTACAGAAAAAAAAAGGCATCTTAGTTTCCAGACTCTCACTATTATGTTAGATCCACTATGGACTGGACTTTCACTATTATGTTAGATCCACTATGGATTGGACTCTCACTATTATGTTGGATCCACTATGGACTGGACTCTCACTATTATGTTAGATCCACTATGGACTGGACTCTCACTATTATGTTAGATCCACTATGGCCTGGACTCTCACTATTATGTTGGATCCACTATGGACTGGACTCTCACTATTATGTTAGATCCACTATGGACTGGACTTTCACTATTATGTTAGATCCACTATGGATTGGACTTTCACTATTATGTTAGATCCACTATGGATTGGACTCTCACTATTATGTTGGATCCACTATGGACTGGACTCTCACTATTATGTTAGATCCACTATGGACTGGACTCTCATTATTATGTTAAATCCACTATGGACTGGACTCTCACTATTATGTTAGATCCACTATGGACTGGACTCTCACACTATTATGTTAGATCCACTATGGACTGAACTCTCATTATGTCAGATCCACTGTGGACTGGACTCTCACTATTTTGTTAGATCCAGTATGGACTGGACTCTCACTATTATGTTAGATCCACTATGGACTGGACTCTCACACTATTATGTTAGATCCACTATGGACTGGACTCTCACTATTATGTTAGACCCACTATGGACTGGACTCTCACTATTATGTTAGATCCACTATGGACTGGACTCTCACTATCATGTTAGATCCACTATGGACTGGACTCTCACTATTATGTTAGATCCACTATGGACTGGACTCTCACTATCATGTTAGATCTACTCAACGTCCATTGCACCGGTCACCCAGGGGGTTTCTCATCATCATCACATCGGGTTGAGTTTTTTCTTGCCCTGATGTCGTTGTGTCTTTTGCAGCCCTTTGAGACACTCATGATTCAGGGCCATATAAATAAACATCGACTGACTGATTGACTTCAAAAAGGATTTATTTTAAAGTGACTCGCCCCCGCCCAAAAAAAACAAAATGTGCATCCATCCATCCCTGGGCTCCATCATCCCCTGGCTACCTAGCAACACCTCCCGCAGGCACGCAACCGCAGCATCAGCACCAGCAGAGCCAATGATGCTCTGACGGTTGTCCGCAATATGTTGGAGGGCCGACGCGGTGCAAGCACACAAGTCCGGGGAGAGGCAGCGAAAAAGTGCGGTGGTCTTGCACGACGCACAGGCCCTGCATTTTATTTTATTTTTGTATATATATATATATATATATATATATATATATATATATATATATATATATATATATATATATATATATATATATATATATATATATATATATATATATATATATATATATCAATGAGGATGCTTTACAACGCCCAAAGCCAACATTGAGTTATTAGAAAGCAGTGCACTCACCTCAGTGCATCTCCGGGAAGTGTCTACCGTCCTCCCTCAAAAACAAGACCGACGCGGTGAGCTCCTTTGTCCGCCTGTGAACTAGCGAGCCAGGGGGACCATGATGCTCGCCGTCGCCGACTGCGCCTCCTAGGACCACCACACCCACGGCCACGCCTGCCCACTGTGACGCTATCGCACCGGGGCAAGTGTTCTTAAATGGCGTACTTCCGCACTTACGCCCTCAGCGTTGTAAGTGTGGAAGTGCGCCCGCGCGGGTGTAAAAGTGCGGCAAGTACCCGGATGCTGCTGTGTAGTGCGGCAAGTACCCGGATGTTGCACTCACCCCCGCCCTCCCCCGCCCGCGCCAAATGGGGAGTGGGCAGGTAAATAATCATCGCCATCTTGGCTACGCAGTAGTAAAGATTTAAACTAACGTGAGTAGTTTGGATTAAATATTTATGTATTTTTTTAATTGGATTGTTTTTTTTCCTTTGTTTTACCGTTATTGTCCATTTGAAAGAAAAACAGAGGAAGCAGATAGACTAGCGACAACCGTCATTTCCGGTAGGTGCGCAACGCCATCATTTTTAAAACATTGTATTTTTATGAAACAAACAAACATTTGTAATTCACACAAAAAGTCAAAGCATTTTCAACATGAAGGAAAGAAAACAAGAGCAAATACAGACGACAAATACGACATTATTCTGTTATATTTCATATTCTATAATGTGTTTTGGAAAAAGGTTGTCATAAACGTTACTTAATTTATATATTTTTTTAAAATACACAAAATAAAACACATTTTAATGCATATATAAATGTATTCGGTTATAAACATTCATTCGCTTTCATCTTTCCCGCATGGATGTACATTTGTACTTCTTTTTCTATATTTTATATTTATAACGCAAGTGGTTTTGAGTTATTCCATCCATCCATTTTCTACCGCTTATTCCCTTTTGGGGTCGCCGGGGGCGCTGGCGCCTATCTCAGCTACAATCGGGCGGAAGGCGGGGTACACCCTGGACAAGTCGCCACCTCATCGCAGGGCCAACACAGATAGACAGACAACATTCACACTCACATTCACACACTAGGGCCAATTTAGTGTTGCCAATCAACCTATCCCTATAACTATTTTGATTTAGTATTTTTTAATTAAATTGTTTTTTTTCCCTTTGTTTTACCGTTATTGCCCATTTGAAAGAAAAAACAGAGGAAGCAGATAGAATTGCGACCATCGTCAATTCCGGTAAGTGTGCAACGCCATCAAATTATCAATCAATCAATGTTTATTTATATAGCCCCAAATCACAAATGTCTCAAAGGACTGCACAAATCGTTACGACTACAACATCCTCGGAAGAACCCACAAAAGGGCAAGGAAAACTCACACCCAGTGGGCAGGGAGAATTCACATCCAGTGGGACGGCAGTGACAATGCTGACTATGAGAAACCTTGGAGAGGACCTCAGATGTGGGCAACCCCCCCCCCCTCTAGGGGACCGAAAGCAATGGATGTCGAGCGGGTCTAACATGATACTGTGAAAGTTCAATCCATAGTGGCTCCAACACAGCCGCGAGAGTTCAGTTCAAAGCGGATCCAAGACAGCAGCGAGAGTCCCGTCCACAGGAAACCATCTCAAGTGGAGGCGGATCAGCAGCGTAGAGATGTCCCCAACCGATACAGGCGAGCGGTCCATCCTGGGTCCCGACGAGCGGTCCATCCTGGGTCTCGACTCTGGACAGCCAGTACTTCATCCATGGTCATCGGACCGGACCCCCTCCACAAGGGAGGGGGGGACATAGGAGAAAGAAAAGAAGCGGCAGATCAACTGGTCTAAAAAGGAGGTCTATTTAAAGGCTAGAGTATACAGATGAGTTTTAAGGTGAGACTTAAATGCTTCTACTGTTATATTTCACATTTTATATTACATCCATGCATTCATTTACTACCACTTGTCCCTTTTGGGACAGCTGCATTGTGTTTTGGAAAAAGGTTGTCATGAACGTTACTTAATTCATAAATAAAAAAAATATACAAAAAAACCCTATTTTATTATTAATATTTACTATATTTTTTTCCTTTTTTTTTAGTCCATCCATCCATTTGTACCGCTTATTCCCTCCGGGGTTGCGGGCTTTTTAAAAAATGTTTTGTATTTTTTAAATGTTTTCATTAATAACAAACATACATTTGTAATTCACACAAAGCAGTCAAAGCACTTTCACCATCAAGGAAAGAAAAAAACAAATTCAGATAACAAATACAACATTATCCTGTTTTATCTCACATTCTATATTGTGTTTTTGGAAAAAGGTTTTTATAAACATTACTTAAATTATATAAAAAAAATAAACGAAAGAAAACAATTTTTTATGTATATGTAAATGTATTCAGTTATAAACATTCATTCACTTTTTCTTTCTTTCATGGATCGAAACGTTCCTTTTTTTATATATATTTTATATACTTAACGCAGGTGGTTTTGATTCAATAATTATGTATTTTGTAATTGTTTTTTTTCTTTGTTTTACCATTATTGCCCATTTGAAAGAAAAACAGAGGAAGCAGATAGAATTGCGACAACTGTCATTTCCGGTAAGTGCACAGCGATATCAAATTATTATTATTTTTTTTTTATTAAACAACAAACATACTTTTATAATTCGCACAAAAGTCAAAACACTTTCAACATCAAGGAAATAAAACAAAAGCAAATACAGATGGCAAATACAACATTATCCTTGTTATATTTTACATTTTACATTACATTCATCCATTCATTTCATACCGCTTGTCCCTTTTGGGACAGCTGCATTGTGTTTTGGAAAAACGTTGTCATAAACGTTAATTTATAAATAAAACATTTATACAAAAAAAACCTAATTTGTATGCATATGTCAGGGGTGAACAAAGTGCAGCCCGGGGGCCGTTTGAGGCCCGCCACACATTCTGCAAAAATTGCAAAACTGATAGTATTGCAAAACTAAAAAATAAACATTTAAAAAAAGTGGAATGAGGTGAAATATGAGAAAAAGTGGCAATGTTGACACAAAGCTGCCATGCAGGCAGTTTTTTTTCCCCTTTTGTCTTTATTTTCTTTTTTTTTCCAATGCTCAAACAAAACAAAAACATCTATGTTATAATGAATTATTACTTAAAAATGATCACTTTAAAATGTTTTATTTGGGAAAAATATTGCATAAGTTGTGTGGTTGCCTTTTGAAAACATCAAAGTTTTGACAAAAGAGCATAAAACAAACAAAATAATAGTTCAAACTTAAAATCGACAGATATATTGGAAGTTTATCTTGAAATTTAAATGGGAAAAGTAAAAACAATTATAAAAACGCATCACTTTATGAGTGGGGAACCTTTCGGATCTCAAATATATTTAGTAGGATTTTATTTAACTTTTCACTGTGATTACGCAATAATATTAAATAATTAAAATCAATGGTGTCCTGCATTATTGATATTTGAGGGCTTTAATTGCTAAATAAAGGAACTCTCCTGAAGGAATAAATAAAGTACTATCTATCTAAATACTGCATATTTCAGTTTTACTATAACAAACAAAGTTGTCTTTGACAGAAAAGGCATAAAACCTTTTTTGTTTTACTTTATATCAACCTCAAGTTGATATAGATTTACTGTAAGCAATAAATAAATAAAAAATAATAATTTGACTTATTTTAACTTTTTAATGACTGGAGCCCTAAGGATAAAAAAAAAAAATCCATATATTTTGTTATGTTTTGAAAATGAAAAATATCAAAATGGCCCCCGCATGCTTAGAGGGGAACATTATCACAATTTCAAAAGGGTTAAAAACAATAAAAATCAATTCCCAGTGGCTTGTTGTATTTTTTTAATTTTTTTTCAAAATTTTACCGGTCTCGGAATATCCCTAAATAAAGCTTTAAAGTGCCTTATTTTCGACTCTCTGCGAAGACACTGGCCATTTCCCTGTGACGTCATACAGTGCTGCCAATGTAAACAAACAATGGGAATACCACAGCAAGATATAGCGACATTAGCTCGGATTCAAACTCGGATTTCAGCGACTTAAGCGATTCAACAGATTACGCATGTATTGAAACAGATGGTTGGAGTATGAAAATATTGAAGAAGAAACTGAAGCTATTGACGCTATTCATAGCCATAGCATGGCCGAATAGCTGCGTTAGCATCGCCGGTAAAATGTGCGGACCAAACGATCAGGACTTTCGCATCTTTTGACACTGGAGCAACTTAAATCCGTCGATTGGTAAGTGTTTGTTTCGCATTAAATGTGGGTGGAAGGAAACGTAATATAGTTACAAATGCATCTACAGGTTATCCATACATCTCTGTGCCATGTCTGTCTTAGCATCGCCGGTCAAATGTGGAGAAACTCTGGCACATTCAATGGGGGTCTGGCGGCAGACACTTTGGCATCTTCGGGCCAGTGGTGCAACTTGAATCCCTCCCTGTTAGTGTTGTTACCCCCTCCGACAACACACCGACGAGGCATGATGTCTCCAAGGTTCCAAAAAAATAGTCCAAAAAACGGAAAATAACAGAGCTGAGACCCGGTGTTTGTAATGTGTTGAAAATGAAAATGGTGGGTGTGTTACCTCGGTGACGTCACGTTTTGACGTCATCGCTAAAAGACAGATAAACAGAAAGGCGTTTAATTTGCCAAAATTCACCCATTTAGAGTTCGGAAATCGGTTAAAAAAATAGATGGTCTTTTTTCCGCAACATCAAGGTATATATTGACGCTTACATAGGTCTGGTGATAATGTTCCCCTTTAAATTTTTCCGTGTGGAAAATACACAAAATGTATCTTGTGTTAAAATTTTAGTAAAATTAATTAAAAAGTAATCTATTATAGGAAAAATTGCTTCGGTTTTTGCATGATGCAGTTTTTGTCCGTACCTTTGAAATGGATTACAAGGTAGCATTATTTAACTAAATGACACAGTCCCCAAACACACTGACATGTTAAATGTTCCTGATGCCCAATGAACATTCTGAGTGAACAATTGGCATTATAAGCACAATAATTGATTTAAAAAAAAAAAAAAATTTACCATATCAATTTATTAGTCATCAAAATACAAGTACATGTTTTTTTTTTATTCTTTAGCGTGGCACAAAGAACTGTGGCACTTCTGACGCTAAGACACACTTGAGTCAGGTGGTTCAATGTGGCCAAGGATATGGTTGGTGAAACAATTACACGTGTTGTACTCACAAATTACAACTAAGTTTCAAAAGCGAAAAAGAAAATAAAACTCCATCTTCTGGAAAACTCATTTCTTCAAAAGTACCAAATCCTGGAAAAAGAAAAGTCTTCATTTGGCAATGTTTAACAAAATCAATGGCCAAAGAAAAACAAATTGCACTGATCTAGGGGAGTTAGAAAAGACAAAGCGTGGTTATGGCAGTAAAGCACTACACCTGTGGTTCTAAACCTTGTTGCAGGTACCGAACCCCAACAGTTTCAATATGCGCATTCCCCGAACCCTTCTTTAGTGAAAAATAAAATGTTTTTTTTTTCCAAATTCAAGAAAAAGTCATGTTTTTTTTTACTGGTGCACAGAATGAACATCACCTTGTCTAAAGAACAAAACCAACAGTGCATGAACTCACAACAAATTACACACCTTACCATGAATTGATTAACCTGGACCTCCACTTAAACAAGTTGAATTTAGTAGTCAATTGTACGGAATATGTACTGTATTGTGTAAACTGTACTGTTTCATATTATGTATTCTCTTCCTTTGCAATAAATAGTAAAAGTTTCAATCAATCAATCAATCACAAAACCTGCAAATCAGATGGAAAATTAGAGGGAATATTGTTTGGGGGTATCAATAATACACTGATAGGGAGAAGTTTTTATTTACACGATAAGTCGGATGTGTCTTTACCTCCGTGGCGGAGACTCTGCAGAACCCCTGAGGCCGACTCCCCGAACCCCGAGGGCAGGGGTAGGGAACCTGTGGCTCTTTTGATGACTGCATCTGGCTCTCGGATAAATCCGAGCTGACGTTGCTTAAAACGATAAGTAATGAATAATTCCACTTGTAACCACAGAGTTAAAAATAATGTCAAAAATATAAAACATTCTCATGCATTTTTAATCCATCCGTTTTCTACCGCACCTGTTCAAAAAGTTGCGTTAATCGTAAGAAATTATTCATTTATTATTGGTTAGTGTGGGGCTTGCCCTCCTGGGGGTTCTTCGGACCACCAAGCACCGACATCAGAGCCTGTTTCAGGGTTACAATATTGTTTTATTCTTTGATAAGTCTCTCAGTTGCTTTCCAGCAATTGTATTTCCAGCCCAAACCCCGTCTCTCCTCCCGGCAGCCGCTTATAACAGAGCGACAGGTGATTAGATAACAAGGCCCAGGTGGGCTGTCTACGCACCTGTCGCTGATTTTGAAGCCGGTCCTGGCACACCCCAGTTCGCTGCAGGCCCGCAGGCCACGCCCCTCCACAGTTCGCTTCAGAATAACAATGTTATTACAAAGAATAAGAGACCTGTTATACTCTAAAAATGTTGGCCTTACTTAAAAATGCACGTGTTTAATTGTGTTCAGTGTTAAAAAAAATATATGGCTCTTACGGAAATATATTTTAAAATATTTGGCTTTTCAGCCAAAAAGGTTCCCGACCCCTGTCCTAGGGTTCGATCGAACCCAGGTTAAGAACCACTGCACTACACTGATCCCAAGTGAAATTGTATTAAAATATTTGACCAGATGAGGGCAGTATACAACATGAATCTATGAGCAAGGCACCTGCTTCCCCTTCCAGTACTGAGAACATTACACAATACCTACAAATACAAATCATACACATTTAACCATATTAACCAACATTAGGTGTATTCAACAAGGACATTCCATTGGTCATCCAAAAGTTGTTTTAGACATCTTTGAAAATGTACCCTTGACAGTGTGCTAAAGAGACTTCAAAATGTGACTGCCAGACTTGACCAGTGCGCCCAGAACAGCCCACATCACCCCCATTTTATCCAGTCTTCATTGACTTCTGGTTAAATTCCGCATTGAGTTTAAGATTTTAGTCCTCAGATTCCGTGCGTTGCATGGTTGGGCCCCCGCAGTACATCACTGACTTGATGGATTGATACTTTAAATCAGTGGTTCTCAAAACTTTTTTTGTCATCCCCCACTTTGGACAAGGGGGAGTTTCCAACCCCCGCCTGCCCCCATCGCCACAACAGAACGCTAATGTCAAGCTTAACATTTTCAAATGTATTGAACATCAAGTAACATTCAAGTCAGGGTTTCCCAACATTCACACTCACATTCACACACTAGGGCCAATTTAGTGTTGCCAATCAACCTATCCCCAGGTGCATGTCTTTGGAAGTGGGAGGAAGCCGGAGTACCCGGAGGGAACCCACGCATTCACGGGGAGAACATGCAAACTCCACACAGAAAGATCCCGAGCCTGGATTTGAACCCAGGACTGCAGGAGCTTCGTATTGTGCCGCCACAAATAAAAAATGAAAAAAAAAATTCGGCTTTTGACTCGCTTGACCACTCATAAAAGCAATGGGACTCTGTCTGTGAATGGAGCTTGTAGTTACATATGATATAAATATGTACATAAAGTGTTGTAATTATATTCCAACTCCACGTTCTTCTTGGTCATTGCCGCCGCAAGAATAGAATAATTTTTTTTTTTTTTTTAAGTGAAATTCCCTCCCGTTCCTCGCGCCCCACCTGTCATGTCTCTATTCCCCACAGGTGGGCCCCGCCCCACACTTTGAGAAACGCTGCTTTAAATAGTAGATTGCACAGTACAGTACATATTCCGTAACACCCGAATAAGTTTTTCAACTTGTTTAAATCGGGGTCCACGTCAATCATTTCATGGTAAGTTGGTAATTGCTATGCCGCTACTCTTCAGGGCGCAGCATCCTGTCTTCAGGCCGGGGTCTTTGAACCCCAAAAGTGGTTTTAAAACCCGTGGAGACCTGGCATTCCAGGTTAAAGCTCCCAAACTCTAGAACAATTTGCACCAGCCCCTCCGTAATCTTGACTGTGTTGAAACTTTTTAAGACTTTTTTTAGTAAAGCTTTTAGTTAATACACCTTTTAACTACCATATAAATCTTTTTGATGTTGCTCCTTTTTTAATTGAATTGTTTTACTTCACCTATTTTGTACAGCGCTTTGTGATTTTTACGTGAAAAGTTAAGTTAGAGTTGAAGTACCAATGATTGTCACACACACACTAGGTGTGGCGAAATTCTCTGCATTTGACCCATCACCCCTAATCACCCCCTGCAAGGTGAGGGGAGCAGTGAGCAGCAGCAGTGGCCGCGCCCAGGAATCATTTTGGGTGATTTAACCCCCAATTCCAAGCCTTGATGCTGAGTGCCAAGCAGGGAGGTAATGGCTCCCATTATTATAGTCTTTGGTATGACTCGGCCGGGGTTTGAACTCACAACCTACCCATCTCAGGGCACTAGGCCACGGAGTCGCGCTTTATGAATAAAATATACTTCCTTACAAAAGGATTTACCACATAATCATAATAGCCTAGTAAGGAGGTTAATGTGTGTCTATTACAAAAGTTTTTGTTTACCCTGAATTTATGTAACTGATTTTTTTTGCAGTTTGTGTTTACTGAAATGTTTTTTTACATCAAATTATGCTGACAATTTAATAATAATAAAAAAAAGTTATAAATTCAGTGTAAAAAAAAATGTGCTTCTTCAAAAATGCAATACTGCCCTCCAGTAAATTAAGACAGAAGCAATCGATCCAGCCAAAGAGGTGTCTAGTTTGAAGTCACGCGATACCTGCCTTGCAAAACCGCATAAAAAAAACAGTTAACTGGGCCACCTTGGCATATCCATCCATCTTCTTCCGCTTATCCGGGGTCGGGTCGCAGGGGCAGCAGCCTAAGCAGGGAAGCCCAGACTTCCCTCTCCCCAACCACTTTGTCCAGCTCTTCTCAGGGGATCCTGAGGCGTTCCCAGGCCAGCCGGGAGACATAGTCTTCCCAAAGTGTCCTGGGTCTTCCCCGTGGCCTCTTGCCGGTCGGACATGCCCTAAACACCTCCCTAGGGAAGCGTTCCGGTGGCATCCTGACCAGATGCCCGAACCACCTCATCTGGCTCCTCTCCATGTGGAGGAGCAGCGGCTTTACTTTGAGTTCCTCCCGGATGGCAGAGCTTCTCACCCTATCTCTAAGGGAGAGACCCGCCACCCGGCGGAGGAAACTAATGTCGACAGCTTGTACCCGTGATCTTATCCTTTCAGTCATGACCCAAAACTCATGACCACAGGTGAGGATGGGAACGTAGATTGACCGGTAAATTGAGAGCTTTGTCTTCCGGCTCAGCTCCTTCTTCACCACAACGGATCGGTACAACGTCCGCATTACTGAAGACCCCTTACCGATCCGCCTGTCGATCTCACGAGCTACTCTTCCCCCACTCATGAACAAGACTGCGAGGTACTTGAACTCCTCCACTTGGAGCAGGGTCTCCCCCCAACCCGGAGATGGCACTCCACCCATGGACTCAGACCTGGAGGTGCTGATTCACATTCCGGTCGCTTCACACTCGGCTGCGAACCGATCCAGTGAGAGCTGAAGATCCCGGCCAGATGAAGCCATCAGGACCACATCATCTGCAAAAAGCAGAGACCTAATCCCACGGCCACCAAACCGGAACCCCTCAACGCCTTGACTGCGCCTAGAAATTATGTCCATAAAAGTTATGAACAGAATCGGTGACAAAGGACAGCCTTGGCGGAGTCCAACCCTCACTGGAAACGTGTCCGACTTATTGCCGGCAATGCGGACCAAGCTCTGACACTGATCATACAGGGAGCGGACCGCCACAATCAGACAGTCTGATACCCCATACTCTCTGAGCACTCCCCACAGGACTTCCCAAGGGACACGGTCGAATGCCTTCTCCAAATCCAGAAAGCACATGTAGACTGGTTGGGTAAACTCCCATGCACCCTCAAGAACCCTGCCGAGAGGATAGAGCTGGTCCACAGTTCCACGACCAGGACGAAAACCACACTGTTCCTCCTGAATCCGAGGTTCGACTATCCGACGTAGCCTCCTCTCCAGTACACCTGAATAAACCTTACCGGGAAGGCTGAGGCATAATAGAACATGATCACCATTTCAATGCGGCCCGCTGGATATTTTTATAGAAATGCTTCCAATGGTTAGAATCTGTACGTTTGAGTGACATACAAAGCTCTGCGCCATGCAGACGAGACCGGAACAAAGTGAGGCAGAGTGGACAGGGCTTGTTCACAGAACAGCGAGTGTCAAATGGGTTCAGAGCTCTACAGTTCTGAAGAACAGTGATATTATATCCAATGTGTGGATGTTTTTTAGCCTTGGCGTTTATTGCATCTTTCTTGCTCTTGCTCGCTTGTATAATATGTCGATCAAGGAGGTGGTTTGCAGTAAAGGAGTAGTATATATATTAATACAAATAATATATATACTCAACAATGTTATTCATAGTATTGTAAATCCCACATTATGTATTTTCATGTACATTCTGAGTGTCTTTTCAGCAAAAAAAACAAAACAATAAAAAAGACCATCTCAAAAACTGAATTATATGGCAGAATGTACATAAAATATAGACTGTACAATAATCACTATGAACAGTAAAACACTGAATATTGACAATAAATGAACGTTGCGCCTCTACTTTCCAGACTGCCTCCTAGATGGACATCTTTTATAATTGAGAAAGAGCAACAAAGATGCAACAAACACGCCTGGGGATCATACTTGCCAACCCTCCCGAGTTTCCCGGGAGACTCCCGAATTTCAGTGCCCCTCCCGAAAATCTCCCGGGGCAACCGTTCTCCGGAATTTCTCCCGATTTCCACCCGGACAACACTATTGTCCTCTCTCACCTGAAAAGGAGACCATTATATAAATCCCCATTATCCACAGGTTTATCTATAACCCATAAATCAGAATAAGAAATACTTAATCCCTAGGGGAAATTAAAAAGTAAAGTAGGCAAGCACGGAGCTATTTCTGTGTTTATTCCAGCCGGCACGTTAATACACTGACACACAACTTCCGGATTCCCATCATGCATTGCTTCAAAACTACCGCAAGTAGTAATGTCCAAAAACATAACCGAGACGAAGCAGAAGAACGAAGAAGAGACATGGCGACGACGAGTAAGAAGTACTCTTGCAAATTCCAAAATGATTTGAAAAATATAATAATTTCAGTTTATCCAGGACAGCTCAAAGGGGAAGAAGGGGCATGGTGCCTTTAAATTTTGTAGATCAGATTTCTCCATTGAACAACCTGGCCGAACGGATATACTCATTCATGAACGGATTATATATATCTATATATATATTCTCCGTTGATCAATACGAGTATATCCGCGTTTGGCCAGCGTGTTCAATGGAGAACAGATGGAGAATGGATGTACTCATTCATGAACGGATTATATATATATATATCTTGATTGGATTATCCAGTGAATAGTGCTCGATACCGTGGTAGAGCGCAATATTCAACAAGAACAACATTAGATTGAGCTACAGCTGTATGAATAACATACAACAAATCATTTCAAACCACAACAAAGCAATTGCAAAAGGACTGCCCACCCCCAGACTAAACGACTCTGAAACCAATAAGGAATGTAACTGTCGCAAGAAACCTGATTGCCCTCTCAACGGAGGGTGCTTACAGACATCAGTCGTTTCCCAAGCAAAGGTAACACGCAAGGACGTTAACCGAAGGAGCGTTCAAAACAAGATGGAATAATCACAACGCCTCCTTTAGAAACCAGACTTTGCGGAATTCTACAGAACTCAGCAAACACATTTGGAACCTCAAAGACAATAATGTTGAATATTCAATAACATGGCAAATTCTTGCATCCAGCACACTTTACAACAGTGGTAATAAAAGATGCAACCTATAATTAAAAGAGAAACTGTTTATTATATATCATCCAGACCTATCATCCCTCAACAAGCGCAGTGAAATCATTTCAACATGCCGCCACAGACGCAAACAACTCCTAGGTAACACATGAGCCAGTCACCACACCCTTACGCCTGCCTGTACCCACCCACTCTGTGCCCTATATAAACCATTGTATGTGAATGCTTCCATTAAAATCTCCTGATGATTGAGGGAACCCCTCATGAAACAGTTCTGTAGAGATGAAGTAGTCTTGTGATTTTTCCCACACACACATATACACATATATATATATATATACATATATATATATATATACATATATATATATATATATATATATATATATATATATATATATATATATATATATACATACACACACCAAAAGAAACACTTGAAAATATATACCCCCCAATCTCCCAAATTTAGAGGTCTCAAGGTTGGCAAGTATGCTGGGGATAAGTTGACTGGCAACACTAAATTGGCCCTAGTGTGTGAATATTGTCGGTGTTGGCCCTGTGATGAGCCGGTGACTTTTCGAGGGTGCAACCCGCCTTTCGCCCGAATGCAGCTGAGATGCCCCAAACGGGAAAAGCGGTAGAAATGGATGGATGGATGGATTAAAAATAAAACATCCACTTATTCAATATGACACTGTTCTTTGTTGTAAGAAGTTCTGCTGAACTGTATCGAGGTCTCAAGCTTGTCGCTGCCCCGCCCACTCTGACCCGTTCGTCTGCATGAAGCATTACCGTGGTGTTTATTCTATTAATGATCAAACTTTGTCTTGTGAATGGGATTGTGCTGAAAATTGTAATTTTCCTGAAGGAACTCTCTTGACGGAATAAATAAAGTACTATGTAATCTAATCTAATCTTACATTTACCTAAACATCATCCATCACCAACTGCTGATCCCATTGTGTATCAGTCAGCTTAACCGTATATCATGACACGATAAAGTGCACATTTTAACCATTGGAATCATTTCTATAGCTTGAAAACATCCAGCGGGCCGCGACAAGGTGTTTAATGTTGTATTATGCCCAGGTAGCCCAGTTAACTGCTTTTTTGATGCAGTTTTAAAAAGACCCCTGTCACATGACTTCAAACATGACATCTCATTGGCTGGTTCTGAGACAGGATGGATTGCTTTAGTCTTATTTGACCAAAAGTGAGTCTTGCTTTTTGAAGTAGAACATTTTTCGACACTGAATGGGTTCGATCCCCAGGCTCGGGGTCTTTCTGTGTGGAGTTTGCATGTTCTAACCGTGACCGTGTGGGTTCCCTCCGGGTACTCCGGCTTCCTCCCACCTCCAAAGACATGCACCTGGGGATAGGCAACACTAAATTGGCCCTAGTGTGTGAATGTGAGTGTTATCCGTGTTGGCCCTGCGACAATGTGGCGACTTGTCCAGGGTGTAACCCGCCTACCGCCTAAATGCAGCTGGGATAGGCTCCAGCCCCAACCCCAAAAGCAGTATAAAATTGATGGATCCTTTTTTTTTTTAGCACTGAATTTTCATACAAAATAGTTTAATTCAATGGTCAGCATAATTTGATGTAAAAAAAAAAAAAAAAAGTTCACAAAATTCAAGCATGAAAATTCGGTTAGATACATTTTGGGTAAAAAAAAAAAAAAAGCTAGTATGAACTTATATAACCGTAATTATTGGCATTTTGTATGCAATGATTAACTCCACATTCTCAGCACATGCTATGAAAAGAAAGCTGCTTTAGAGAGAAATTGGATTTCTAAACAAGGTCACTCATCTTTTCAGTGATTGTCCTACATTAGCATCCAATTATTAGCCAAAATGGATAAATGCCTTAACCTACAGGAAGACTAGTTCTATGGAGCAATAATAACCCTATAAATATTCATCAAATCAAATCGTACCTCAAGAATGAGGATATTCATCTCGCTGTTTTTACTGATTTGTAAAATGTTTTCTGTTCATTCAGGGGTGATATGTCCACATTGGTCTTTTTCCACAGTTGCACTCTTTTACAGTTACCCGTAACGTTGGCTCATATTGTGAATAGTTTAATCGCTCTGAGCGAGTCCGCATGGCTAAAACGTATTCGGGCTTATTTAAGCGGTCCATTAAGACATGTCGTAAATATAGTAGGAATTTTAACTGAAGAGAGTGCCTTTGTTTTTATTGAAGTTGATCATCCAATCAAATGTTTAAACCCTTACCTAAAATAATTAACAGGCAAAAATTGCACTAGGCTTTCCCGTCTGTCAGACAGCCCTGCCGTGAACTGATAACAAAAGGCAAAAACGCTATCGATCTCTCGACATGGCAGAATTTCCCCAGCAACGCACCATTGCTACTGTGATTTCACATTTGATACCGAAAGTAAACTGCTTAAATAAGTCAAGTGGCAGACTTCAGCTGCACAAAGCCAGAGAACCAGACTTGTTTGCACACAGACAAATTAAGGCCTTAATGATGCTGATTGCAGTCCCACATTTAAAAGATGGCATCAGCGAGAGAAGGGCTTTTAATTGGAGATGCGGGTTTTGATTTTGGCATCCGTTGATGTTTTCGTGGAAACCTCGTCACGATAATTCTGTTTGTTGAAATGTTGCTGGTCTACCAAGAGACCTCGCTTAATCAGGATGTGGAGTCAAGTCATTGAACAGACAGAGCAAGCAACTCGAGTACTGACATGAGAAAGAAACCAAACATAAAAATTGAGTTAACAAGGAGGAAGGCGGCTGATAATCGGTGCCTAATAATTTATCCTGAATTCCTCTTAATTAAAAAAATGTATTAACATATTGTATACATTTATCTACTCATACATATTAACTTTATCATTACAATACGAAGCTCCTGCAGTCCTGGGTTCAAATCCAGGCTCGGGATCTTTCTGTGTGGAGTTTGCATGTTCTCCCCGTGAATGCGTGGGTTCCCTCCGGGTACTCCGGCTTCCTCCCACCTCCAAAGACATGCACCTGGGGATAGGTTGATTGGCAACACTAAATTGGCCCTAGTGTGTGAATGTGAGTGTGAATGTTGTCTGTCCATCTGTGTTGGCCCTGCGATGAGGTGGCGACTTGTCCAGGGTGTACCCTGCCTTCCGCCCGATTGTAGCTCAGATAGGCGCCAGCGCCCCCCGCGACCCCACAAGGGAATAAGCGGTAGAAAATGGATGGATGGATGGATTACATTATGTATTTGTTATACAAGGCATCTCTAGACAAAAACTGCTCATAAAATGCCACGGGGTTTTTCGGCCTGAAGAGGAAATATCAAAGCTAGACTGTACAACAGGGGTCACCAACCTTTTTGAAACACTTCTTGGGTACTGATTAATGCCACACGAACCTTTTGCAGCTCAATCCGTCAAAGACCAAGGAGCTGGTCATTGACTTTGGGAGGTCGAGTCCACGGTCACAACCGATTGTGATCGAGGGAGTTGAGGTACAGACCGTGGACTCATTCAAGTACCTCGGGGTTTGGGTGGACAATGAGCTGGACTGGACTGTTAACACGGACCACCAGTACGTCCTCAGGAGACTGCACTCCTTCAACATTTGTAGAAAACTCCTGTGGATCTACTACCAGTCTGTGGTTGCCAGTGTTCTGTTATACATGGTAGTGTGCTGGGGGGGCAGTACATCTAAGGGCAGCTCCAGACTTGAGAAACTGATCAGGCGGGCCGGTTCTACAATCGGAATGAAACTGGACTCACTGGTGACGGTGGCAGAGAAGAGGACTGTTGACAAACTAGTGAGCATCCTGGATGATGCCAGTCACCCTCTGCATGGCGTTATCAGTAGCCAGAGGAGCCTGTTCAGTGCTAGACTGCTTCATCCCAAGTGCAGGACTAATAGACTCAAGAACTCCTTTGTCCCACACGCCATTAGACTGTACAACTCCTCTCTGGGACGGGGGGTACTAGGATGACAGGGGATGCAAAACATTAACAGTGCAATCCGTTTTCATAACATGGTCACTACTGCCTACTTTGTCTTGTTATATTCTTATTTTACTGTTATATTGTTATTCCCATTGTTTTTATTGTTTTTGTAATATTTCTCTATTTTGTTTCCTTTTAAAACCCCATTATTTACTTTTTTTTAATAAATTGATCTCAACTCTGTACACTGCTGCTGGAATTTAAATTTTCCTGAAGGAACTCTCCTGAAGGAATCAATAAAGTACTATCTATCTAATGGGAAGGGCTACCAGTTTGATACACACTTAAATAAATGTCCAGAAATAGCCAATTTGCTCAATTTACCTTTAACTCTATGTTATTACACCTGAATAAACCTTGGTGTACTGGAGAGGAGGCTACGCCGGATAGTTGAACCTCGGATCCAGGAGGAACAGTGTGGTTTTCGTCCTGGTCGTGGAACTGTGGACCAGCTCTATACTCTCGGCAGGGTTCTTGAGGGTGCATGGGAGTTTGCCCAACCAGTCTACATGTGCTTTGTGGACTTGGAGAAGGCATTCGACCGTGTCCCTCGGGAAGTCCTGTGGGGAGTGCTCAGAGAGTATGGGGTACCGGACAGTCTGATTGTGGCGGTGCGCTCCCTGTATGATCAGTGTCAGAGCTTGGTCCGCATTGCCGGCAGTAAGTCGAACACATTTCCAGTGAGGGTTGGACTCCGCCAAGGCTGTCCTTTGTCACCGATTCTGTTCATAACTTTTATGGACAGAATTTCTAGGCGCAGTCAAGGCGTTGAGGGAATCCGGTTTGGTGGCCGCGGGATTGGGTCTCTGCTTTTTGCAGATGATGTAGTCCTGATGGCTTCATCTGGCCGGGATCTTCAGCTCTCACTGGATCGGTTCGCAGCCGAGTGTGAAGCGACCGGAATGAGAATCAGCACCTCCAAGTCTGAGTCCATGGTTCTCGCCCGGAAAAGGTTGGAGTGCCATCTCCAGGTTGGGGAGGAGACCCTGCCCCAAGTGGAGGAGTTCAAGTACCTAGGAGTCTTGTTCATGAGTGGGGGAAGAGTGGATCGTGAGATCGACAGGCGGATCGGTGCGGCGTCTTCAGTCATGCGAACGTTGTATTGATCCGTTGTGGGGAAGAAGGAGCTAAGCCGGAAGTCAAAGCTCTCAATTTACCGGTCGATCTACGTTCCCATCCTCACCTATGGTCATGAGCTTTGGGTCATGACCGAAAGGATAAGATCACGGGTACAAGCGGCCGAAATGAGTTTCCTCCGCCGGGTGGCGGGGCTCTCCCTTAGAGATAGGGTGAGAAGCTCTGCCATCCGGGAGGAACTCAAAGTAAAGCCGCTGCTTCTCCACATTGAGAGGAGCCAGATGAGGTGGCTCGGGCATCTGGTCAGGATGCCACCCGAACGCCTCCCTAGGGAGGTGTTTAGGGCACGTCCAGTCGGCAGGAGGCCACGGGGAAGACCCAGGACACGTTGGGAAGACTATGTCTCCCGGCTGGCCTGGGAACGCCTCGGGATCCCCCGGGAAGAGCTAGACGAAGTGGCTGGGGAGAGGGAAGTCTGGGCTTCCCTGCTTAGGCTGCTGCCCCCGCGACCCAACCTCGGATAAGCCGAAGATGATGGATGGATGGATCTATGTTATTATTAATAAATTATATTTATCTTTGTGGAAACACTGATCATTTTAATGATTTCTCACAAATATATATAGAAACAGATTAACACTTTAATTTTTATATTTTCTCTAAGTGCAGATTTTTCAAATTGAACATTTTCAAATGATCACTTCTAAGACAGTCTTGTGAAATCACAATATCCCTTTTTAACTCGCTAGCCACTAACATTTAACAAATCATGAATTACTTTGCACCATGTTTGTACGAATAACTCATGTAAAATACAAAAGTCAACCCTCAAATTTTTTAATAAATCATGTCACACTTTGAACTGGACACCAAATCTGTTATCTGTTTCTTTGTCAGTTAGTGGGAAGCCTGGCATTGCATGCTGTTAACTGGTGTGTTGTACTCTGCTGTGTCACTTGCCACTGCAACTGTGAGTGAGTCTTGCAGATGTGCATCAGTGAGGTGTGTTCTGTGTTTGTTCTTGATGAAGTTCATGTCAGAAAAGGCTAATTCACAAAGATAAGTTGAACCAAACAGGCTTGCAACCTTCATAGCTGCTGCGCATACAACACTGTACTTTTCAGTGTCAACAAGGCACCAAAAGTTTGGTGCAGCCTGGTGGGCTTTAAATTTGAAATTGTCTGGAAAGAAGAGGAAGGAATTTAAAAGGTAAAAGTGTTTAAAACTCCTAAAATCATTTTTAAGTTGTATTTTTTCTCTAAAAATTGTCTTTCTGAAAGTTATAAGAAGCAAAGTAAAAAAATATATGAATTTATTTAAACAAGTGAAGACCAAGTCTTTAAAATATTTTCTTGGATTTTCAAAAATTCAATTTGAGTTTTGTTTCTCTTAGAATTAAAAATGTCGAGCAAAGCTTGCTAGTAAATACATAATTAAAAAAAAAAATAGAGGCAGCTCACTTGTAAGTGCTGCTATTTGAGCTATTTTTAGAACAGGCCAGCGGGCGACTCATCTGGTCCTTATGGGGACCGTGTTGGTGACCCCTGCTGTACTATAACCTTTACAGGTGAACTTAAAGGGGACTTATGATGATTCTAATCTACATTTGTGGTCTAGGTAGTACATCTTGGATATGTTTTGGCCTACATCACACTCCAGTCACATTTATAGCCCCCTTTTTGAGCCAGTCAGCAAACAGTTTGCGAAAGTTTTCCCTTTAGATTAGAATTCAAACCTTCTACTCCACAACCCCCCACCCTTTCAAAAAATATCAGAATTTATATTTTAAACATCTCAACTGTTAAATCTACATCTTGAAGGCAAACATAACCCAGACACGGTTGAAAATAAGATTCCCTAAACAGTATATCAATTTAGCGTTGCCAATCAACCTATCCCCAAGTGCATGTCTTTAGAGGTGGGCGGAAGCCAGAGTACCCGGAGGGAACCCACGCAGTCACGGAGAGAACAGGCAAACTCCACACAGAAAGACACAGAGCCTGGGGATCGAACCCAGGACTTTTATTGTTATGCAAAATGATAGGGACAAATGAACACAAAATCATTTATTTTACAAACATCAGAGCAGGGCGGGAGGGCATGAAATGAGACAGAATATGACAGAAGGCCCACAGTTTAAAAAAAAAAAGCTCTAGAAAAAAACCAAGGAAAACCTCCAAAACTGCTTAAAAGCTCACGCCCAAATGCATTACCCGTATGATTTAACCATTGTCCAATATCCTAAATTTACGGGGACGGCGTGGCGAAGTTGGTAAAAGGGCCGTGCCAGCAATCTGAGGGTTGCTGGTTCAATCCCCACCTTCTACCATCCTAGTCACGTTCGTTGTGTCCTTGAGCAAGACACTTCACCCTTGCTCCTGATGGGCCCTGGTGAGCGCCTTGCATGGCAGCTCCCACTATCAGTGTGTGAATGTGTGAATGTGGAAATAGTGTCAAAGCCATTTGAGTACCTTGAAGGTAGAAAAGCGCTACACAAGTATAACCCATTTACTTAAATAAATCCTTTTTAATTTGACTCCCTGTAACATTTTTGTCCTGCTATTCAATGTTAGTATTTCATTAAATAATAAAGTTGCTTAATCTTAAAAAAGGTGTATGCCAATTTGTCCTGACTTTAGGGACACCCTGAACAATGTCAGTTTTTACTCCTGTACTAATTTGTTACTTCAATTTCAGGTATTAATCCTCAAATGTCCTGTATTTATAAGACAATGTTTGGAGTTATCTATTGCCCTTTTTCAGAATACTGTTGAATGGTTCTGTCAATGTAACGTTAAGCATGTTCAAAATTGACTACACAAACCTGGCTTGTTTCCAATATGCTTCAAATAACATTCATCAGGGTTGGGACATCTGTTGAAAGAAAATACAATAGAACTATGATTCATTGAATTTTTCCCCCCCAGATCCCTCCGCCCTCACACAGAAATGTATAAACACATCCATAAGCTCCTATCTTTCAAGGGAGCCACAGTACAGTTCAGTTGAAGTATTTCAAAGTGTCTACAAGTAAAGCTGTAATCACAGCCTCTTCACCTTGAATAATCAAAATCAACACACAAAAGAAAACAATCAGATGCTTTGTGTCGAATGCCATTTTTAATAAAATAGGTCTCCCCTCTTGTTTCTGACGTTAAAGCATCTGATTGCTGATTGAATAGGTTACATCTTTCAAGTATTTTTGAAAAAGCGAAATCCGCACATGCACAGGGAAAACAGCAGATGGGACCAGTAACTGGTCCCATCTGCAGGAAAATTACTGTGTGCTAAATATATAGTTATATCTCTGAGTGTGCATCTACAAAACCCAAAACCAGTGAATTTGGCACATTGTGTAAATCGTAAATAAAAACAGAATGCAATGATTTGCAAATCCTTTTCAACTTATATTCAATTGAATACACTGCAAAGAAAATATATTTAATGCTACAATTAAGAATCTTGTTTTTTTCTGCAAATAATCATTAACTTAAAATTTAATGGCAGCAACACATTGCAAAAAAGTGGGGCATTTTTACCACTGTGTTACATTGCCTTTCCTTTTAATAACACACTGTAAACATTTGGGAACTGAGACCAATTTCAGAAGCTTTTCAGGTGGAATTATTTCCCATTCTTAAGTTGTACAACAGTTCGGGGTTTCCGTTGTTGTATTTTACGCTTCACATTGCACCACACATTTTCAAATGGAGGACTACAGGCAGGCCAGTCTAGTACACGCACTCTTACGATGACGCCACGCTGTTGTAACACGTGCAGAATGCGGCTTAAACACATGTTGCTCCAAAACCTGTATGTACCTTTCAGCATTAATGGTGCCTTCGCAGATGTGTAAATTACTCAAATTTGCAGAATAATATGCCATCAGATTAGATTGTTTGGTAGAATAATCAAAACAGTGTACGAAAAATAGGGTAAACTTTCGATCAAAATTTGTGAAAAACTATGGCTACCACTGGGGCGGCATAGCTCGGTTGGTAGAGCGGCCGTGCCAGCAACTTGAGGGTTGCAGGTTCGATTCCCGCTTACGCCATCCTGGTCACTGCCGTTGTGTCCTTGGGCAAGACACTTTACCCACTTGCTCCCAGTGCCACCCACACTGGTTTAAATGTAACTTAGATATTGGGTTTCACGATGTAAAGCGCTTTGAGTCACTAGAGAAAAGCGCTATATAAATATAATTCACTTCACTTCACTCTGTATAACCTACCAAAATACTTGTTGCATATTTTTTTTTGTAATTGATGGAATACTTCTCCGATAAACAGCACATTTTGCTTCAAGTCCCAAGATGCTTCAGACGAATCCAATTCAGTCCTCGACATCTAGTCAATGAGTCTTATGCCATTGTTTTTTCTTAAGCATAGGTGACTGTTATAAGTAAAACACCCAAAACTGAAAATGAAAAACCGTTACCGTAGACTGATCAGGCATTACTTGAATGATGAACTGGTAAGGCATTACACAATGCTGGAACGTCTGCCTGGCCAGATCACAGTCTTCGGTTCCTGTGTCCGATGGCATGGTGAAACAATCTTCAACGTCATCAGGAATATTCAGAAACTGTCAAGGAAAACAGACACAATTTCCATCATTGTTTATTTACCGCTAATGAAGTGTTTAAGAGAATGTTTCAGGGTTAGAAATCCTGAATAAACAAAATACTGTTCATTTATATAGCCCTGAATCACTAGTGTCTCAAAGGGCTGCACAAACCACTACGACATCCTCGGTAGGCCCACATAAGGGCAAGGAAAACTCACACCCAGTGGGACGTCGGTGACAATGATGACTATGAGAACCTTGGAGAGGAGGAAAGCAATGGATGTCGAGCGGGTCTAACATGACAATGAACCTTAAAGGGTCAAAATACACCACAGTCTGAACTAAAAACCATGATGAGGCCGTTTTTAAGATAAGATGGACTTACAACAGGGGTAGGGAACCTATGGCTCTAGAGCCAGATGTGGCTCTTTTGATGACTGCATCTGGCTCTCAGATAAATCTTAGCTGACATTGCTTAACACGATAAGTAATTAATAATTCCGCTGGTAATCACAGTGTTAAAAATAATGTTCTCGAGCATTTTAATCCAACCATCCATTTTCTATCGCACCTGTTCAAAATGTCGCATTAATGGTAAGAAGTATTATATTTATTATTGGTTAACTTTAGCATAACAATGTTATTAAAAAAGAAAAAGACACTTATTATATCCTAAAAATGTTAATCTTACTTAAAAAGGCACGCATTTAAGTGTATGCAGTGCTAAAAAATATTTTATGGCTCTCACGGAAATACATTTTGAAATATTTGGCTTTCATGGCTCTTCCAGCCAAAAAGGTTCCCGACCCCTGACTTACAGGGTAACCACATTGTAAATTCACATTGCAATATGGCCAAATAGTTGCAAAAAAATATGACACATGAGGATGCAACATGGGAGCTTAATAAAATATCCATCTGACAATTCACTGCAGCAGGCAGGAAAAAAAAAAATTATTCCTTTCTGAGTTACAAATCTAAAACAACGCGATTGCACAAGTGAAAAATACACTTACGTCATCAACCGTCCAAAGATCACCATCAAAGCCATCGGTCTGGTCATGAGTGATTATATTCTTCAGGAAGTCTGTTTCGTTTGAATCAGTCTAAAAAAATAGAAAGTACTCCAATAACTCAAATCTGTCATTGAATTCTGTACAGCACAGTGGCCGAGGCCACATACATTATCAGTGTCCTGCAGAACTGCAAGTAACAATCGAATGTACTCCGTTGCAGCTTTAAGAGTGTCTACTTTACTGGGCTTACGGTCTGGTCGCATCAACGGTACCATGCGCTTCAAGCGGGAGAACATGGTATTTAGGTTCCTAATCTGCATAGAAGAAGAAAGTCAAATTACAAATAACTCAGAATAAATATAAAAAAAACATTTTTTAAAAATAAAAAACTGTTTCGTGGCAGTGCTTGAATTTAAAACATTGCGACGACATTCTAGCAATACATACTTTCACAATAACTTTCCTCACCATGAACTCATTTTCAGGATTGACTAATAGCAAATTACAACTAGGCTTGGGTGATACTGCTAAGTCAATCAATCAATCAATCAATGTTTACTTATATAGCCCTAAATCACTAGTGTCTCAAAGGGCTGCACAAACCACCACGACATCCTCGGTAGGCCCACATAAGGGCAAGGAAAACTCACACCCAGTGGGACATTGGTGACAATAATGACCCAGTGGGACGTCGGTGACAATGATGACTATGAGAACCTTAGAGAGGAGGAAAGCAATGGATGTCGAGCGGATCTAACATGATACTGTGAAAGTTCAATCCACAATGGATACAACACATTCGCGAGAGTCCAGTCCAAAGAGGATCCAAGACACAGCAGCGAGAGTCCCGTTTTGTGACTGTTTTATTGTGATTATCATGATTTCCAAATTAAAGGTAAAATCACAATCGTTCAGCGTATCAGCTATACTGACTGATACGCTGAACGATTGTGATTTTACCTTTAATTTGGAAATCATGATAATCACAATAAAACAGTCACAAAACGTGACTGTTTTATTGTCGTGACTGTCGTGACCTCTGTGGTGCTTTTTTTGTGGACTTTTGGATCTGCCTCCCGGGAGCCTTTTGGCCATGGAGACCAGCTGCTGGTTCTCTGCTACACCGGAGTCTGTTTGGAGGGACTGGAGGAGGTGCGGATGAGGGGACAGGGCTGCGGAGCTAGCACTGAGCGCTGGGACGGAGAGGCTTCGCGGTGTCTCGACTGGGTGAGCAGGTGTAGGACACCTCAGCCACCTTGGACGTATCCTCGCTCATCCATGCAGACTGGACATTGGCCGAGAGCGGAGTCGGCTGTCTTGGTTGCTTTGTTGGGTCTGCTTCTGTCTCTGGCCATGCTCCCTCCTCCCCAGCGGACAATGGCGTGGAACACCGCAGAGGCCACCACAGTGTATATGTTTATTTTACTTTTTATTCATAGCTGTATGTAGAAGTGTCTGGTTGTATCTGCTGCTTTAATGTCTTTAATGTCCTCTGTGTTCTTTGATGTTTGATGTTTCCCTCTTACACACATGTAAGAGGGATGTGTACTATGGCTATGAGTTGTTTTTTTTTGTTTTTTTTCCCTTGGCCTCAGTCTGCACCCCCACTACAGGGCCCAGGCTAAGACCAATTTTTTTTTATTTTATTTTAATCTTCTGTTCTTCCCTCCCCCCATGTTTACCTGCATGTCATCTTTTTTGTAAGGGGCGCTGGAAGCCGGCAGACCCGTCAGCGATCCTGTTCTGTCTCCCTGTAATGTTTGTCTGATCTTGAATGGGATTGTGCTGAAAATTGTAATTTTCCTGAAGGAACTCTCCTGACGGAATAAATAAAGTACTATCTAATCTAATCTAATCTAACAAAGGTCAAAGACAGGACACTATGGAAGTATTATTGTAGCCAAAGTATTTGCAAACCTGTATCTCAATCTGTGCATCTGTAATCCAATTCACGTGTCTGTGAACCAATGCCTGTGTGTGTAATCAGAACCCTGTGTCTTTTAAGGTTGTCTATTCGTATTATGATTTGTTTGTGGGTAAAAAAAATAAACATATTTCCTTGACTGGCTGACTTTTTACTACGTTTCTGCCGTTAAAGAGCTGGGGGTCAATAAAGCAATCTGTGTTTAAGGCCATGTCCACAAAAACAAAGTTTCAAAAACGCATATTTGGGGTTACATTGATCTCCGTCCACACAAGTGTAGTTTCAAAACTGTCTACACACAAACGCATAAATATATTGTGTCCAATAAGAAGCCTGGAAAAGCACCCACAGCTGACTTGGTGGCATTACACCTCTGTTTGTGTTTATTTTGATATACGAGAGCAGTGGTTCGCAACCTTTTTTCAGTGATGTACCCCCTGTGAACATTTTTTTTTCCATTCAAGTACCCCAAATCAGAGCAAAGCATTTTTGGTTGAAAAAAAAAGAGATAGAGGTAAAATACAGCACTATGTCATCAATTTCTGATTTATTAAATTGTATAACAGTGAAAAATATTGCTTATGTGTAGTGGTCTTTCTTGAACTATTTCAAAAAAAAAGATATAAAAATAACAAAAAAAAAACTTCTTGAAAAATAAATGATTCAATTATAAATAAAGATTTCTACACATTGAAGTAATCAATTTAAAGTGCCCTCTTTGTGAATTGTAATAGAGATCCATCTGGATTCATGAACTTAATTCTAAACATTTCTTCACAAAAAAAGAAATCTTTAACATTTTTTATGGAATATGTCCACAAAAAAATCTAGCCGTCAACACTAAATATTGCATTTCTTTTCACAGTGTATGAACTTACATTCATATTTTGTTGAAGTATTATTCATTAAATATATTTATGCTATTTTTAGAATATTTAAAAAAAATCTCACGTACCCCTTGGCATTCCTTCAAGTACCCCCATTTGAGAACCACTGGACTAGACGTACAATAACATGTACATTATTTTTAAAAGCAGCCTCCACCTATACAGAACCCTGGGAACATTATGAATCTTTTTTTGTGTTTAAATCTTGCATGCACACTAATGCTGCTGAAACCCAAAATCATACCATGTTTAATCAGCAACATATTGATATATTACATATGAAGTGAACATTATTTTTAAAATTAGCAAGCCAAGTAAAGCCTTTTGCATGTTTAAATGCCTATAAGCACGCAGACGTGCGTATGCCGCTGCAAAACTCAGAATTATAAACATTGAATGATCAATATAGTACATACATGTGCAATGAAATATAGATTGTCTAACATTAACAAGAAGGATGGAGACATGTTTTTTTTTTAGTTGTTTGGACACGTTACATGCGCGTACACGGTCGTGGCTGGCTCCTTCTACACAAATGGAAGCAACACACACAATCAATCAATGTTTACTTATATAGCCCTAAATCACTAGTGTCTCAAAGGGCTGCACAAACCACTACGACATCCTCGGTAGGCCCTCATAAGGGCAAGGAAAACTCACACCCAGTGGGACGTCGGTGACAATGATGACTATGAGAACCTTGGAGAGGAGGAAAGCAATGGATGTCGAGCGGGTCTAACATGATACTGTGAAAGTTCAATCCATAATGGATCCAACACAGTCGCGAGAGTCCAGTCCAAAGCGGATCCAACACAGCAGCGAGAGTCCCGTTCACAGCGGAGCCAGCAGGAAACCATCCCAAGCGGAGGCGGATCAGCAGTGCAGAGATGTCCCCAGCCGATACACAGGCGAGCAGTATATGGCCACCGGATCGGACCGGACCCTCTCCACAAGGGAGAGTGGGACATAGGAGAAAAAGAAAAGAAACGGCAGATCAACTGGTCGAAAAAGGGAGTCTATTTAAAGGCTAGAGTATACAAATGAGTTTTAAGGTGAGACTTAAATGCTTCTACTGAGGTGGCATGTCAAACTTTTACCGGGAGGGCATTCCAGAGTACTGGAGCCCGAAATGAAAACGCTCTATAGCCCGCAGACTTTTTTTGGGCTTTGGGAATCACTAATAAGCCGGAGTCCTTTGAACGCAGATTTCTTGTTGGGACATATGGTACAATAGGATGGAGCTAGACCGTGTAGTATTTTATACGTAAGTAGTAAAACCTTAAAGTCACATCTTAAGTGCACAGGAAGCCAGTGCAGGTGAGCCAGTACAGGCGTAATGTGATCAAACTTTCTTGTCAAAAGTCTAGCAGCCGCATTTTGTACCAACTGTAATCTTTTAATGCTAGACATGGGGAGACCCGAAAATAATACGTTACACAAGGTAACTTCATGATCTATTGTTAAACAAATATTTAAAAACGAGATAATGTTGCACCTTATGACACAAAGCAAAAATTCTTGCTTCTCAAAGCTGCCTCATCAGTTGGAGGTCTGATGGCAATCGTATGTAAAACAGTAAGTAAGTCCATTTCATTTATAAAGCACTTTTCACAGAGAAAAATCCCAAAGCGCTGTGCAAAACATAGGTAAAGTGAACCAATTCAATTTAAAACAGTAGCGACATCATAAAAAGGATACAAAGTGGATTAAAAGGTGCATTACCTAAAAGCTTTACTAAAAAGAGAAGTATTCAAATGTTCACGAATATCACAAGGGGACTGGTGCAAATTGTTCCAGAGTCCGGGAGCTATAGCCTGGAATGCCAGGTCTCCACGGGTTTTGATCCGAGTTTTCGAAATCTTTAGAAACTGACTGTCAGTAAACAGGCTTCACGGTGGCAGAGGGGTTAGTGCGTCTGCCTCACAATACGAAGGTCCTGCAGTCCTGGGTTCAAATCCAGGCTCGGGATCTTTCTGTGTGTAGTTTGCATGTTCTCCCCGTGAATGCGTGGGTTCCCTCTGGGTACTCCGGCTTCCTCCCACTTCCAAAGACATGCACCTGGGGATAGGTTGATTGGCGACACTAAATTTGGCCCTAGTGTGTGAATGTGAGTGTGAATGTTGTCTGTCTATCTGTGTTGGCCCTGCGATGAGGTGGCGACTTGTCCAGGGTGTACCCCGCCTTCCGCCCGATTGTAGCTGAGATAGGCGCCAGCGCCCCCCCGCGAACCCGAAAGGGAATAAGCGGTAGAAAATGGATGGATGGATGGATGTCAGTAAACAAAAGCCTATTTTGATGAGTCTTTTTGTCCATGTGAGTCCAAATAGAAAATAGAAGCATATGTACGTTTGGGCGGTAACTTTTGGAACTCTACACAAGTCTGCGATTTTAGGGACAGCGTACGCGTGTCAGCAAGTGGCTTAGGCCATGTCCACACGAACATGGCGTTCCAAAAAACCCATATTTGGGGTTAAAACGATCTCCATCCACACAAGCTTAGTTTCAAATCTGTCTGTCCACATTCAAACACACACAGCTGCTGTCATGCACATTTTGTCCAATCAGACGCCTGAAAAAAGCAGCAACAGCTGACTTGGTGGCCTAACACCTCTATTATTTTCATTTAGATATAGACGTACAATGACATTTCCATTATCTTTAAAACCAGCCAGCACGTACACAGAGCCCTGGGGACATTGTGTATCTTGTTATTTCACTGTGTAAAGCGTGCATGCACACCTCTGCTGCTCAAACCCAACACTCATAGAAAGATGCTGCGTTCAGCCACATCAATCAATCAATCCTTTATTTATATAGCCCTAAATCACTAGTGTCTCAAAGGGCTGCACAAGCCATAACGGGGGTACAGAGACCACATAAGGGCGAGGAAAAACTCCCAACCCAGTGGGACGTCGATGAGAATGACTATGAGACACCTTGTAGAGGACCACATATGTGGGTTACCCCTCGCCCCCCTCTAGGAGAGACTGGATGCAATGGACGTCGAGTGGTCTGACATAATATTGTGAAAGTCCAGTCCATAGTGGACCTAACATAATAGTGACAGTCCAATCCATAGTGAATCTAACATAATAGTGAGAGTCCAGTCCATAGTGGATCTAACATAATAGTGAGAGTCCAGGCCATAGTGGATCTAACATAATAGTGAGATTCCAGTCCATAGTGGATCTAACATAATAGTGAGAGTCCAGTCCATAGTGGAGCTAACATAATAGTGAGAGTCCAGTCCATAGTGGATCTAACATAATAGTGAGAGTCCAGTCCATAGTGGGTCTAACATAATAGTGAGAGTCCAGTCCATAGTGGATCTAACATAATAGTGAGAGTCCAGTCCATAGTGGATCTAACATAATAGTGAGAGTCCAGTCCATAGTGGATCTAACATAATAGTGAGAGTCCAGTCCATAATGGACCTAACATAATAGTGAGAGTCCAGTCCATAGTGGATCTAACATAATAGTGAGAGTCCAGGCCATAGTGGATCTAACATTATAGTGAGAGTCCAGTCCATAGTGGATCTAACATAATAGTGAGAGTCCAGTCCATAGTGGACCTAACATAATAGTGAGAGTCCAGTCCATAGTGGATCTAACATAATAGTGAGAGTCCAGGCCATAGTGGAACTAACATAATAGTGAGAGTCCAGTCCATAGTGGATTAAACATAATAGTGAGATTCCAGTCCATAGTGGATCTAACATAATAGTGAGAGTCCAGTCCATAGTGGATCTAACATAATAGTGAGAGTCCAGTCCATAGTGGATCTAACATAATAGTGAGAGTCCAGTCCATAATGGACCTAACATAATAGTGAGAGTCCAGTCCATAGTGGATCTAACATAATAGTGAGAGTCCAGGCCATAGTGGATCTAACATTATAGTGAGAGTCCAGTCCATAGTGGATCTAACATAATAGTGAGAGTCCAGTCCATAGTGGAACTAATATAATAGTGAGAGTCCAGTCCATAGTGGAACTAACATAATAGTGAGAGTCCAGTCCATAGTGGATTAAACATAATAGTGAGATTCCAGTCCATAGTGGATCTAACATAATAGTGAGAGTCCAGTCCATAGTGGAGCTAACATAATAGTAAGAGTCCAGTCCATAGTGGAGCTAACATGATAGTGAGAGTCCAGTCCATAGTGGGGCCAGCAGGAGACCATCCCAAGCTGAGAGAGGTCAGCAGCACAGAGATGTCCAACGGATGCACAGGCGAATAGTCCACCCCGGGTCCCGACTCTGGACAGCCACCACTTCATCCATGGCCACCTGACCTGTGTTCCCCCCCCCTCCACGAGGGAGGGGACACGGCAACCTCGCGTCCGGCAGCATTGGCAACGTCGCCACGAGATTAATGTTAGTTAATGTCAGCTGATATTTTTTAACGTCAGTTGACGTCAACTAATATTAGTTAATGTTAGCTGATGTCAGTTAATGTTAGCTGATTTTGGTTAATGTCAGCTAATGTCAGTTGATGTTAGCTGATATTAGTTAATGTTAGCTGATAAATTAATGTTAGCTAATTTTAGTTAATGTCAGCTGATTAGTTAATGTCAGCTGATGTTAGCTAATATCAGTTAATGTAAGCTGATATTGGTCAATGTCATTTGACATCAGCCGACTTCAGCTAATGATAGCTGATATTAGGTAAAGTTAGCTGATATTAGCTAATATCAGTTAATGTAAGCTGATATTAGTTCATGTCCATTGAAATCAGCTAATGCCAATTAATGTTAGCTGATAGATAGATAGATAGATAGATAGATAGATAGATAGATAGATAGATAGATAGATAGATAGATAGATAGATAGATAGATAGATAGATAGATAGATAGATAGATAGATAGATAGATAGATGGATAGATGGATAGAGTACTTTATTGATTCCTTCAGGATATTAGTTTTTGTTAGCGGTTATTAGTTTGTATCAGTTAATGTCAGTTAATGTAATGTAATGTAAGCTGATATTAGTCAGTTAATGTTAGCTGATTAATGTTAGCTGATATTAGTTAATTAGCGGATATTAGTTAATGTCATCTAATGTCAGTTAATGTGAGCTGATATTAGTCAGTTAATGGCAGTTAATGTTAGCTGATTAATATTAGCTGATATTAATTAATATCAGTTAATGTAAGCTGATATTAGTCAGTTAGTAACAGTTCATGTTAGCTGATTAATGTAAGCACTGATATTAGTCAATGTCATTTGACATCAGCTGATATTAGTTAATGTTAGCTGATATTAGTTAATGTTAGCTAATATTAGCTAATGTTAGCTAATATTAGCTAATATCAGTTAATGTAAGCTGATATTAGTTACTGTCCGTTGACATCAGCTAATGTCAATTAATGTCAGCTGATAGATAGATAGCTGGATACGATAGATACGATAGTACTTTATTGATTCTTTCAGGATATTCGTTAATGTTAGCGGTTATTAGTTAATATCAGTTAATGTCAGATAATGTAAGCTGATATTAGTCAGTTAATGTTAGCTGATATTAGTTAATATCAGTTAATGTCAGTTAATGTAAGATGATATTAGTCAGTAAATAACAGTTGTTAGCTGACTAATGTAAGCGCTGATATTAGTTAATGTTATTTGACATCAGCTGACTTCAGCTGATATAAGTTAATGTTAGCTGATATTTGTTAATGTTGGCTGATATTAGCTAATATCAGTTAATGTAAGCTGATATTAGTTAATGTCCGTTGAGATCAGCTAATGTCAATTAGTGCTAGCTGATAGATGGCTAGATATATAGTACTTTATTGATTCCTTCAGGATATTAGTTAATGTTAGCTGATATTATTTAATATCAGTTAATGTCAGTTAATGTAAGCTGATATTAGTCAGTTAATGGCAGTTAATGTTAGCTGATTAATGCTAGCTGATATTAGTTAATATCAATTAAGGTTAGCTGATATTATTTATTAGCTGATATTAGTTAATGTTAGCTGATTTCAGTTATTAGCTAATATTAGTTAATATCAGTTCATGTAAGCTGATAGTAGTCAGTTAATGTCAGTTAATGTTAGCTGATTAATGCTAGCTGATATTAGTTTATATTAGTTGATATTATTTAATATCAGTTAATGTCAGCTAATGTAAGCGGATATTAGTCAGTTAATGGCAGTTAATGTTAGCTGATATTAGTTTATATCAGTTAATGTTAGCGGATATTAGTTATTAGCTGATATTAGTTAATGTTAGCTGATTTCAGTTATTAGCTAATATTAGTTAATATCAGTTTATGTAAGCTGATATTAGTCAGTTCATAACATTTAATGTTAGCTGATTAATGTTGGCCGATAGTTTATATTAGCTGATATTATTTAATATCAGTTAATGTCAGTTAATGTAAGCTGATTAGTCAGTTAATGTTAGCTGATTAATGTTAGCTGATATTAGTTAATATCAGTTAATGTTAGCTGATTTCAGTTATTAGCTAATATTAGTTAATATCAGTTAATGTAAGCTGATATTAGTCAGTTAACATTTAATGTTAGCTGATTAATGTTAGCTGATGTTAGTTAATGTTAGCTGATGTTAGTTAATGTTAGCTGATGTTAGTTAATATCAGTTAACGTAAGCTGTTATTAGTCAGTTAATGGCAGTTAATGTTAGCTGATTAATGTTAGCTGATATTAGTTAATATCAGTTAATGTTAGCTGATTTCAGTTATTAGCTAATATTAGTTAATATCAGTTAATGTAAGATGATATTAGTCAGTTAATAACATTTAATGTTAGCTGATTAATGTTAGCAGATATTAGTTAATGTTAGCTGATGTTAGCTAATGTTAGTTGATGTTAGCTGATGTTAGTTAATGTTAGCTGATGTTAGTTAATGTTAGCTGATGTTAGTTAATGTTAGCTGATGTTAGTTAATGTTAGCTGATGTTAGTTAATGTTAGCTGATGTTAGTTAATGTTAGCTGATGTTAGTTAATGTTAGCTGATGTTAGTTATTGTTAGCTGATGTTAGTTATTGTTAGCTGATGTTAGTTATTGTTAGCTGATGTTAGTTAATGTTAACTGATGTTAGTTAATGTTAGCTGATGTTAGTTAATGTTAGCTGATGTTAGTTAATGTTAGCTGATGTTAGTTAATGTTAGCTGATGTTAGTTAATGTTAGCTGATGTTAGTTAATGTTAGCTGATGTTAGTTAATGTTAGCTGATGTTAGTTAATGTTAGCTGATGTTAGTTATTGTTAGCTGATGTTAGTTATTGTTAGCTGATGTTAGTTAATGTTAACTGATGTTAGTTAATGTTAACTGATGTTAGTTAATGTTAACTGATGTTAGTTAATGTTAGCTGATGTTAATTAATGTTAGCTGATGTTAATTAATGTTAGCTGATGTTAGTTAATGTTAGCTGATGTTAGTTAATGTTAGCTAATATCAGTTAATGTAAGCTGATATTAGTCAGTTCATAACATTTAATGTTAGCTGATTAATGTTGGCCGATAGTTTATATTAGCTGATATTATTTAATATCAGTTAATGTCAGTTAATGTAAGCTGATTAGTCAGTTAATGTTAGCTGATTAATGTTAGCTGATATTAGTTAATATCAGTTAATGTTAGCTGATTTCAGTTATTAGCTAATATTAGTTAATATCAGTTAATGTAAGCTGATATTAGTCAGTTAACATTTAATGTTAGCTGATTAATGTTAGCTGATGTTAGTTAATGTTAGCTGATGTTAGTTAATGTTAGCTGATGTTAGTTAATATCAGTTAACGTAAGCTGTTATTAGTCAGTCAATGGCAGTTAATGTTAGCTGATTAATGTTAGCTGATATTAGTTAATATCAGTTAATGTTAGCTGATTTCAGTTATTAGCTAATATTAGTTAATATCAGTTAATGTAAGATGATATTAGTCAGTTAATAACATTTAATGTTAGCTGATTAATGTTAGCAGATATTAGTTAATGTTAGCTGATGTTAGCTAATGTTAGTTGATGTTAGCTGATGTTAGTTAATGTTAGCTGATGTTAGTTAATGTTAGCTGATGTTAGTTAATGTTAGCTGATGTTAGTTAATGTTAGCTGATGTTAGTTAATGTTAGCTGATGTTAGTTAATGTTAGCTGATGTTAGTTAATGTTAGCTGATGTTAGTTAATGTTAGCTGATGTTAGTTAATGTTAGCTGATGTTAGTTATTGTTAGCTGATGTTAGTTATTGTTAGCTGATGTTAGTTAATGTTAACTGATGTTAGTTAATGTTAACTGATGTTAGTTAATGTTAACTGATGTTAGTTAATGTTAGCTGATGTTAATTAATGTTAGCTGATGTTAATTAATGTTAGCTGATGTTAGTTAATGTTAGCTGATATTAGTTAATGTTAGCTGATGTTAGTTAATGTTAGCTGATGTTAGTTAATGTTAGCTGATGTTAATTAATGTTAGCTGATGTTAATTAATGTTAGCTGATGTTAGTTAATGTTAGCTGATATTAGTTAATGTTAGCTGATGTTAGTTAATGTTAGCTAAGATTAGTTAATGTCAGTTAATGTAAGCTGATATTAGTCAGTTAATGGCAGTTAATGTTAGCTGATTAATGTTAGCTGATATTAGTTAATATCAGTTAATATTAGTTGATTTCAGTTATTAGCTAATATTAGTTAACATCAGTTAATGTAAGCTGATATTAGTCAGTTAATAACATCTAATGTTAGCTGATTAATGTTAGCTGATATTAGTTAATGTTAGCTGATGTTAGTTAATGTTAGCTGATGTTAGTTAATATCAGTTAATGTAAGCTGTTATTAGTCAATTAATGGCAGTTAATGTTAGCTTATTAATGTTAGCTGATATTAGTTAATATCAGTTAATGTTAGCTGATTTCAGTTATTAGCTAATATTAGTTAATATCAGTTAATTTAAGCTGATATTAGTCAGTTAATAACATTCAATGTTAGCTGATATTAATGTTAGCTGATATTAGTTAATGTTAGCTGATGTTTGTTAATGTTAGCTGATATTAGTTAATGTTAGCTGATGTTAGTTAATGTTAGCTGATGTTAGTTAATGTTAGCTGATGTTAGTTAATGTTAGCTGATGTTAGTTAATGTTAGCTGATGTTAGTTAATGTTAGCTGATGTTAGTTAATATTAGCTGATGTTAGTTAATATTAGCTGATGTTAGTTAATATTAGCTGATCTTCAAGTTTATTGTTTTTCGGTCAATGGTCAACAAAGCAAAAAAAACTGTTGTACATTCATAGATTGAAAATAAAAAGTTGTACATTCATAGATTGAAAATGAAAAATGTTACAGACCGAAAGGGTTTAGGCTGAAGTTAAACACTTATTGCACCTAACCCTATAAACAAATTCAAGTACAAAATAAACTTCCGAAAGTTATAAAAAGTCCTTTGCACAACATATTATAAATACACATTATAAACAACATTATAAACAACATCATAAACAACATGAACGTAGTTCAATTTTATACACAGTACAGGTATGTGAAATATCCCTATGTACATATAGACCTTTGCACTAATTATATATACAATATATACAAACAATTGTACTTCTATTATTATTTATATCTCATGTTTAATTTTTAATTAACATTAATCCTAGTATTAACTACAATGTTAATTCAAGAGTGATATATTTTTTCAAGACATTGGTCTTAAAGTGTTTTTTAATTAATGTTAGCTGATATTAGTTAATGTTAGCTGATATTAGTTAATGTTAGCTGATGTTGTTAGTTAATGTTAGCTGATATTAGTGTTAGCTGATATTAGTGTTAGCTGATGTTAGTTAATGACAGTTAATGTTAGCTGATGTTAGTTAATGTTAGCTGATGTTAGTTAATGTTAGCTGATGTTAGTTAATGTTAGCTGATGTTAGTTAATGTTAGCTGATGTTAGTTATTGTTAGCTGATGTTAGTTAATGTTAGCTGATGTTAGTTAATGTTAGCTGATGTTAGTTAATGTTAGCTGATGTTAGTTAATGTTAGCTGATGTTAGTTAATGTTAGCTGATGTTAGTTATTGTTAGCTGATGTTAGTTATTGTTAGCTGATGTTAGTTAATGTTAACTGATGTTAGTTAATGTTAGCTGATGTTAATTAATGTTAGCTGATGTTAATTAATGTTAGCTGATGTTAGTTAATGTTAGCTGATATTAGTTAATGTTAGCTGATGTTAGTTAATGTTAGCTGATGTTAATTAATGTTAGCTGATGTTAATTAATGTTAGCTGATGTTAGTTAATGTTAGCTGATATTAGTTAATGTTAGCTGATGTTAGTTAATGTTAGCTAAGATTAGTTAATGGCAGTTAATGTTAGCTGATTCATGTTAGCTGATATTAGTTAATATCAGTTAATATTAGCTGATTTCAGTTATTAGCTAATATTAGTTAACATCAGTTAATGTAAGCTGATATTAGTCAGTTAATAACATTTAATGTTAGCTGATTAATGTTAGCTGATATTAGTTAATGTTAGCTGATGTTAGTTAATGTTAGCTGATGTTAGTTAATGTTAGCTGATGTAAGCTGTTATTAGTCAATTAATGGCAGTTAATGTTAGCTGATTTCAGTTATTAGCTAATATTAGTTAATATCAGTTAATGTAAGCTGATATTAGTCAGTTAATAACATTCAATGTTAGCTGATATTAATGTTAGCTGATATTAGTTAATATTAGCTGATGTTAGTTAATGTTAGCTGATATTAGTTAATGTTAGCTGATGTTAGTTAATGTTAGCTGATGTTAGTTAATGTTAGCTGATGTTAGTTAATGTTAGCTGATGTTAGTTAATATTAGCTGATGTTAGTTAATATTAGCTGATGTTAGTTAATATTAGCTGATGTTAGTTAATATTAGCTGATCTTCAAGTTTATTGTTTTTCGGTCAATGGTCAACAAAGCAAAAAAAACTGTTGTACATTCATAGATTGAAAATAAAAAGTTGTACATTCATAGATTGAAAATGAAAAATGTTACAGACCGAAAGGGTTTAGGCTGAAGTTAAACACTTATTGCACCTAACCCTATAAACAAATTCAAGTACAAAATAAACTTCCGAAAGTTATAAAAAGTCCTTTGCACAACATATTATAAATACACATTATAAACAACATTATAAACAACATCATAAACAACATGAACGTAGTTCAATTTTATACACAGTACAGGTATGTGAAATATCCCTATGTACATATAGACCTTTGCACTAATTATATATACAATATATACAAACAATTGTACTTCTATTATTATTTATATCTCATGTTTAATTTTTAATTAACATTAATCATAGTATTAACTACAATGTTAATTCAAGAGTGATATATTTTTTCAAGACATTGGTCTTAAAGTGTTTTTTAATTAATGTTAGCTGATATTAGTTAATGTTAGCTGATATTAGTTAATGTTAGCTGATGTTGTTAGTTAATGTTAGCTGATATTAGTGTTAGCTGATGTTAGTTAATGACAGTTAATGTTAGCTGATGTTAGTTAATGTTTGCTGGTGTTAGTTAATGTTAGCTGATGTTAGTTAATGTTAGCTGATGTTAGTTAATGTTAGCTGATGTTAGTTAATGTTAGCTGATGTTAGTTAATGTTAGCTGATGTTAGTTAATGTTAGCTGATGTTAGTTAATGTTAGCTGATGTTAGTTAATGTTAGCTGATGTTAGTTAATGTTAGCTGATGTTAGTTAATGTTAGCTGATGTTAGTTAACGTTAGCTGGTGTTAGTTAACGTTAGCTGATGTTAGTTAACGTTAGCTGATGTTAGTTAACGTTAGCTGATGTTAGTTAATGTTAGCTGGTGTTAGTTAACGTTAGCTGATGTTAGTTAATGTTAGCTGATGTTAGTTAATGTTAGCTGATGTTAGTTAATGTTAGCTGGTGTTAGTTAACGTTAGCTGATGTTAGTTAATGTTAGCTGATGTTAGTTAATGTTAGCTGATATTAGTTAATGTTAGCTGATGTTAGTTAATGTTAGCTGATGTTAGTTAATGTTAGCTGATGTTAGTTAATGTTAGCTGATGTTAGTTAATGTTAGCTGATGTTAGTTAATGTTAGCTGATGTTAGTTAATGTTAGCTGATGTTAGTTAATGTTAGCTGATGTTAGTTAATGTTAGCTGATGTTAGTTAATGTTAGCTGATGTTAGTTAATGTTAGTTAATGTTAGCTGATGTTAGTTAATGTTAGTTAATGTTAGCTGATGTTAGTTAATGTTAGCTGATGTTAGTTAATGTTAGCTGATGTTAGTTAATGTTAGCTGATGTTAGTTAATGTTAGCTGATGTTAGTTAATGTTAGCTGATGTTAGTTAATGTTAGCTGATGTTAGTTAATGTTAGCTGATGTTAGTTAATGTTAGCTGATGTTAGTTAATGTTAGCTGATGTTAGTTAATGTTAGCTGGTGTTAGTTAATGTTAGCTGGTGTTAGTTAATGTTTGCTGGTATTAGTTAATGTTAGCTGATGTTAGTTAATGTTAGCTGATGTTAGTTAATGTTAGCTGATATTAGTTAATGTTAGCTGATATTAGTGTTAGCTGCTATTAGTTAATGACAGTTAATGTTAGCTGATATTAATTAATGTTAGCTGATGTTAGTTATGACAGTTAATGTTAGCTGACTATTTGCTATAAAAGTGGGGCTTGAACAGTGACATTCTGTCCTCTTTAAAAGTCAAATGCGCGGTAAAAGTGCAAGAATGAAACCCAAACAAAGAAATACAAACACTCACCCTCAGCCGTTCTTTGGCGTTGACTTGCTCCCTTTTCTTCACAGTTTCGTGGAAGTCCTCCGCCACCACGTAGACGCCATCCTTGCTGCGTTTGAACTTCTGGATGTTGTTGTAAGTGGGCAGCGCAGACTCGCCGGTCAGACGCTTCAGAATGTCACTCATCAACTCCTCCGCCGGAACCTTCATGTTTATCCAGCAAACAGTCTATTTGTGGCACGTCGGCCGCCGTCTTCTCGGTGGAGGTGAAGCGTCGTGGTGTGACGTGGCGGCCAGGAGGAGAGGAGAAGTCACACCTGAGCCTCATGGCGCCTAATTAGCCGCCTCAATCTGGGACGAAGTCCAGGTAAACTCAAAATGGAGACGTTTGTTTGTGTGTATAATGCAGGGCTCACCAAGCTTTTTAAAACCAACAGCTACTTCTTGGGTACTGATTAATGCCAAGGGCTACCAGTTTGATACACACTTAAATACATTGACAGAAATAGCCAATTTGCTCAATTTACCTTTAATAAATAAATATATAAAAATGGATATTTCTGTCTGTCGTTCCGTCGTACATTTTTTTTCCTTTTACGGAAGATTTTTTTGTAGAGAATAAATGATGAAAAAAGAAGAGAAAACGGGGAAAAAAAAATTGAAACGTAGTTTATCTTCAATTTCGACTCTTTTAATTTAAAAATTCAACCGACAAAAATGAAGAGAAAAACTAGCTAATTCAAATATTTTGGAAAAAATTAAAAAGATAATTAATGGAACATCATTTGTAATTTTTATGAATAAATAATAAATGGGTTGTAAGCGCTATACAAGAAATATGATTTAAGTTTAATTTTAAACATTTTCTAGATTTGCCAGAATATTTTTTTTGAATTTTAATCATAATAAGAAATATTTCACAAATATTCTTCAGCGAAAAAACAGAAGCTAAAATGAAGATTTAAATTAAAATGTACAACCCATTTATTATTTATTCATAAAAATTACAAATGATGTTCCATTAATTATCTTTTTAATTTTTTCCAAAATATTTGAATTAGCTAAAAAAAAAAAAAAATGAAGAGAAAAACTAGCTAATTTAAATATTTTGGAAAAAATTAAAAAGATAATTAATGCAACATCTTTTGTAATTTTTATGAATAAATAATAAATGGGTTGTAAGCGCTATACAAGTACAACCCATTTATTATTTATTCATAAAAATTACAAATGATGTTCCATTAATTATCTTTTTAATTTTTTCCAAAATATTTGAATTAGCTAAAAAAAAAAAAAAATGAAGAGAAAAACTAGCTAATTCAAATATTTTTCTGTCTGTCGTTCCGCCGTACATTTTTTTCCTTTTACGGAATCTTTTTTTGTAGAGAATAAATGATGAAAAAAGAAGAGAAAACGGGGGAAAAAAAATTTGAAACGTAGTTTATCTTCAATTTCGACTCTTTTGATTTAAAAATTCAACCGAAAAAAATGAAGAGAAAAACTAGCTAATTCAAATATTTTGGAAAAAATTAAAAAGATAATTAATGGAACATCATTTGTAATTTTTATAAATAAATAAATGGGTTGTACTTGTATAGCGCTTTTCTACCTTCAAGGTACTCAAAGCGCTTTGACACTACTTCCACATTTACACAATTCACACACTGATGGAGGGAGCTGCCATGCAAGGCACCAACCAGCACCCATCAGGAGCAAGGGTGAAGTGTCTTAATCAGGACACAACGGACGTGACGAGGTTGGTACTAGGTGGGATTTGAACCAGGGACCCTCGGGTTGCGCACGGCCACTCTTCCACTGCGCCACGCCGTCCCAATTATTCATGTTCATCAATCATTCAAATCAATCAATGTTTATTTATATAGCCCCAAATCACAAATGTCTCAAAGGACTGCACAAATCATTACGACTACAACATCCTCGGAAGAACCCACAAAAGGGCAAGGAAAACTCACACCCAGTGGGCAGGGAGAATTCACATCCAGTGGGACGCCAGTGACAATGCTGACTATGAGAAACCTTGGAGAGGACCTCAGATGTGGGCAAACCACCCCCCCTCTAGGGGACCGAAAGCAATGGATGTCGAGCGGGTCTAACATGATACTGTGAAAGTTCAATCCATAGTGGCTCCAACACAGCCGCGAGAGTTGTTTTTTCCTGATTAAGATTCATTTTCGAAATTTTGATGACATATTTTATATAGGTTAAAATCCAATCCCCACTTTGATGGAATATATAACAAATTGGACTAAGCTATATTTCTAACAAAGACAAATCATTATTTCTTCTCGATTTTCCAGAACAAAAATTTTAAAAGAAATTCAAAATACTTTGAAATAAGATTTAAGTTTAATTTTAAACATTTTCTAGATTTGCCAGAATATTTTTTTTGAATTTTAATCATAACAAGAAATATTTCACAAATATTCTTCAGCGAAAAAACAGAAGCTAAAATGAAGAATTAAATCAAAATGTATTTATTATTCTTTACAATAAAAAAAAAAAATACTTGAACATGATTTAAATTGTCAGGAAAGAAGAGGAAGGAATTTAAAAGGTAAAAAGGTATATGTGTTTAAAAATCCTAAAATCATTTTTAAGGTTGTATTTTTTCTCTAAATTGTCTTTCTGAAAGTTATAAGAAGCAAAGTAAAAAAAATAAATGAATTTATTTAAACAAGTTAAGACCAAGCCTTTAAAATATTTTCTTGGATTTTCAAATTCTATTTGAGTTTTGTCTCTCTTAGAATTAAAAATGTAGAGCAAAGCGAGACCCGCTTGCTAGTAAATTAATAACATTTAAAAAATAGAGGCAGCTCACTGGTAAGTGCTGATATTTGAGTTATTTTTACAACAGGCCAGCCGGCGACTCTTCTAGTCCTTACGGGCGACCTGGTGCCCGCGGGCACCGGGTTGGTGACCCCTGGTATAGATTCTGAAATCCCAAAAAGAGGACACGTATATGCGTGCCAAGGCCGGGACTTTGGTGAAAATTTGCCAACGATACTCGAACTTGCTTTATAAATAATATATTTATTTAAATAAAGCAGTTTTTCTCCTCTGTTGACAGCAGTGTTGGCACGAGGAATTTTCAAAATGGGGTCCCACTTTTTTGTAAGCGTTTCGGAAAAAAAGAAGATAAACGTATGCATTATCCTGTTATATCTCACATTCTATATTGTGTTTTGGAAAAAAGTTTTGTCATAAATGTTACTTAATTCATTAAAAAAAGAAAAAAATTGCATGCATATGTAAATGTATTCAGTTATAAACATTAATTTACTTTCTTCCTTCCTTCATGTGTCTAATCCATGCAGGCCTTGGCAAGTATTTTTACTCAAGGGCCACATTTAGAGAAAAAATGTGTCTAGGGGCTGGTATATCTATCTATCCATGTGTGTGTGTGTGTGTGTGTGTGTATGTATATATATATATATATATATATATATATATATATATATATATATATATATATATCCATCCATTTACTACCGCTTATTCCCTTTCGGGGTCGCGGGGGGCGCTGGCGCCTATCTCAGCTACAATCGGGCGGAAGGCGGGGTACACCCTGGACAAGTCGCCACCTCATCGCAGGGCCAACACAGATAGACAGACAACACTCACACTCACATTCACACACTATATATATATATATACATTCACACACTATATATATATATATATATATCTATCTTGATTGGATTAACCAGAGAATAGTGCTCGATACCGTGGTAGAACGTAATATGTTGGTGTGGGAAAAATCACAAGACTACTTCATCTCTACAGAACTGTTTCATGAGGGGTTCCCTCAATCATCAGGAGATTTTAATGGTAGCATTCACATACAATGGTTTATATAGGGCACAGAGTGGGTGGGTACAGGCAGGTTTAGGGTGTGGTGATTGGCTCATGTGTTACCTAGGAGTTGTTTCCGTCCGTGGCGGCATGTTGAAATGATTTCACTGCGCTTGTTGGGGGATGACAGGTCTGGATGATATATAATAAACAGTTTCGCTTTTAAGCACAGGTTGCATCTTTTATTACCACTGTTGTAAGGTGTGCTGGATGCAAGAATTTGCCATGTTATTGAATATTCAACATTATTGTCTTTGAGGTTCCAAATGTGTTTGCTGAGTTCTGTAGAATAACGCAAAGTCTGGTTTCTAAAGGAGGCCTTGTGATTATTCCATCTGGTTTTAAACGCTCCTTCGGTTAATCCTACGTACATGTCGGATGTGTTAATGTCCTTGCGTGTTACCTTTGCTTGATAAACGACTAATGTTCGTAAGCACCCCCCGTTCAGAGGGCAATCAGGTTTCTTGCGACAGTTACATTCCTTATTGGTTTCAGAGTCGTTTAGTCTGGGGGTGGGCAGTCCTTTTGCAATTGCTTTGTTGTGGTTTGAAATGATTTGTTGTATTTAATTCATACAGCTGTAGCTCAATTTAATGTTGTTCTTGTTGAATATTTTTCTTAGGGTTAGTTGCCTTTGGGGAAGTGTTTGTCGATCAGAGTGAGGAACTTGTGGCCCATATTGGTTGAGACGTTTTTGCTGAATGGGGGGCTGTAACAGAGGATGTTGTTTCGTTTTCTGCTCTTTTTTGGTTGGTTTCCTGGCGTGGGTTCATAGGTGAGGGTGAAGTTGTGTATATATATATATATATATATATATATATATATATATATATATATATATATATATATATATATGTATATATATGTATGTGTGTGTATATTTTGTGAATGTGAGTGTGAATGTTGTCTGTCTATCTGTGTTGGCCCCTGCGATGAGATGGCGACTTGTCCAGGGTGTATCCCGTCTTCCGCCTGATTGTAGCTGAGATAGGCTCCAGCGTCCCCCGCGACCCCGAAGGGAATAAGCGATAGAAAATTGAAGGATATGTGTGTATATATATATATATATATATATATATATATATATATATATATATATATACACAAACCCCGTTTCCATATGAGTTGGGAAATTGTGTTAGATCCATCCATCCATTTTCTACCGCTTATTCCCACGGACGGGAGGGGATAGGCAGTGGACGAAGGAGACCGACCGGAGAACGATTGGAAGAATTAATATTAAGTGTTATTATCTATTCTTAGGTACAATAATATTTAGCGCGTCGCCTTTACAGTACCAATAAAATCCTTGAAGTTAAGGTTTTTTTTACAGCACTTTTTGTTTTTCAGTAAGATTTAAAATAGATTAATCAGTTACATTTAGCCATTGCTTGGACTGGAGGCGGAACTATAACAATGTGACCTCGGAACACGTTAAGGTAACGTGTGGAGTTCCTCAGGGTTCGGTCCTTGGCCCTGCACTCTTCAGCATCTACATGCTGCCGCTAGGTGACATCATACGCAAATACGGTGTTAGCTTTCACTGTTATGCTGATGACACCCAACTCTACATGCCCCTAAAGCTGACCAACACGCCGGATTGTAGCCAGCTGGAGGCGTGTCTTAACGAAATTAAACAATGGATGTCCGCTAACTTTTTGCAACTCAACGGCAAAAAAACGGAAATGCTGATTATCGGTCCTGCTAGACACCGAACTCTATTTAATAATACAACCCTAACATTTGACAACCAAATAATTAAACAAGGTATTATCTTCGACCCAACTCTCTCCTTTGAGTCACACATTAAAAGCGTTACTAAAACGGCCTTCTTTCATCTCCGTAATATCGCTAAAATTCGCTCCATTTTGTCCACTAAAGACACTGAGATCATTATCCATGCATTTGTTACGTCTCGTCTCGATTACGGGTCTCCCCATGTCTAGCATTAAAAGATTACAGTTGGTACAAAATGCGGCTGCTAGACTTTTGACAAGAACAAGAAAGTTTGATCACATTACGCCTGTACTGGCTCACCTGCACTGGCTTCCTGTGCACTTAAGATGTGACTTTAAGGTTTTACTACTTACTTATAAAATACTACACGGTCTAGCTCCATCCTATCTTGCCGATTGTATTGTACCATATGTCCCGGCAAGAAATCTGCGTTCAAAGGACTCCGGCTTATTAGTGATTCCTAGAGCCCAAAAAAAGTCTGCGGGCTATAGAGCGTTTTCCGTTCGGGCTCCAGTACTCTGGAATGCCCTCCCGGTAACAGTTCGAGATGCTACCTCAGTAGAAGCATTTAAGTCTCACCTTAAAACTCATTTGTATAGTCTAGCCTTTAAATAGACTCCCTTTTTAGACCAGTTGTTCTGCTGTTTCTTTTCTTTTTCTCCTATGTCCCAGTCTCCCTTGTGGAGGGGGTCCGGTCCGATCCGGTGGCCATGTACTGCTTGCCTGTGTATCGGCTGGGGACATCTCTGCGCTGCTGATCCGCCTCCGCTTGGGATGGTTTCCTTCCTGCTGGCTCCGCGGTGAACGGGACTCTCGCTGCTGTGTTGGATCCGCTTTGGACTGGACTCTCGCGGCTGCGTTGGATCCATTATGGATTGAACTTTCACAGTATCATGTTAGACCCGCTCGACATCCATTGCTTGCCTCCTCTCTAAGGTTCTCATAGTCATCATTGTCACCGACGTCCCACTGGGTGTGAGTTTTCCTTGCCCTTATGTGGGCCTACCGAGGATGTCGTAGTGGTTTGTGTTGTGGTTTGTGTAGCCCTTTGAGACACTAGTGATTTAGGGCTATATAAGTAAACATTGTTGATTGATTGATTGAACTAATGGACGCACCTGAGGCTGACTTTTTGCCACTCTGTATCAGCTGCAGGTGTTCTGCTGAGAGAGGCCAGTTTTTTCCTACAGACTTTTCCCGGTCCAGCATACAAAGCTGTCCCAGAAAGACCTGAACTCAAAGAATGGACCTCGCAGAAGTGAATTCCTTTAGGAATGAACCAGTTTCTCACACTGGGAGCCGGAGTAAAGATGCCCACATGGGGGTCACTCGAGTTCCCAATTTAACAATCTCCTGTCAAACTGGCAGAGCGGCCCCTCCCCCGGTGTCCCACCTGTATCGAGCGCTACTAAGCCTGTGGATACAGCCACCCAGCCATTACCCGAAGCCGTCTTCTCGAACCCCAATTCTCTCATCTCCAGACCAGAGAGATTCTCTACAGACTCTGGGGATGTGCGCCCCTTCTTGACTTGGTGCGAGCTTCATTTTGAGTTCCAAGTTGTGCCGTGCGCTCCCGTGTGGCCTCATCATCTCTTACCTGCCTGGCAGAGCGGCAGCGTAGGCCACGGACGAGTGGAATCGTTGGTCCACCATCTGCTCTTCTGTCGAGGTGTTCTCAAGATCCATGGTGCAAGTGTTCCAGCGCAATCCTCCTGGGCGTGAGCCATCACGTACCCTGTTCAAGCTGAGACAGGGGCGTTTACAGCTGCCAGGTAGGCTTTCTTGGTCTGATAGCGATACCGATATCACTGCCCTAATAGACTCTGGATTGGATGATTGTTTTATTGATCCTGTTTTTGCCAAAGGTCTTAACATCCCTGTTGCTAACTTACCATCTCCTACAGTTGTTTGCTCACTCGACGGGCATCATCTCCCTCTTATCATTACCTCCGGGAGCTTTGTAGCAAGGATAGAGCTCTTTTGTTACCACCTCACTGTCCCGTGATTAAGTCTCTGGAGGAGTACATTTCCTCCTCGCTTGCACAGACATAGTTATTCCCGCCTCCTCGCTGCAGGTTTTATTGTTGTTGAAAAGAGCGACAAATCCTTTTGCCCATCTATCAATTATCGTGGGTTTAACAACATCACCATCAACAATAAATATCCTCTACCTTTATTGGATTCTACATTTACCTTGGACGTATCCTCGCTCATCCATGCGGACTGGACATTGGCCGAGAGTGGAGTCTGCTGTCTCGGTTGCTTTGTTGGGTCTGCTCCTGTCTCTGGCCATGCTCCCTCCACCCCAGCGGACGATGGCGTGGAACACCGCAGAGGCCACCACAGTGCATATGTTTCTTTTAGTTTTTATTCATAGCTGTATGTAGAAGTGTCTGCTTGTATCTGCTGCTTTAATGTCTTTAATGTCCTCTGTGTTCTTTGATGTTTGATGTTTCCCTCTTACACACATGGAAGAGGGCTGTGTACCATGGCTATGAGTTATTGTTTTTTTCCCTTGGCCTCAGTCTGCACCCCCTCTCCAGGGCCCAGGCTAAGACCGATTTTTATTTTATATTATTTTAATCTTCTATTTTTTTCTCCCATTCCCCCCCTTGTTTACCTGTATCTCATCTTTTTTGTAAGGGGCGCTGGAAGCCGGCAGACCCTTCAGCGATCCTGTTCTGTCTCCCTGTAATGTTTGTCTAAACTTGAATGGGATTGTACTAAAAATTTTAATTTTCCTGAAGGAACTCTCCTGACGGAATAAATAAAGTACTATCTGATCTAATCTAATCTAATCTAATTTAATTCAGTCTATTCAGCAACTTTTTCACTGAACTCAACATGCACAGTGCTTACCACCTTATACGGATTCCAGAGGGAGATAATTGGAAAACAGGCTTCAACACCCTTCTTGGACACGTTGAGTACCTTGTTATTATGCCTTTTGGTCTCACGAACGCTCCTGACACTTTTCAAGGACTTATAAATGATTTGCTTGGACGGATTGTGTTCGTCTATTTAATGACATATTGATTTTTTCTTCCATGCTGGAGGAAGGTATTCAGAAGGTCCGGTTAGTTCTCCAGAGGCTCCCAGAGTATAGGCTTTTTGTTAAGGCTGAAAAATGTTCTTTTCACACAGCATGAGTGGCTTTTTTTGGAGTTCGTTGTGGAGGATGGGCAAATGAGAGCTGATCCAACCGAGATTCAGGCTGTGGTCGAGTGGCCCGTTCCTACCACTAGGAGGTAGCTTCAAAAGGTTTTTAGGCTTCGCCAATTTTGACAGACGCTTTATTCGAAACTTTAGTTGGGTGGCCGAACACTTAACGAGGCTCATTTACTGTGAGGTTACATTTATGTGGACTAACTCCGCCTTTGAAAGACTGAAATCTTTGATGCTCCTGTTTTCATTTACGCCAACCCCTCCTCTCAAATTATTGTCGAGGTTGAAGCATCTGATTCAGGCGTGGGGGGCCGTCTTCTCTCAGCGCTCCTTGTCCGACCAGGGGTGGCACCCCTGTGCCTTTTTCTCACATCGCCTGACCCTGGCAGAGCGCGATGATGACATTGGCAACACGGAATTGCTGGCAGTCGTGCTAGCGCTGCAGGAGTGGAGGCACTTTCTGAAGGGCTCGGGGCACCCATTTATTGTGCCCACGGATCAAAAGAATCTGTCTTACCTGCGCTGTGCCAAAACACCCAACCCTCGACAGGCCCAATGGGCTATGTTTCTCACCCGATTTAACTTTACCCTGACGTTCCGCCTGAGCTCTCAGAACAGCAAACCGGATGCTCGCTCAAGGCTGTACGCCCCTCCTGTTGAAGAGGCCCTATAGGAGACAATCCTGGATTCTAGGGGCGCTTCATTGGGATTTGGAGAAGCAAGTTGTAGATGCCCTCAAGGACTGTACTTCCCCAGAGAGCTGTCCAGAGGGTCGCTTGTTTGTGGTCCCTAAGCTCCGTCCTGACTTCCTGTGCAGGGCGTACAGTTAATAATAATAATAATGGATTAGATTTATATCGCGCTTTTCTATTGTTATCAATCAATCAATCAATGTTTATTTATATAGCCCCAAATCACAAATGTCTCAAAGGACTGCACAAATCATTACGACTACAACATCCTCGGAAGAACCCACAAAAGGGCAAGCAAAACTCACACCCAGTGGGCAGGGAGAATTCACATCCAGTGGGACGCCAGTGACAATGCTGACTATGAGAAACCTTGGAGAGGACCTCAGATGTGGGCAACCCCCCCCCCCTCTAGGGGACCGAAAGCAATGGATGTCGAGCGGGTCTAACATGATACTGTGAAAGTTCAATCCATAGTGGCTCCAAGACAGCAGCGAGAGTCCCGTCCACAGGAAACCATCTCAAGCGGATCAGCAGCGTAGAGATGTCCCCAACCGATACAGGCGAGCGGTCCATCCTGGGTCCCGACGAGCGGTCCATCCTGGGTCTCGACTCTGGACAGCCAGTACTTCATCCATGGTCATCGGACCGGACCCCCTCCACAAGGGAGGGGGGGACATAGGAGAAAGAAAAGAAGCGGCAGATCAACTGGTCTAAAAAGGAGGTCTATTTAAAGGCTAGAGTATACAGATGAGTTTTAAGGTGAGACTTAAATGCTTCTACTGAGGTAGGTTATATACTCAAAGCGCTCACAGAGAAGTGGGAACTCATCATTCATTCACACCTGGTGGTGGTAAGCTACATCTGTAGCCACAGCTGCCCTGGGGTAGACTGACGGAAGCGTGGCTGCCAGTTTGCGCCTACGGCCCCTCCGACCACCACCAATCATCCATCATTCATTCACCGGTGTGAGCGGCACCGGGGGCAAAGGGTGAAGTGTCCTGCCCAAGGACACAACGGCAGCGACTTTGATGTCCATAGGTGGGAAGCGAACCTGCAACCCTCAGGTTTCTGGCACGGCCGCTCTACCCACTACGCCCTGCCGCCAAGTTCTAAGATTGCCTACCACTCAGGAGTCAACCCCACCATCTTCCTCCTGTCACGATTCTGGTGGCCTTAATTCAGAGCTGATGTGTGGGGCTTTGTATCCGCTTTCTCAGTCTGTGCACAAAACAAGTCCTCACACCAGGCAGCGGCAGGACTCTTGCGGCCACTCCCTAATCCCACCCGCCCCTGGACACATGTGGCTTTGGACTTTGTTACGGGACTGCTGCCCTCTAATGGCGACACGGTCATTCTCACAGATTTTCAAAGATGGTTCATTTGGTTGCAGTGCCTAAATTACCTTCTGCCTTAGAGACTGTGGATCTTCTGGTTCGTCATGTATTTTGACTGCATGGCATTCTCATGGATGTGGTCTCAGATAAAGGACCACAATTTAAGTCTGCAGTCTGGAAGGCGTTCTGCAAGTCCCTCGAGGCGTCGCCCGGCCTGTCTGCAGGGTACCACCCACAGTCAAACGGCCAGACGGAGTGGGCTAACCAGGATTTAGAGGCCACGATCCTCAGCCTTCCCGGTAAGGTTTATTTAGGTGTACTGGAGAGGAGGCTACGTCGGATAGTCGAACCTCGGATTCAGGAGGAACAGTGTGGTTTTCGTCCTGGTCGTGGAACTGTGGACCACCTCTATACTCTCGGCAGGGTTCTTGAGGGTGCATGGGAGTTTGCCCAACCAGTCTACATGTGCTTTGTGGACTTGGAGAAGGCATTCGACCGTGTCCCTCGGGAAGTCCTGTGGGGAGTGCTCCGAGAGTATGGGGTATCGGACTGTCTTATTGTGGCGGTCCGTTCCCTGTACGATCGGTGCCGGAGCTTGGTCCGCATTGCCGGCAGTAAGTCGAACACATTTCCAGTGAGGGTTGGACTCCGCCAAGGCTGTCCTTTGTCACCGATTCTGTTCATAACTTTTATGGACAGAATTTCTAGGCGCAGTCAAGGCGTTGAGGGGTTCCGGTTTGGTAACCGCAGGATTAGGTCTCTGCTTTTTGCAGATGATGTGGTCCTGATGGCTTCATCTGACCGGGATCTTCAGCTCTCGCTGGATCGGTTCGCAGCCGAGTGTGAAGCGACCGGAATGAGAATCAGCACCTCCAAGTCCGAGTCCATGGTTCTCGCCCGGAAAAGGGTGGAGTGCCATCTCCGGGTTGGGGAGGAGACCCTGCCCCAAGTGGAGGAGTTCAAGTACCTAGGAGTCTTGTTCACGAGTGAGGGAAGAGTGGATCGTGAGATCGACAGGCGGATCGGTGCGGCGTCTTCAGTAATGCGGACGTTGTACCGATCCGTTGTGGTGAAGAGGGAGCTGAGCCGGAAGGCAAAGCTCTCAATTTACCGGTCGATCCACGTTCCCATCCTCACCTATGGTCATGAGCTTTGGGTCATGATCGAAAGGATAAGATCACGGGTACAAGCGGCCGAAATGAGTTTCCTCCGCCGTGTAGGGGGTCTCTCCCTTAGAGATAGGGTGAGAAGCTCTGCCATCCGGGAGGGACTCAAAGTAAAGCCGCTGCTCCTTCACATCGAGAGGAGCCAGATGAGGTGGTTCGGGCATCTGGTCAGGATGCCACCCGAACGCCTCCCTAGGGAGGTGTTTAGGGCACGTCCAACCGGTAGGAGGCCACGGGGAAGACCCAGGACACGTTGGGAAGACTATGTCTCCCGGCTGGCCTGGGAACGCCTCGGGATCCCCCGGGAAGAGCTAGACGAAGTGGCTGGGGAGAGGAAAGTCTGGGTTTCCCTGCTTAGGCTGTTGCCCCCGCGACCCGACCTCGGATAAGCGGAAGATGATGGATGGATGGATGGATGGATGGATCCGCTGTGTTTGCCACCAGCGAACCTGCTTCCTGGTGTTTTAACCTCTCTTTGTTTGAGTATCCACATTACTCCCTTGTCTGCTCGGTCTCAAGGGTGTCACCGTTCCAGCCTGCTTTTGGATATCAACCCCCAGCTTTTCCTTCATTACAGTCATAATCTGTTGTGCCCTCAATGACTGCACTGTCACGCATTTCTGAACGCAACCAGCGCCTGGCTAATCGTCACCGCACAGCAGCCCTGGACAACAAGCCAGGACAGAAGGTTCAGCTGTCATCACACTGCTTACCTCTGCACACAGTATCCCAAAAAACCGCAACCCAAAGTTATTGGTCCTTACAGTGTGAAGCGAGTCCCTAACTCCAGTGCTGTTCTGCTTGATGCACAGGCGAGCGGACCACCCCGGGTCCCGACTCTGGACAGCCAGCACTTCATCCATGGCCACCGGACCTGTGCCGCCCACCCCTTCCACGATGGAGAGGGGGGCAGAGGAGAAAAAGAAAAGAAACGGCAACTTTTCATACAAAGTGAAAAGCTTCATAGTTATTTCTGAGAACCTTGTTCACTTTCAAGTCTCCATCAACAACTTTACCACAAAACTGGGCTATATGGACAACAACTCAAGAAGAAGAAAAAACAACATTTTGATTGATGGAATTCCTGATGAAAAATCTGAAGTGGGGAGTGTGACAGAGTCCAAAGTGAAAAAAGTACTTGGTCAACACTTCAAAACTTTTTGAATTAGAGAGAGAGAGAACATGGCACTGGAAAATATGATTAATTTGGACGTGACTGGTGTGTTGTTATTGACCTGCTTCACCGTGAGGACACACAAGAGATTTTGAAACAACTTCATCAATGATGACTTCTTTGAAACACTCTGCATGAAATGCAAAGAACTACTGCTTTCTGAATAAAATACGTAATAATAGTAGAAAATGGGTGGGTGGATAATGTCCATCAGTCATTTGGTGTTGATTATTAATCCATCAGGATAAAACCTCAAAATTTAAATTGCAGGATTTATTTATGTAGTTTGATCATTTTCCTTGACTGGTGCACCAACATCATGTGGTTTGTTTGTTTTGATAATCTACGAAAATATGAAAAATTGCTACGGCGACATCTAGTGGACACATTTAAAACAGCAGTTTTCCTTCATTAAAAAAATTCTGGTTAATTTTTTACTTAGCAAAAAATTAATTGATCAACGTGGACCCCGACCATACTTGCCAACCATCCCGGATTTTTTAGGAGACTCGCGAAATTCAACGCTTCTCCCGAAAACCTCCCGGGACAAATTTTCTCCCGAAAATCTCCCGAAATTCAGGCGGAGCTGGACAGCCTGTTTTCACGTCCGCTTTCCCACAATATAAACAGCGTGCCTGCCCAATGACATTATAACTGTAGAATGATCAAGGGCGAGTTCTTGCTTTCTTATGTGGGTTTATTGTTAGGCAGTTTCATTAACGTCCTCCCAGGCGGTAAAACAACAGACAACAACAGCAGTCACGTTTTTGTCTACCGTAAAGCAGTTCGTCTGCCGTAAACAGCAATGTTTTGACACTCTTAAACAGGACAATACTGCCATCTACTGTACATGCATATGTGACAATAACATCTACGGCTTTTACAGCAGTGGTTCTCAACCTTTTTCCATCGATGTACCCCCTGTGAATTTTTTTTTAAATTCAAGTGCCCCCTAATCAGAGCAATGCATTTTTGGTTGAGAAAAAAAAGATAAAAAAGTAAAATACAGCACTATGTCATCATTTTCAGATTTTTTAAATTGTATAACAGTGCAAAATATAGTTAAATTGTAGTGGTCTTTCTTGAACTATTTGGAAAAAAAGATATAAAAATAACTAAAAACTTGTTGAAAAATAAACAAGTGATTCAATTGTAAATAAAGATTTCTACACATACTGCGATGAAGTGCCGACTTGTCCAGGGTGTATGCCGCCTTCCGCCCGATTGTAGCTGAAATAGGCACCACGACCCTCTAGGGAATAAGTGGTAGGAAATGGATGGATGGATAGCTGTAAATATACTCCTCCCCTCTTAACCACGCCCCGCCCCCTCACCCCACCCCTGACCACGCCCCCCCACCTCCCGAAATCGGAGGTCTGAAGGTCGGCAAGTATGTATTTATGTAGCTTGCCTGCGATGAGGTGGCGACTTGTCCAGGCTGTACCCTGCCTTCCGCCCGACTGTAGCTGAGATAGGCGCCAGCGCCCCCCGCGACCCCAAAAAGGGAATTAGCGGTAGGAAATGGATGGATGGATGATCATTTATCCTCGACCGGTGCACCAACATCATGTGGTTTGTTTGTTTTGATAATCTACAAAAATATGGAAAAAAATATATTGCCACATGTAGTGGACACAATTAGAACAGCAGTTTTCCTTCTTTAATTTTTTTTTTTACTTAGCAAACTTAAACAAGTTGAAAAACTTATTCGGGTGTTACCATTTAGTGGCCAATTGTACGGAATATGTACTGAACTGTGCAATCTGCTAATAAAAGTTTCAATCAATCAATCAATCAATCAATCAATCAATCAATCAATCAAAGGGCCGGGGGAAACCTGTTTGTGGCCCTCAGCAGCAGCAGCACGGGGGGAGGGGGTGTTGACGGAACAGCCAACGTCATCACGCTCTTGCCCTCTCCGTAGCCAATCAGCAACTTGTACAGATGTGACGTCACCGCCCTGGCGAAAACCCGGAAACTGGAAGTTTTTTTTTTTTTTTTTCCAAACTTTTAACTTCAGACGTAAAACGAAAGTAGACTGACTTTGTCGGTAAAAAATTAACGTTTAATCATTGAAAAAAAAGCTTAAAGAAGGAAGAACAACGATGGCGGCTTCGAGTCTACTGGACAAATACTCCACCGAACTCCACGACGAGCAAGTATATAAAGTAAGTCACGCATTTGGGGTTCATTTAAAAAAAACAGGTCTTGACTCCTTAGTGTACTCGACTTAGTGTACTCGACTGAGTGTACTCGACACTATAGCGGCCAAGATGGGTTGTCGTCCAAATAAATATCAATATCTTTTGACACCATGTGTTCACGGTCAAGACATAACATTCATCTTTTTCAACCCTAAACTCGTTGTAAGTCAGTTAAAGAGGGTATTTGGGGTAGCCAGCGACTCTGTTTTTGTAACTGCAGAACTAAAAGTTTCACAGGAAAAAAAAGCCCTCTTAAAAGGAGAATTTCAACATGACTGAATAGAGCCAGGGAGGCGAAGGCTATCGGAGCAGAAATAGCCTACCAGGAAATCAGATTTCGAGACGCCATCATATTCTCTGAAATAAAATAATGTCTTGCTTGCACGCACCGTTGTGAAATAAAGACCTTGCATATGAGGCACGACGTGCATTATAACTTATATGGCCTGGAAAACAATGCATTATCTATCCGTCCATCCATCTTCTTCCGCTTATCCGAGGTCGGGTCGCGGGGGCAACAGCCTAAGCAGGGAAACCCAGACTTCCCTCTCCACAGCCACTTCGTCTAGCTCTTCCCGGGGGATCCCGAGGCGTTCCCAGGCCAGCCGGGAGACATAGTCTTCCCAACGTGTCCTGGGTCTTCCCCGTGGCCTCCTAGCGGTTGGACGTGCCCTAAACACCTCCTTAGGGAGGCGTTCGCGTGGCATCCTGACCAGATGCCCGAACCACCTAATCTGGCTCCTCTCGATGTGGAGGAGCAGCGGCTTTACTTTGAGTTCCTCCCGGATGGCAGAGCTTCTCACCCTATTTGTAAGGGATAGACCGGCCACCCGGCGGAGGAAACTCATTTCGGCCGCTTGTACCCGTGATCTTATTCTTTCGGTCATGACCCAAAGCTCATGACCATAGGTGAGGATGGGAACGTAGATCGACCGGTAAATTGAGAGCTTTGCCTTCCGGCTCAGCTCCTTCTTCACCACAACGGATCGATACAACGTCCGCATTACTGAAGACGCCGCACCGATCCGCCTGTCGATCTCACGATCCACTCTTCCCCCACTCGTGAACAAGACTCCTAGGTACTTCAACTCCTCCACTTGGGGCAGGGTCTCCTCCCCAACCCGGAGATGGCATTCCACCCTTTTCCGGGCGAGAACCATGAACTCGGACTTGGAGGTGCTGATTCTCATTCCGGTCGCTTCACACTCGGCTGCGAACCGATCCAGTGATCCAATGCATTAGTATGTCCTTAAATTGCCGCCGGGGTGCCAATTAATTTAAAACCTCTTCTCACTCCGGCACTTACCAAAGGCATGCGGTAAAAAAATTGAGTGTGATGTAAGGATACCATCATGAAAAGCACATTTATTCACAAAAAACGCTATTATGGTCTTACCTTTACTTATAAATATAGTCCATGCCAGCTCCTTCTGATCAAAAGCATCCATAACTTGTTTATAGAAGTCTTCCTTATCTTTCTTCAGTTTTAAAAATCTCTGTCTCGATGGAGATCTTCCTTCATTAACTCCTCCAGCAGTGGTTCTCAACCTTTTTTCAGTGATGTACCCCATGTGAACATTTTTTTAAATTCAAGTACCCCCTAATGAAGTGAAGTGAATTATATTTATATAGCGCTTTTCTCTAGTGACTCAAAGCGCTTTACATAGTGAAACCCAATATCTAAGTTACATTTAAACCAGTGTGGGTGGCACTGGGAGCAGGTGGGTAAAGTGTCTTGCCCAAGGACACAACGGCAGTGACTAGGATGGCGGAAGCGGGAATCGAACCTGCAACCCTCAAGTTGCTGGCACGGCCGCTCTACCAACCGAGCTATACCGCCCCACAGAGCAAAGCATTTTTGGTTGAAAAAAAAAAGAGATAAAGAAGTAAAATACAGCACTATGTCATCAGTCTCTGATTTATTAAATTGTATAACTGTGCAAAATAATGCTCATTTTTAGTGGTCTTTCTTGAACTCTTTGGAAAAAATTATATGCAAATAACTAAAAACTTGTTGAAAAATAAACAAGTGATTCAATTATAGATAAAGATTTCTACACATAGAAGTAATCATCAACTTAAAGTGCCCACTTTGGGGATTGTAATAGAGTTCCATCTGGATTCATGAACTTAATTCTAAACATTTCTTCACAAAAAAAAAAAAAATGTTAACATCAATATTTATGGAACATGTCCACAGAAAATCTAGCTGTCAACACTGAATATTGCATTGTTTTTCATTTCTTTTCACAGTTTATGAATTTACATTCATATTTTGTTGAAGTATTATTCAATAAATATATTTATAAAGGATTTTTTAATTGTTTCTATTTTTAGAATATTTGAAAAAAACCTCACGTACCCCTTGGCATACCTTCAAGTACCCCCAGGGGTACGCGTACCCCCATTTGAGAACCACTGCGCTGGGGAATAAGGAGTGCTTGAAACTTCGCATGTCGGTGCCAGACCCACAAAATGCCAAAACAACTACTTCCAGATCAACAACGTATGAAAAAAATAGTCAACAACAGAAGGAGATAACGTCTGTAGCAACCTACCACATAGCCAAGGACGTAAACTATTTGATTTCCTATCATGCAGCTCATTTTTATTTGACAATTATTGAATTATCTTGTGTGACATCATGCACAAAAGTTCACTTTATTTATTTAAAACTATTGTAGTGGCGTTCTGTACAAAAAGTTCACTTTAATTTAGTGTTGTTTTGATATGTCATCTTAGTGACATCATGCACAAAAGTGCACTAATTACTTGTTTTAAAATGTCTCTGACAATCTTGCACTTTCTGTTTTGAAATGACATTAATATTTGTGCCACTGCCTAAAAACTGTTTAATAAATAAATTTTTGGTAAATTGACTTAGTTGGGATTTCCTTCTCTGCATGAAAGTTTAAAATGATAATAATGCAGTATGAAGAAGAATGTTTTAATGTAGACACATAGAATCATCATACTGCTGTGATTATATGCATCAAGTGTTCATTCAAGGCTAAGGCAAAATATGGAGATATATATCGTGTATCATAACATGGCCTAAAAATATTGAGATATTTATAAAAGGCCATATCGCCCGGCCCTACTAAGTTTGTAAATAAAATAAATAAATAAATGGGTTGTACTTGTATAGCGCTTTTCTACCTTCAAGGTACTCAAAGCGCTTTGACACTACTTCCACATTTACCCATTCACACACACATTCACACACTGATGGAGGGAGCTGCCATGCAAGGCGCCAACCAGCACCCATCAGGAGCAAGGGTGAAGTGTCTTGCTCAAGGACACAACGGACGTGACAAGGTTGGTTCTAGGTGGGATTTGAACCAGTGACCCTCGGGTTGCGCACGGCCACTCTTCCACTGCGCCACGCCGTCCCTATTTAGAATTTATTTATTTAGAATTTTGTCTTAATTACAGTGACATTTTGACATTTTGGAATTGTTCTGTTTTAAAAGCCATATTTTCTTTTGATGCTTTCTTTGCTATTTCATTCATATAGACACTAATCCTTTTTGCATTTTTGTATTGTACTGTATAAAATGACAACTTTGGGTTAAACAATAAAACATTAGGATATTGGCAATTAAAATGCAGATATAAAAGATAAATAAGTCTAAAGATGCAGATCACTGTACAAACCCTGTTTCCATATGAGTTGGGAAATTGTGTTAGATGTAAATATGGGCGGAATACAATGATTTGCAAATAATTTTCAACCAATATATAGTTGAGTGCACTACAAAGACAAGATATTTGATGTTCAAACTCAAACTTTATTTTTTTTTGCAAATAATAATTAACTTAGAATTTCATGGTTGCAACACGTGCTAAAGTAGTTGGGAAAAGACATGTTCACCGCTGTGTTACATCACCTTTTCTTTTAACAACACTCAATAAATGTTTGGGAACTGAGGAAACTAGTTGTTGAAGCTTTGAAAGTGGAATTCTTTCCCATTGTTGTTTTATGTAGAGCTTCAGTCGTTCAACAGTCCGGGGTCTCCGCTGTCGTATTTTACGCTTCATAATGCGCCACACATTTTAAATGTGAGACACGTCTGGACTGCAGGCGGGCCGGGAAAGTACCCGCACTCTTTTTTACGAAGCCACGCTGTTGTAACACTTGTTTTGCTGAAATAAGCAGGGGCGTCCATGATAACGTTGTTTGGATGACAACATATGTTGCGCCAAAACCTGTATGTACCTTTCAGCATTAATGGTGCCTTCACAGATGTGTAAGTTACCCATGCCTTGGGCACTAATGCACCCCCATACCATCACAGATGCTGGCTTTTGAACTTTGAATATAATTTGAAATGTGGACTAGTCAAACAACAGAACACCTTTCCACTTTGCATCAGTCCATCTTAGGTAAGCTCGGGCCCAGCCAAGCCGGCGGCGTTTCAGGATATTGTTGACAAATGGGTTTGGCTTTGCATAGTAGAGTTTTAACTTGCACTTACAGATTTAGCGACCAACTGTAGTTACTGACAGTGGTTTTATGAAGTGTTCCTGAGCCCATGTCGTGATATCCTTTACACACTGACGTCGGTTTTTGATGCAGTACCGCCTGAGGGATCAAAAGTCCGTAATATCATCGCTTATGTGCAGTGATTCATCCAGATTCTCTGAACTTTTTGATGATTTTGATGGACGGCGTGACGCTGTTGGGAGAGTGGCCGTGCGCAACCCGAGGGTCCCTGGTTCAATCCCCCACGTCCGTTGTGTCCTGAGCAGGACACTTCACCCTTGCTCCTGATGGGTGCTGGTTGGCGCCTTGCATGGCAGCTCCCTCCATCAGTGTGTGAATGTGTGTGTGAATGGGTGAATGTGGAAGTAGTGTCAAAGCGCTTTGAGTACCTTGAAGGTAGAAAAGCGCTATACAAGTACAACCCATTTATCATTTAATTAGCTTCCGCAGCGGTGATCTTTGTGTAAAATAATGTAACGACCAAATATCGGAGGCCAGATTGCAAGTGTTTTTATATTTATGTAAACACACATTCACTGCTCAGTAGGTTCGTTGCTGTACATATTTGGTGTTCTTTCTCTCAAATGGTTTAGTTGGACAAGTACCTACACCAGCTGCATCTGTCTGATATAACGCTGATGGATATATCGATGAGATTTCGCCGAGAAATGGACAAAGGCCTTTGCAGAGACACCACCCCCACAGCTGCTGTCAAGATGCTGCCGACGTATGTGCTCTCGACACCTGATGGATCAGGTATGGCTCCTCCAGAAATAATACCTCTATTTTTTTTTATCACACATCACCTAGTTGTTGGAAGCATTTTCAGGACCAGTACAGAAAGCTCCGATAGTTTAGCTGAAGGCATTCTGGGTAAAGTGGTTACGATTTGTCAGCAGGCGGGTAATTGTTGTACTTTTGTGTATGTGCAGTACTTGAATCTAATATCCCAGACACAAAAGAAGAAAAACAAGTTCAACAGATTTAGGTAGATCCAAACATCCCAGAATAAGCTAGTCCGGTTACTTTTAGAACTCCACCCCAGATCACACCTCAATCCAACCCACTTCTCCAAAGTGCTCTGGCTCAGGGTGGAGGACAGAGTAAAACAACTTGCACTGAGCCTGGTCTATAAAATCCGCTACACCTCCTTGATACCGAATTACATGTCAAACTACTTCCTTAACATAAATGACCACCATAACCACAACACCAGGGGGAGCTCCACAAACCCCGTTAAACCCAGATCCGGATCTAACAAAGGTCTTAACTCATTCTGTTTCTATGGCACATCAATGTGGAATGCACTCCCAACAGGTATAAAAGTAAGTGCATCTCTATAGTCCTTCAAAACCGCTCTAAAACAACACCTACGGGCAACTTCAACACTTTACTAATACCCTCCTCCATTCACATCCCATCTCCCCGGATTATAAACAAGTCAAATGTACTTCTAATGTATATACTTGTTCTTATGCTATGTGAACTCACTATGTTCTCTGCTGGCTGTACATATCCTACTAAATAAGACCTAGACTGTTTCAATGTCCACATTTCTCTGTTGATGCAATTGTTGATGACTGAAGTTCTGATATCAACCAAAGCTCCTCATCCCACCTAGTTGTTGGAAGCATTTTCAGGACCAGTACAGAAAGCTCCGATAGTTTAGCTGAAGGCATTCTGGGTAAAGTGGTTACGATTTGTCAGCAGGCGGGTAATTATTGTACATTTGTGTATGTGCAGTACTTGAATCTAATATCCCAGACACAAAAGAAGAAAAACAAGTTCAACAGATTTAGGTAGATCCAAACATCCCAGAATAAGCTAGTCCGGTTACTTTTAGAACTCCACCCCAGATCACACCTCAATCCAACTCACTTCTCCAAAGTGGGCTGGCTCAGGGTGGAGGACAGAGTAAAACAACTTGCACTGAGCCTGGTCTATAAAATCCGCTACACCTCCTTGATACCGAAGTACATGTCAAACTACTTCCTTAACGTAAATGACCACCATAACCACAACACCAGGGGGAGCTCCACAAACCACGTTAAACCCAGATTCCGATCTAACAAAGGTCTTAACTCATTCTGTTTCTATGGCACATCAATGTGGAATGCCCTCCCAACAGGTATAAAAGTAAGTGCATCTTTATATTCCTTGAAAACCGCTCTAAAACAACACCTCCAGGCAACTTCAACACTTTACTAATACCCTCCTCCATTCACATCCCATCTCCCCGGATTATAAACAACTCAGATGTACTTCTAATGTATATACTTGTTCTTATGCTATGTGAACTCACTATGTTCTCTGCTGGCTGTACATATCCTACTAAATAAGACCTAGACTGTTTCAATGTCCACATTTCTCTGTTGATGCAATTGTTGATGACTGAAGTTCTGATATCAACCAAAGCTCCTCATCCCACCTAGTTGTTGGAAGCATTTTCAGGACCAGTACAGAAAGCTCCGATAGTTTAGCTGAAGGCATTCTGGGTAAAGTGGTTACGATTTGTCAGCAGGCGGGTAATTATTGTACATTTGTGTATGTGCAGTACTTGAATCTAATATCCCAGACACAAAAGAAGAAAAACAAGTTCAACAGATTTAGGTAGATCCAAACATCCCAGAATAAGCTAGTCCGGTTACTTTTAGAACTCCACCCCAGATCACACCTCAATCCAACTCACTTCTCCAAAGTGGGCTGGCTCAGGGTGGAGGACAGAGTAAAACAACTTGCACTGAGCCTGGTCTATAAAATCCGCTACACCTCCTTGATACCGAAGTACATGTCAAACTACTTCCTTAACGTAAATGACCACCATAACCACAACACCAGGGGGAGCTCCACAAACCACGTTAAACCCAGATTCCGATCTAACAAAGGTCTTAACTCATTCTGTTTCTATGGCACATCAATGTGGAATGCCCTCCCAACAGGTATAAAAGTAAGTGCATCTTTATATTCCTTGAAAACCGCTCTAAAACAACACCTCCAGGCAACTTCAACACTTTACTAATACCCTCCTCCATTCACATCCCATCTCCCCGGATTATAAACAACTCAGATGTACTTCTAATGTATATACTTGTTCTTATGCTATGTGAACTCACTATGTTCTCTGCTGGCTGTACATATCCTACTAAATAAGACCTACACTGTTTCAATGTCCACATTTCTCTGTTGATGCAATTGTTGATGACTGAAGTTCTGATATCAACCAAAGCTCCTCATCCCACCTAGTTGTTGGAAGCATTTTCAGGACCTGTACAGAAAGCTCCAATAGTTTAGCTGAAGGCATTCTGGGTAAAGTGGTTACGATTTGTCAGCAGGCGGGTAATTGTTGTACATTTGTGTATGTGCAGTACTTGAATCTAATATCCCAGACACAAAAGAAGAAAAACAAGTTCAACAGATTTAGGTAGATCCAAACATCCCAGAATAAGCTAGTCCGGTTACTTTTAGAACTCCACCCCAGATCACACCTCAATCCAACCCACTTCTCCAAAGTGCTCTGGCTCAGGGTGGAGGACAGAGTAAAACAACTTGCACTGAGCCTGGTCTATAAAATCCGCTAAACCTCCTTGATACCGAAGTACATGTCAAACTACTTCCTTAACGTAAATGACCACCATAACCACAACACCAGGGGGAGCTCCACAAACCACGTTAAACCCAGATTCCGATCTAACAAAGGTCTTAACTCATTCTGTTTCTATGCCACATCAATGTGGAATGCACTCCCAACAGGTATACAAGTAAGTGCATCTCTATATTCCTTCAAAACCGCTCTAAAACAACACCTCCAGGCAACTTCAACACTTCACTAATACCCTCCTCCATTCACATCCCATCTCCCCGGATTATAAACAACTCAAATGTACTTCTAATGTATATACTTGTTCTTATGCTATGTGAACTCACTATGTTCTCTGCTGGCTGTACATATCCTACTAAATAAGACCTACACTGTTTCAATGTCCACATTTCTCTGTTGATGACTGAAGTTCTGATATCAACCAAAGCTCCTCATCCCACCTAGTTGTTGGAAGCATTTTCAGGACCAGTACAGAAAGCTCCGATAGTTTAGCTGAAGGCATTCTGGGTAAAGTGGTTACGATTTGTCAGCAGGCGGGTAATTGTTGTACATTTGTGTTTGTGCAGTACTTGAATCTAATATCCCAGACACAAAAGAAGAAAAACAAGTTCAACAGATTTAGGTAGTCTAGACTTCAAACGTCTTGCCCAAGGACACAACGGCAGTGACTAGGATGGCGGAAGCGGGAATCGAACCTGCAACCCTCAAGTTGCTGGCACGGCCACTCTACCAACCGAGCTAAACCAATGATGAAAAAAACGACAAAGAACGGTTTAAAAGAAGAGAAAACAGGAAAGAAAACGATAATTGAATTTTGAAACATAGTTTATCTTCATTTTCGACTCTTTAAAATTCAAAATTCAACCGAAAAAAAAGAAAAGAAAAACAAGCTAATTTGAATCTTTTTGAAAAAATTAAAAAAAATAATTTATGGGACATCATTAGTAATTTTTCCTGATTAATATTTATTTTGGAATTTTGATGACATGTTTTAAAATTTTTAAAATCCAATCTGCACTTTGTTAGAATATACAACAAATTGGACCAAGCTATATTTCTAACAAAGACAAATTCAAAAGACTTTGAAATAAGATTTAAATTTGATTCTAGATTTGCCGAATATTGTTTGGGAATTTTAATTGTAATAAGTTTGAAGAAATATTTCACAAAAAGTCTTCGTCGAAAAAACAGAAGCTAAAATGAATAATTAAATTACAATGTATTTATTATTCATTACAATAAAAAATAAAAATACTTGAACATTGATTTGAATTGTCAGGAAAGAAGAGGAAGGAATTTAAAAGGTAAAAAGGTATATGTGTTTAAAAATCCTAAAATAATTTATAAGGTTGTATTTTTTTCTCTAAAATGGTCTTTCTGAAAGTTACAAGAAGTAAAGTAAAAAAAGAAATGAATTTATTTAAACAAATGAAGACTAAGTCTTTAAAACATTTTCTTGGATTTTTAAATTCTATTTGAGTTTTGTCTCTTTTAGAATTCAAAATGTTGAGCAAAGCGAGACCAGCTTGCTAGTAAATAAATACAATTAAGAAAAATAGAGGCAGCTCACTGGTAAGTGCTGCTATTTGAGCTATTTTTAGAACAGGCCAGCGGGCGACTCATCTGGTCCTTACGGGCGACCTGGTGCCCGCGGGCACCGCGTTGGTGACCCCTGCACTACATGAAGTGAACCCACGTGACATCAAATAAACCAAAAGTGAAGCATGCCAATTTGCTTTCACCATTAAGACACATTTTACCTTAATCAATCAATCAATCAATGTTTACTTATATAGCCCTAAATCACTAGTGTCTCAAAGGGCTGCACAAACCACTACGACATCCTCGGTAGGCCCACATAAGGGCAAGGAAAACTCACACCCAGTGGGACGTCGGTGACAATGATGACTATGAGAACCTTGGAGAGGAGGAAAGCAATGGATGTCGAGCGGGTCTAACATGATAATGTGAAAGTTCAATCTATAATGGATCCAACACAGTCACAAGAGTCCAGTCCAAAGCGGATCCAACACAGCAGCGAGAGTCCCGTTCACAGCGGAGCCAGCAGGAAACCATCCCAAGCGGAGGCGGATCAGCAGCGCAGAGATGTCCCCAGCCGATACACAGGCAAGCAGTACATGGCCACCGGATCGGACCGGACCCCCTCCACAAGGGAGAGTGGGACATAGAAGAACAAGAAAAGAAACGGCAGATCAACTGGTCTAAAAAGGGAGTCTATTAATTAGTCTAATAAACCTTTACAAGTTAAAACAGACTAATAAACATATATTAAGGGGAACTGCACCCTTTTTTAAAAATGTTGCGTATTGTTCACAATCACTATGACCGACAAGAAGACAAATGTTTTTGTTTTTTTTGCATTCTAACAGGTAAAAATCTGCTTGCTGTAGTTAACTGGCAATGCAACTAATGGGAGCTATCAATTCTAACGCTAAATCACTTTAAAAATACTTTCAAATGCCGTCACCAATACTTAATTTACATTCTGTAACTTGTATAATAACCAAACTGTAGGGACATTGTTATTGTAAGAGCAAACACTGAGAAATTATTTTTCTAAAGTATTAAAAGTTCAAGCTAAAGCTAACTATGGCAAGAGATAAACTAGCTTCTACGTCAGCACGAAACGCGTTTGAGTTAGTAATGCCCAACACTGCGATAGAACACCAATCTGTACTGACTGAAAAACATGAACAATCATATTACAGTATCTGTTAAATACTAGCCCTCATTTCATGTTTTGTTTGTACACAGCTAGCGATACAGCGTATGCTGTCTGTCAAGATACACACATGACATGCTGCGTGTATAATGATCAATATAAAGTGTGACTCACTCGATGGACAGTTGTCTCTTTGGTCCATCTGGCAGAGGATGTTTTTTTTGGTTTATTTGTGGTAAGCACTCCATTTATGTCAAAATAGCGTGTCTCCAATTCCACATTTGCAGCTTTGAGTCGATTACACCTCACTCTTATCGGTTTCCGTCTGCTCCAACGTTTTACTCTCTTCTTCGTACTCACTTATAGTAGCAGCAGTTAAGGGCCTACTGAAACCCACTACTACCGACCACGCAGTCTGATCAATGATGACATTTTAACATTGCAACACATGCCAATACGGTTGGTTTAGTTTACTAAAGTGCAAT
>NC_084617.1:71897992-71930492 GCF_033978795.1 Nerophis ophidion
AGGTTTCTCATAGTCAGCATTGTCACTGGCGTCCCACTGGATGGGAATTCTCCCTGCCCACTGGGTGTGAGTTTTCCTTGCCCTTTTGTGGGTTCTTCCGAGGATGTTGTAGTCGTAATGATTTGTGCAGTCCTTTGAGACATTTGTGATTTGGGGCTATATAAATAAACATTGATTGATTGATTGATTGATTACGACTACGACATCCTCGGAAGAACCCACAAAAGGGCAAGGAAAACTCACCCAGTGGGCAGGGACAATTCACATCCAGTGGGACGCCAGTGACAATGCTGACTATGAAAAACCTTGGAGAGGACCTCAGAAGTGGGCAAACCCCCCCCACCCCCCTTTAGGGGACCGAAAGCAATGGATGTCGAGCGGGTCTAACATGATACTGTGAAAGTTCAATCCATAGTGGCTCCAACACAGCCGCGAGGAGAGTTCAGTTCCAAGCGCATCCAAGAAAGCCGCGAGAGTCCCGTCCACAGGAAACCATCCCAAGCGGAGGCGGATCAGCAACGTAGAGATGTCCCCAACCGATACACAGGCGAGCGGTCCATCCTGGGTCCCGACGAGCGGTACATCCTGGGTCTCGACTCTCAGCCAGTACTTCATCCATGGTCATCGGACCGGACCCCCTCTACAAGGGAGGGGGGGACATAGGAGAAAAAAAGAAAAGAAGCGGCAGATCAACTGGTCTAAAAAGGAAGTTTATTTAAAGGCTAGAGTATACAGATGAGTTTTAAGGTGAGACTTAAATGCTTCTACTGAGGTAGCATCTCGAACTGTTACCGGGAGGGCATTCCAGAGTACTGGAGCCCGAACGGAAAACGCTCTATAGCCCGCAGACTTTTTTGGGGCTCTAGGAATCACTAACAAGCCGGAGTCTTTTGAACGCAGATTTTTTGCCGGGACATATGGTACAATACAATCGGCAGGATAGGATGGAGCTAGACCGTGTAGTATTTTATACGTAAGTAGTAAAACCTTAAAGTCACATCTTAAGTGCACAGGTAGCCAGTGCAGGTGAGCCAGTACAGGCGTAATATGATCAAACTTTCTTGTTCTTGTCAAAAGACTAGCAGCCGCATTTTGTACCAACTGTAATCTTTTAATGCTAGACACGGGGAGACCCGAAAATTATAGGTTACAGTAATCGAGACGAGACGTAACAAACGCATGGATAATGATCTCAGCGTCTTTAGTGGACAAAATGGAGCGAATTTTAGAGATATTACGGAGATGAAAGAAGGCCGTTTTTGTAACGCTTTTAATGTGTGACTCAAAGGAGAGAGTTGGGTGGAAGATAATACCCAGATTTTTTACCGAGTCACCTTGTTTTATTATTTGGTTGTCAAATGTTAAAGTTGCATTATTAAATAGACTTTATGACTTTTTAAAACGCCGCTGTGTACACGGACATAGGGAGAAGTACAGAGCGCCAATAAACCTTGAAGGCACTTCCTTTGCATGCCGGCCCAGTCACATAAAATCTACGGCTTTTCACAGTCACAAGCGAATGCAACGCATACTTGGTCAACAGCCATAGAGGTCACACTGAGGGTGGCCGTATAAACAACTTTAACACTGTTACAAATATGCGCCACACTGTGAACCCACACCAAACAAGAATGACAAACACATTTCGGGAGAACATCCGCACCGTAACACAATATAAACACAACAGGACAAATACCCAGAGCCCATTGCAGCACTAACTCTTCCGGGACGCTACCCCCGCCCCCTGCCTCAACCTCCTCGTGCTCTCTCAGGAAGAGCATGTCCCAAATTCCAAGCTGCTGTTTTGAGGCATCGTTTGAAAAAAAAAATGCACTTTGTGACTTCAATAATAAATATGGCATTTTTTTTTCCCATAATTGGATTTATTTTGGAAAAACCTTGTTAAATTGTTTAATGCATCACAACAAAATTAGGCATAATAATGTGTTAATTCCACTACTGTATATATCGGTATCGGTTCATATCGGAATCGGTAATAAAGAGTTGGACAATATCGGATATTGGCAAAAAAAACATTATCAGACATCTCTATTACTATTATTACTTTTGTGTGTTATACAGGGATTTTGAATGTCGTCTTTTTCTAACTCTGGCAGAGTTATTAAAATGATTATCAGAAATTGATAAACTACTGTGTGTTATACCACGCATCCTTATTTTTATTAGTGAAATAGATCCATGTTTTTTGGATCAAAAGTGTTAGAAAAACTGAGGAAATGTTCTTATCCTCAAATAAATGTGAGTGCATGTGCCTTTGTTACTAGCATTCAGTTACAAATGGTTTTCATTGTCCTTCACATCGAATCAAATCACTGTCATCAATCACATTGTTTTGCCGAATGATGGAAAACAGCAGTAATCCAATTGTTTTTAGCGAAATGAATACTAACCACCCGTAAAGGATAGCCAATGAAATAATTCATGTATGTTGCAGGACATCAATGTTGACATTATGGCAGTCATCAATGACACGGTTGGAGCTATGATGACCTGTGGCTATGATGATCATCGTTGCGAAATTGGCCTCATTGTGGGTGAGTCAACAACTATATCTGGAGGAGTATATTTCTTTGAAAGTGTCAAGGATGAGGTTTGTCATGTATTGTTGAGGAGATTCAATTTCATTTTGTCACAATAGAAGTTTTTGTCATTAATTGTAATGGTTTGTTTTTTTCAAACATGCTGAGAAACACTTTATTTGAGAACATCTGGTTCACACTTTATTCACCATATAAAGCTGGGGTACCTAAGTTATATTATTTCAATCAATCAATCAATGATTGATAAGTTATATTATTTCACTAAAGTAATTCAACAAGATAGATAGATAGATAGATAGATAGATAAATAGTACATTATTAGATAGATAGTACTTTATTGATTCCTTCAGGAAGATTAAACTCTCCTGAAGGAATCAATTAAGTACTATCTATCTATCTATCTATCTATCTATCTATCTATCTATCTATCTATCTATCTATCTATCTATCTATCTTGTTTAAGAAATGTATAAAATATATATATATATCTTCGGGCCAGAGGTGCAACTTGAATCCCTCCCTGTTCAATCAATCAATCAATGTTTACTTATATAGCCCTAAATCACTAGTGTCTCAAAGGGCTGCACAAACCACCACGACATCCTCGGTAGGAAAACTCACACCCAGTGGGACATTGGTGACAATAATGACCCAGTGGGACGTCGGTGACAATGATGACTATGAGAACCTTAGAGAGGAGGAAAGCAATGGATGTCGAGCGGATCTAACATGATACTGTGAAAGTTCAATCCACAATGGATACAACACAGTCGCGAGAGTCCAGTCCAAAGAGGATCCAAGACACAGCAGCGAGAGTCCCGTTCACAGCGGAGCCAGCAGGAAACCATCCCAAGCGTAGGCGGACCAGCAGCGCAGAGATGTCCCCAGCCGATACACAGGCGAGCAGTACATGGCCACCGGATCGGACCGGACCCCCTCCACACGGGAGAGTGGGACATGGAAGAAAAAGAAAAGAAACGGCAGATCAACTGGTCTAAAAAGGGAGTCTATTTAAAGGCTAGAGTATACAAATGAGTTTTAAGGTGAGACTTAAATGCTTCTACTGAGGTGGCATCGCGAACTGTTACCGGGAGGGCATTCCAGTGTTGTTACACCCTCCGACAACACACCGACGAGGCATGATGTCTCCAAGGTTCCAAAAAATAGTCAAAAAACCGGAAAATAACAGAGCTGAGACCCGGTGTTTGTAATGTGTTGAAAATGAAAATGGTGGGTGTGTTACCTCGGCGACGTCACATTCTGACGTCATCGCCTCCAGCTCGATAAACAGAAAGGCGTTTAATTCGCCAAAATTCACCCATTTAGAGTTCGTAAATCGGTTCAAAAAATAGATGGTCTTTTTTCTGCACCATCAAGGTATATATTGTCGCTTACATAGGTCTGGTGATAATGTTCCCCTTTAAACACTTTTTGTCATGTCTGTTGATCATGTTTGTATTATTAAATAGAGGTCGGTGTCTAGCAGGACCGATAATCAGCATTTCCGTTTTTTTGGCGTTAAGTTACAAAAAATTAGCGGACATCCATTGTTTAATTTCATTAAGACACGCTTCCAGCTGACTACAATCCGGTGTGTTGGTCAGCTTTAGGGGCATGTAGAGTTGGGTGTCATCAGCCTAGCAGTGAAAGCTAACACCGTATTTGCGTATGACGTCACCCAGCGGCAGCATGTAGATGCTGAAGAGTGCAGGGCCAAGGACCGAACCTTGGGGAACTCCACACGTTACTTTAACATAGTCCGAGGTCACACTGTTATGGGAGACGCACTGCACCCTGTCAGTAAGATAAGAGTTAAACCAAGACAGGGCTGAGTCCGACATACCAATTCGTGTTTTGATACGCTTTAATAAAATATTATGATCGACGGTATCTTCTTATCTTAATAAGCTACCGGTATTAACAGTAAAATTGCATATAAATTGAAAAAAAAAAAAAAACTAATTTAAAGGGATCAATGAGTCACCTGATGTGAAGGTCACCACACATCACTTCTATCAGTTGTTTTAAGGAATCTTTAGTTTTTTTTTAAATGTCTATATTTTTCAAAATTAAAGTTCTAATTATATTGACTGAAAGTTGTTAACCGTCACAAAAATTAAATTACCTAGCAATCATGGCTGTTACTCACGGCACTGTCAAATAAAAATAAAAAAAACCTCTTTGATGGTAACTTACCGTAAATAATATGTATGTAAGCGACGCGCCGACAGTAACAAATCTCTAAATGTTTAGTGTCGACATTGACGATGACGTCGACTCATCTTTGAAGCCCTGTTAGATAAGATCAAAGGGTAGAATCAAAGCTCAATTGGGATACCCTTTCTTTGCCCTTGTTTCCTCTCCCCCTATGGTTTTGCGCATTCACGCCACTCAAGAGGCGCTCGAATCATCTGCAAGGTAGGGAGAAGGGCAAAGTACCTCCCTCGGAGCGAAGTGAGCCCGCGGACCTCCCTACACTATCGAGTGCGAGGAGAAAGAGGACAGACCGGAAACCCAGAAAAGCTTATGTCAGTAATGAGCGTGATTAATGATTTTCATAATAATGACACCGGTGGTTTAGTGAGACTTCACACCTTTGCTACTGCACTTAAATCTTGGCTTTAAACCCAAATACACAATTAAGTGTATGTTATGATGCGCCAGCACTTGCATATTTTGCCCAAAACTTTGTTTTCTAAAATGTTTTTTTTCCTAATATAGAGCGTTTTCATTTCGGGCTCCAGTACTCTGGAATGCCCTCCCGGTAACAGTTTGAGATGCCACCTCAGTAGAAGCATTGAAGTCTCACCTTAAAACTCATTTGTATACTCTAGCCTTTAAATAGACTCCCTTTTTAGACCAGTTGATCTGCCGTTTCTTTTCTTTTTTCTTCTATGTCCCACTCTCCCTTGTGGAGGGGGTCCGGTCCGATCCGGTGGCCATGTACTGCTCGCCTGTGTATCGGCTGGGGACCTCTCTGCGCTGCTGATCCGCCTCCGCTTGGGATGGTTTCCTGCTGGCTCCGCTGTGAACGGGACTCTCGCTGCTGTGTTGGATCCGCTTTGGACTGGACTCTCGCGACTGTGTTGGATCCATTATGGATTGAACTTTCACAGTATCATGGTAGACCCGCTCGACATCCATTGCTTTCCTCCTCTCCAAGGTTCTCATAGTCATCATTGTCACCGACGTCCCACTGGGTGTGAGTTTTCCTTGCCCTTATGTGGGCCTACCGAGGATGTCGTGGTGGTTTGTGCAGCCCTTTGAGACACTAGTGATTTAGGGCTATATAAGTAAACATTGATTGATTGATTGATTGAGTAATGAGCGTGATTAATGATTTTCATAATAATGACACTGATGGTTTAGTGAGACTTCCCGCCTTTTCTACTGCACTTAAATCTTGGCTTTAAACCCAAATACACAATTAAGTGTATGTTATGATGCGCCAGCACTTGTATATTTTGCCAAAAACTTTGTTTTCTAAAATGTTTTTTTCCTAATATAGAGCGTTTTCATTTCGGGCTCCAGTACTCTGGAATGCCCTCCCGGTAACAGTTCGAGATGCCACCTCAGTAGAAGCATTTAAGTCTCACCTTAAAACTCATTTGTATACTCTAGCCTTTAAATAGACTCCCTTTTTAGACCAGTTGATCTGCCGTTTCTTTTCTTTTTTCTCCTATGTCCCACTCTCCCTTGTGGAGGGGGTCCGGTCCGATCCGGTGGCCATATACTGCTCGCCTGTGTATCGGCCGGGGACATCTCTGCGCTGCTGATCCGCCTCCGCTTGGGATGGTTTCCTGCTGGCTCCGCTGTGAACGGGACTCTCACTGCTGTGTTGGATCCGCTTTGAACTGGACTCTCGCGGCTGTGTTGGATCCATTATGGATTGAACTTTCACAGTATCATGTTAGACCCGCTCGACATCCATTGCTTTCGTCCTCTCCAAGGTTCTCATAGTCATCATTGTCACCGACGTCCCACTGGGTGTGAGTTTTCCTTGCCCTTATGTGGGCCTACCGAGGATGTCGTAGTGGTTTGTGTTGTGTTTTGTGCAGCCCTTTGAGACACTAGTGATTTAGGGCTATATAAGTAAACATTGATTGATTGATTGATTGAGTAATAAGCGTGATTAATGATTTTCACAATAATGACACCGATGGTTTAGTGAGACTTCACACCTTTGCTACTGCACTTAAATCTTGGCTTTAAACCCAAATACACAATTAAGTGTATGTTATGACGCGCCAGCACTTGCATATTTTGCCCAAAACTTTGTTTTCTAAAATGTTTTTTTCCTAATATAGAGCGTTTTCATTTCGGGCTCCAGTACTCTGGAATGCCCTCCCGGTAACAGTTCGAGATGCCACCTCAGTAGAAGCATTTAAGTCTCACCTTAAAACTCATTTGTATACTCTAGCCTTTAAATAGACTCCCTTTTTAGACCAGTTGATCTGCCGTTTCTTTTCTTTTTTCTTCTTTGTCCCACTCTCCCTTGTGGAGGGGGTCCGTTCCGATCCGGTGGCCATGTACTGCTTGCCTGTGTATCGGCTGGGGACATCTCTGCGCTGCTGATCCGCCTCCGCTTGGGATGGTTTCCTGCTGGCTCCGCTGTGAACGGGACTCTCGCTGCTGTGTTGGATCCGCTTTGAACTGGACTTTCGCGGCTGTGTTGGATCCATTATGGATTGAACTTTCACGGTATCATGTTAGACCCGCTCGACATCCATTGCTTTCCTCCTCTCCAAGGTTCTCATAGTCATCATTGTCAAGGACGTCCCACTGGGTGTGAGTTTTCCTTGCCCTTATGTGGGCCTACCGAGGATGTCGTGGTGGTTTGTGCAGCCCTTTGAGACACTAGTGATTTAGGGCTATATAAGTAAACATTGATTGATTGATTGATTGAGTAATGAGCGTGATTAATGATTTTCATAATAATGACACTGATGGTTTAGTGAGACTTCCCGCCTTTTCTACTACACTTAAATCTTGGCTTTAAACCCAAATACACAATTAAGTGTATGTTATGACGCCCCAGCACTTGCATATTTTGCCCAAAACTTTGTTTTCTAAAATGTTTTTTTTCCTAATATAGAGCGTTTTCATTTCGGGCTCCAGTACTCTGGAATTTCCTCCCGGTAACAGTTCGAGATGCCACCTCAGTAGAAGCATTTAAGTCTCACCTTAAAACTCATTTGTATACTCTAGCCTTTAAATAGACTCCCTTTTTAGACCAGTTGATCTGCCGTTTCTTTTCTTTTTCTCCTATGTCCCACTCTCCCTTGTGGAGGGGGTCCGGTCCGATCCGGTGGCCATGTACTGCTCGCCTGTGTATCGGCTGGGGACATCTCTGCGCTGCTGATCCGCCTCCGCTTGGGATGTTTTCCTGCTGGCTCCGCTGTGAACGGGACTCTCGCTGCTGTGTTGGATCCGCTTTGAACTGGACTTTCGCGGCTGTGTTGGATCCATTATGGATTGAACTTTCACAGTATCATGTTAGACCCGCTCAACATCCATTGCTTTCCTCCTCTCCAAGGTTCTCATAGTCATCATTGTCACCGACGTCCCACTGGGTGTGAGTTTTCCTTGCCCTTATGTGGGCCTACCGAGGATGTGGTAGTGGTTTGTGCAGCCCTTTGAGACACTAGTGATTTAGGGCTCTATAAGTAAACATTGATTGATTGATTGATTGATAATAAAGACAGGCAGAAAAAAACAGAACAAGCGTATGACGGCATCTTGAAATGAACAAACTGGCGCATTTGCCTCACATCACTGCAAGAAAACGGCGATGGTTGATGACGTAGCGAGACTCGATTGACGTTCGTACACAAAGGGGCATATTTGCAATACATTGCCAGGGCACTAGATGTTAGCGCAGGGGTCGGGAACCTTTTTGGCTGAGAGAGCCAAGAATCAAAATATTTTAAAATGTATTTCCGTAAGAGCCATATAATTTTTTTTTTCAACACCGAACACAACTAAACATGTGCATTTTTAAGTAAGACCAACATTTCGAGAGTACAGCTCTCTTAATATTTGTAATAACATTGTTATTCTGAAGCCAACTGTGGAGGGGGCGTGGCCTGCAAGCCTGCAGCGAAGCAGGGTGTGCCAGGACCGGCCTCGAAATCAGCGACGGGTGCGTTAAAGGCCCACCTGGGCCTTGTTATCTAATCACCTGCCGCTCTGTTATAAGCAGCAGCCAGGAGGAGAGACGGGATTTGGGGGTGGAGCCAGAGTACGAGCGAGAACAAAAGAGAAAAAGAGAACTGCTGGAAAGCAACGGAGAGACTTATTGAAAAATAAAAAATATTGCAACACTCAAACAGGCTCTCATGTCGGTGCATGGTGGTCTGAAAAACCCCCAGGAGGGCAAACCCTAAACTAATCAATAATAAATAAATCACTTCTTACCCTTAATGCAACTTCTTGAACAAGTGCGGTAGAAAAAGGATGGATGGATTCAAATTCATGAGCATGTTTTATATTTTGAACGTTATTTTTAACACTTTGATTACAAGTGGAATTATTCATTACGTTTTGTGTTAAGCAATGTCAGCTCAGATTTATCCGAGAGCCAGATGCAGTCATCAAAAGAGCCACATCTGGCTCTAGAGCCATAGGTTCCCTACCCCTATGCTAGAGCCAAGGGAGGTGGTGAAGTAGAAGAAGGGTGGGGAGAAGACGGAGAATTTGAATTGAGCCCAAATAGGTTTTGCTTCTTCCTAGGGCTGGGCGATATATCGATATCCTCGATATATCACGGGTTTGTCTCTGTGCGATATAGACAATGACTATATCGTCATATGTTGTCAATATTCAGGGTTCTATCGTTCATAGAAAATTTTTTTTATTTTTATTTTATCTTTCTAGTTATCATTATGTATACGTATTGTTGCATTTGTACAACTGTATTGTTGATAATAGAGGTAAACTATTGGTATTGTTCATAATTAATAGCGCTTTTTCTATTGGTATTCGTATTGCTCCAGTTGTAGTGTAAAAATGCTCATTGTCATTTCTATATTATTATTTATTTCACTAACTGCTTACTTGCTATCACTTAAACCAGGGGTAGGGAACCTATGGCTCTAGAGCCAGATGTGGCTCTTTTGATGACTGCACCTGGCTCTCAGATAAATCTTAGCTAACATTGCTTAACACGATAAGTAATGAATAATTCCGCTGGTAATCACAGTGTCAAAAATAACGTTCAAAATATAAAACATTCTCATACATTTTAATCCATCCATCTGTTCAAGAAGTCGCATTAACGGTACGAATTATTTTGTGTATCTTTGGTTTGCTTCAGAATAACAACGTTATTAATACTTATAAGATACTTATTATACTCTAGAAATGTTGGTCTTACTTAAAGGGGAACATTATCACCAGACCTATCTAAGCGTCAATATATACCTTGATGGTGCAGAAAAAAGACCATCTATTTTTTTAACCGATTTCCGAACTCTAAATGGGTGAATTTTGGCGAATTTAAACGCCTTTCTGTTTATCGGGCTGGAGGCGATGACGTCAGAATGTAACGTCGCCGAGGTAACACACCCACCATTTTCATTTTCAACACATTACAAACACCGGGTCTCAGCTCTGTTATTTTCCGTTTTTTTGACTATTTTTTGGAACCTTGGAGACATCATGCCTCGACGGTGTGTTGTCGGAGGGTGTACCAACACTAACAGGGAGGGATTCAAGTTGCACCACTGGCCCGAAGATGCCAAAGTGTCTGCCGCCAGACCCCCATTGAATGTGCTGGAGTGTCTCCACATTTTAGCGGCGATGCTAAGGCAGACATGGCACAGAGATAACCTGCAGATGCATTTGCAACGATAGTCAACGAAATCACAGAGGGGAGTTTTGTTGATGTTGACTACCAGCTAATCGATGCTAACATGCTACGCTAATCGATGCTAACATGCTATTTACCGGCGGTGCTAAAGCAGACATGGCACAGAGATGTATGGATAACCTGTAGATGCATTTGCAACTATATTACGTTTCCTTCCACCCACATTTAATGCGAAACAAACACTTACCAATCGACGGATTTAAGTTGCTCCAGTGTCAAAAGATGCGAAAGTCTTGATCGTTTGGTCCGCACATTTTACCGGCGGTGCTAACGCAGCCATGCTATGGCTATGAATAGCGTCAACAGCTATTCGCTCAATAGCTTCAGTTTCTTCTTCAATATTTTCATACTCCAACCATCCGTTTCAATACATGCGTAATCTGTTGAATCGCTTAAGTCGCTGAAATCCGAGTTTGAATCCGAGCTAATGTCACTATATCTTGCTGTGGTATTCCCATTGTTTGTTTACATTGGCAGCACTGTGTGACGTCACAGGGAAATGGCCAGTGTCTTCGCAGAGAGCCGAAAATAAGGCACTTTAAAGCTTTATTTAGGGATATTCCGAGACCGGTAAAATTGCGAAAAAAAATTAAAAAAATACAACAAGCCACTGGGAACTGATTTTTATTGTTTTTAACCCTTTTGAAATTGGGATAATGTTCCCCTTTAAAAATGCACGCATTTAGTTGTATTCGGTGTAAAAAAATATATTATATGGCTCTCACAGAAATACTTTTTAAAATATTAGGCTTATATGGCTTTCTCAGCCAAAAAGGTTCCCGACCCCTGACTTAAACGATCATATTTGTACATACCTTTATGTGCTGGTGCTGTTCTATTGTTGTTGTTTTTGTTGTTATTGTTGTGTTTGCTGTTGTTGTTTTTTTCTCTCTGTCTAATCCCCTTCTTATCCCCACAATTTCTCCCTCTGTCTTCCTTTTTTTCTCTTTCTATCCCCTCCTGCTCCGGCCCGGCTGCACCAAAAGATAATATAAATACATTTAATAAAGTCAAATTCAAATAAGGCAACAAATAAGGGGACGGCGTGGCGCAGTGGGAGAGTGGCCGTGGGCAACCCGAGGGTCCCTGGTTCAAATCCCACCTAGAACCAACCTCGTCACGTCCGTTGTGTCCTGAGCAAGACACTTCACCCTTGCTCCTGATGGGTGCTGGATAGCGCCTTGCATGGCAGCTCCCTCCATCAGTGTGTGAATGTGTGTGTGAATGGGTAAATGTGGAAGTAGTGTCAAAGCGCTTTGAGTACCTTGAAGGTAGAAAAGCGCTATACAAGTACAACCCATTTATCATTTATTTATTAACAAGAGAAGTATCCTACACTTCTTTTTTGTTAAGTAAATCTGAACATCGCGTGGACATCGGGGGCGGCACCTCTGGATTGGCAGACCGGGGTGGTGGTTCCTCTCTTTAAGAAGGGGGACCGGAGGGTGTGTTCTAACTATCGTGGGATCACACACTCCTCAGCCTTCCCGGTAAGGTTTATTCAGGTGTACTGGAGAGGAGGCTTCGCCGGATAGTCGAACCTCGGATTCAGGAGGAACAGTGTGGTTTTCGTCCTGGTCGTGGAACTGTGGACCAGCTCTATACTCTCCGCAGGGTTCTTGAGGGTGCATGGGAGTTTGCCCAACCAGTCTACATCTGCTTTGTGGACTTGGAGAAGGCATTCAACCGTGTCCCTCGGGAAGTCCTGTGGGGAGTGCTCAGAGAGTATGGGGTATCGGACTGTCTGATTGTGGCGGTCCACTCCCTGTACGATCAGTGCCAGAGCTTGGTCCGCATTGCCGGCAGTAAGTCGAACACATTTCCAGTGAGGGTTGGACTCCGCCAAGGCTGTCCTTTGTCACCGATTCTGTTCATAACTTTTATGGACAGAATTTCAAGGCGCAGTCAAGGCGTTGAGGGGTTCCGGTTTGGTGACCGCAAGATTAGGTCTCTGCTTTTTGCAGATGATGTGGTCCTGATGGCTTCATCTGACCGGGATCTTCAGCTCTCGCTGGATCGGTTCGTAGCCGAGTGTGAAGCGACCGGAATGAGAATCAGCACCTCCAAGTCCGAGTCCATGGTTCTCGCCCGGAAAAGGGTGGAATGCCATCTCCGGGTTGGGGAGGAGACCCTGCCCCTAGTGGAGGAGTTCAAGTACCTAGGAGTCTTGTTCACGAGTGGGGGAAGAGTGGATCGTGAGATCGACAGGCGGATCGGTGCGGCGTCTTCAGTAATGCGGACGTTGTACCGATCCGTTGTGGTGAAGAAGGAGCTGAGCCGGAAGGCAAAGCTCTCAATTTACCGGTCGATCTACGTTCCCATCCTCACCTATGGTCATGAGCTTTGGGTCATGACCGAAAGGATAAGATCACGGGTACAAGCGGCCGAAATGAGTTTCCTCCGCCGTATGGCGGGGCTCTCCCTTAGAGATAGGGTGAGAAGCTCTGCCATCCGGGAGGAACTCAAAGTAAAGCCGCTGCTCCTTCACATCGAGAGGAGCCAGATAAGGTGGTTCGGGCATCTGGTCAGGATGCCACCCGAACGCCTCCCTAGGGAGGTGTTTAGGGCACGTCCAACCAGTAGGAGGCCACGGGGAAGACCCAGGACACGTTGGGAAGACTATGTCTCCCAGCTGGCCTGGGAACGCCTCGGGATCCCCCGGGAAGAGCTAGACGAAGTGGCTGGGGAGAGGGAAGTCTGGGCTTCCCTGCTTAGGCTGTTGCCCCCGCGACCCGACCTCGGATAAGCGGAAGAAGATGGATGGATGGATGGATGGAAATCTGAACAGCCGATACGGGCATCTACATCAACTATATGATTTGCCCGAGAAGCTGGACAGGACAAAAAAAAGAAAAATGTAAAATTCCTGTCCATTTTTAAGGCGGTCTGTCATAACATGTTTAGCATTCAATCAGACTTTATTGTGATGTTTTTTAATAGTTTTCCCAAAAATAGATAAATTGGCGCCCAGACACATTTTTCTCTAATTTTGGCCCCCTAGTCAAAATAATTGCCCAGGCCTGCTTTATAGCATGTGTGAAACAAACAAACCAAAACATACCATCATTACTAGTGTGAGTTTAAAAGGGGTGCAGATAACAAACCATATTTTCACATTCTAACAACTGTGTTTAAATTGTATTCTTTTAGGAACAGGGACAAATGCCTGTTACATGGAGCAGATGAGGAACATCGACGTACTGGATGGGGATGAGGGGCAGATGTGTATCAATACAGAGTGGGGTGCTTTTGGAGATGACGGTGCCTTGGAAGACCTGCGCACGGATTTTGACCGAGAAGTCGATGCTGGCTCTCTCAACCCTGGCAAACAGCTGTGAGTAACATCCAGTATTTCAACAAAGACAAGAGTTTTTTACATTTGTATACAACACAACGATTATTAAAGGGGAACATTATCACAATTTCAAAAGGGTTAAAAACAATAAAAATCAGTTCCCCGTGGCTTGTTGTATTTTTTGAAATTTTTTTCGCAATTTTACCGGTCTCGGAATATCCCTAAATAAAGCTTTAAAGTGCCTTATTTTCGGCTCTCTGCGAAGACACTGGCCATTTCCCTGTGACGTCACACAGTGCTGCCAGTGTAAACAAACAATGGGAATACCACAGCAAGATATAGTGACATTAGCTGGGATTCAAACTCGGATTTCAGCGACTTAAGCGATTCAACAGATTACGCATGTATTGAAACAGATGGTTGGAGTATGAAAATATTGAAGAAGAAACTGAAACTATTGAGCGAATAGCTATTGACGCTATTCATAGCCATAGCATGGCCGAATAGCTGCGTTAGCATCGCCGGTAAAATGTGCGGACCAAACGATCAGGACTTTCGCATCTTTTGACACTGGAGCAACTTAAATCCGTCGATTGGTAAGTGTTTGATTCGCATTAAATGTGGGTGGAAGGATACGTAATATAGTTGCAAATGCATCTACAGGTTATCCATACATCTCTGTGCCATGTCTGCTTTAGCACCGCCGGTAAATAGCATGTTAGCATCGATTAGCGTAGCATGTTAGCATCGATTAGCTGGCAGTCAACATCAACAAAACTCACCTTTGTGATTTCGTTGACTATCGTTGCAAATGCATCTGCAGGTTATCCATACATCTCTGTGCCATGTCTGTCTTAGCATCGCCGGTAAAATGTGGAGACACTCTGGCACATTCAATGGGGGTCTGGCGGCAGACACTTTACCATCTTCGGGCCAGTGGTGCAAAATAACCATGTGGCTATGCCTTAATTCTATTTCTGTTGTTGTTTCGTAGTTTTGAGAAGATGATCAGTGGAATGTACATGGGAGAACTGGTCCGTCTCATTCTCGTGAAAATGGCCAAAGACCAGCTCCTGTTCAAGGGCAAGACGACATCTCAGCTCAATACTACTGGAAAGTTCACCACCAAGTGCATCTACTCCATAGAGAGTGACAAGTTAGTTTGTTTTTCTGTTTTTGCATTGAGCTTGTACATTTTTTAATAATCCTTTCATCCTTTTTTAATCTATCAGGCCGGAAGTTTGCAGGTATTTTACAACCTCTGGATTGATAATTATCCATCTTTCTATTTTGTATAACACTTGTCCCCATTAGACTCACAGGTGAGCTGAAGTTGACAGTTCCAGAAATATATAAGGAGCCGTATTGTCTACTCCTCATAGTTGTTTTAGATATTCTGTTCAACAGGTCATTAACTGGATGTGAATTCTCCCTGCCCACTGGGTGTGAGTTTTCCTTGCCCTTTTGTGGGTTCTTCCGAGGATGTTGTAGTCGTAATGATTTGTGCAGTCCTTTGAGACATTTGTGATTTGGGGCTATATAAATAAACATTGATTGATTGATTGATTAACAACACAAGCGAGGAATTCGTTCGGAAAACCTGTTTTGTGGGGTAATTTTTTTACTTTGTGTCATTCATATTCTCAGGGCAATGAACTGATCAGAACTGGACTGGTTAGATAGAAGAACTCCGGTCTGGCTCTCCAGACTAAAGCTGTCATATCTGCAATGCAAAAAGTCTGTGTTCAAAAACAAGAAAAAACAATACAAAAATGAGGGTTGTTTTATTTGAACTAAGCAAAATTATCTGCAAATACAACAAGACAATTCGGCTTTTCAAGTCTTTCCAAAATAAACAAAATTAACTAACCTCAATAAACCCAAAAATACCTTTTAAATAAGTATATTCTCAACAATTACCAGTGTACTTTTCTTGGTAGACAGAAAAATGACACCTGTTTGCTCAATATGTTGAAAAATAATCTTAATTTATGTAATTTATGTCATTATCTTGACATAATGATATGCTCTCGGCATCGTGATTTTTTTTTCATGCTTGAAGTAAGAAATTATTACTTTAAAAAAGTAGTTTTATACTTTTAGCTTTGCATCAATTGATATTCTAGTTTCAAGCATGTTTTACTCAATATAGGTCATAAAATCTCAGCAATAAGCTGTAATATCTTACTGAGATCATTTAGGACCCAAACCCTTAAAACAAGTAAAACACTCTAACATGAAGAAATAGAATAGAATAGAGTTTTATTGTCATTATTGCAGTGAACAGGTTCAAGGAAATTGAAGCAGATCCTCTAAGTTGCATACACAATCATTTGGTAATATAAATAGTAAAAAAAAAGATATGTATCTATATCTATATGTATATATATATATCCACACTATTTCACATTATAGTCCGAATAAAAAGACATGACACATGAGGACATGATGGACACATAAAATCTGCTTAGTGAGAAGAATTATCTTATCAGACAGAAAATAAGCAAATATCACCGTTATTTGAGATATTTACTTAGATTTCAGTTTTTGCAGTGTACAATGTTGCGATGATAAGTGTGACCAGTAGATGGCAGTCACACATAAGGGACACATGTAGACTGCACTATGATGGCAATATGACTCAAGTAAACAACACCAACATGTTATATGTTCCAATGAAAATATAGAACATTTCAGTTTTTGCAGAGTAATCTTTTAGCAAGAATTGATGAATCCTGCTTGGACTCAGGCGAAATATTTTCCAAGACAACCGGAACATTGCAGTTGCAGTCCATTGCACTGAGATTACAATTATCTGAATTAATTACATTTACAGGTATGCTAATCACAAACTCCCCTCAGTCTGTATTGAATTTCCTCCCAAAGTATTCTTCCGGACTTTTCCACAATGAACGTAGTTCAAGCTTTAGGATTTCTATAGGGAGATTTGAATAATAACCTCGGATTCAGGAGGAACGCTGTGATTTCCGTCCTGGTCGTGGAACTGTGGACCAGCTCTATACTCTCGGCAGGGTCCTTGAGGGTGCATGGGAGTTTGCCCAACCAGTCTACATGTGCTTTGTGGACTTGGAGAACGCATTCGACCGTGTCCCTCGGGAAGTCCTGTAAGGAGTGCTCAGAGAGTATGGGGTATTGGACTGTCTTATTGTGGCGGTCCGCTCCCTGTATGATCAGTGTCAGAGCTTGGTCCGCATTGCCGGCAGTAAGTCGGACACATTTCCAGTGAGGGTTGGACTCCGCCAAGGCTGCCCTTTGTCACCGATTCTGTTCATAACTTTTATGAGCAGAATTTCTAGGCGCAGTCAAGGCGTTGGGGTGATCCGGTTTGGTGGCTGCTTTTTGCAGATGATGTGGTCCTGATGGCTTCATCTGGCCAGGATCTTCAGCTCTCACTAGATCGGTTTGCAGCCGAGTCTGAGGTGACTGGGATGAGAATCAGCACCTCCAAGTCCGAGTCCATGGTTCTCGCCCGGAAAAGGGTGGAATGCCATCTCCAGGTTGGGGAAGAGACCCCGCCCCAGGTGGAGGCGTTTAAGTACTTTGGAGTCTTGTTCACATGTGAAGGAAGAGTGGATGGTGAGATCGACAGGCGGATCGGTGTGGCGTCTTCAGTAATGCGGACACTGTATCGATCAGTTGTGGTGAAGAAGGAGCTGAGCCGGAAGGCAACGCTCTCAATTTACCGGTCGATCTACGTTCCCATCCTCACCTATGGTCATGAGCTTTGGGTTATGACCGAAAGGACAAGATCACGGGTACAAGCGGCCGAAATGAGTTTCCTCCGCCGTGTGGCGGGGCTCTCCCTTAGAGATAGGGTGAGAAGCTCTGCCATCCGGGAGGAACTCAAAGTAAAGCCGCTGCTCCTTCACATCGAGAGGAGCCAGATGAGGTGGTTCGGGCATCTGGTCAGGATGCCACCCGAACGCCTCCCTAGGGAGGTGTTTGGGGCACGTCCGACCGGTAGGAGGCCACGGGGAAAATCCAGGACACTTTGGGAAGTCTATGCCTGGGAACGCCTCGGGATCCCCCGGGAAGAGCTGGACGAAGTGGCTGGGGAGAGGAAAGTCTGGGCTTCCCTGCTTAGGCTGCTGCCCCCGTGACCAGACCTCTGATAAGCTGAAGAAGATGGATGGATGGATTTGAATAATGATTTTTTTTTCAACCTGACCTCACAAAACACTAACCCTGCACTTTAGTTGCTGGATTTAACTTTGAAATGAAAGTAGCCTAATCCATAAAAAACAAGAAACAACTAAGAGAAAATTGGATCTAATTTTTTTAAGAGGAAACTCCCGACTGCTTTTTATTAAAATTTCCTGTTTTATATTTCACTTGGTGTAATAGACTTAATAAAAATTGCAGATCCCGTCTAACATTGGCATATTTTTTAACACTCTTATGTATAAATGTAATTTAAATCCCTCTATGTCAAACACAATATTCATATGTTTTTTGTTTTGTTTTCTGCAGCAGAGAGGAAGGTCTAAAGAGTGCTCAAAGTGTGCTTCAGGCACTTGGCCTGGACCCAACTTTGGAGGACTGCATCGCCACTCTGCGAGTATGCCAGATTGTTTCAATACGGGCTGCACATTTGTGTGCTGCCACACTTGTGGCAGTACTCCGGCAGATCCGAGACAATAAGGCAGCTGAGAAGCTGCGCACCACGATCGGAGTGGATGGCTCCGTCTACAAAAATCATCCTGAGTAAGTCTTCTTTTCCAACACCATCACATGTTTCTAATTTGGAACAATGGTGGGGCGGTTAATAGAGCGACCGTGCCAGCAACTTGAGGGTTGCAGGTTCGATCCCCGCTTCTGCCATCCTCATCATTGCCGTTGTGTCCTTGGGCAAGACCCTTTACCCACCTGCTCTCAGTGCCACCCACACTGGTTTGAATGTAAAAATTTGATATTGGGTTTCACTTTGTAAAGCGCTTTGGGTCACGAGAGAAAAAGCGCTATATAAATATAATTCACTTCACTTCACGAGAAAATATCGGAATACTGCACTGTACATCTCAAAAGAGGTTCTTAGCTTTATTTTAATACATTTTATACAGGCAAAGAAAGACTGTATAATTGAAGTACAGTAGATGGTCCACATTAACATATGATGATTCTATGTGTCTACATTAAAACATTCTTGTTCATACTGCATTAATATATGCTACTTTTAAAGGCCTACTGAAAGCCACTACTACCGACCACGCAGTCTGATAGTTTATATATCAATGATGAAATATTAACATTGCAACACATGCCAATACGGCCGCTTTAGTTTACCAAATCTACAATTTTAAATTTCCCGCAAAGTTTCTTGTTGAAAACGTCGAGGAATGATGTTTGTTAAGTCTCGGGTTGTAGCGGACATATTAGCCCAGCACCACTCACGGCTAAAAGTCGTCTCTTTTCATCGCATAATTACACAGTAATTTGGACATCTGTGTTGCTGAATCTTTTGCAATTTGTTCAATTAATAATGGAGACGTCAAAGAAGAATGCTGTTGGTGGAAAGCGGTGGATTGCAGCTACTTTTAGCACCAAAACACAGCCGGTGTTTCTTTGTTTGTTGTGAAGCTTTAACACAGAGCGGTCAAGCGAACATGTTTCTATACGTCAACCGGCAAGTTTTTGGATGGGAAAATTATGCTATTAAGTCGGCTCTTAAGGGCCTCGCGGTGGAAGAAGGGTTAGTGCGTCTGCCTCACAATACGAAGGTCCTGCAGTCCTGGGTTCAATTCCAGTCTGAAGATCTTTCTGTGTGGAGTTTGCATGTTCTCCCCGTGAATGCATGGGTTCCCTCCGGGTACTCCGGCTTCCTCCCACTTCCAAAGACATGCACCTGGGGATAGGTTGATTAGCAACACTAAATTGGCCCTAGTGTGTGAATGTGAGTGTGAATGTTGTCTGTCTATCTGTGTTGGCCCTGCGATGAGGTGGCGACTTGTCCAGGGTGTACCCCGCCTTCCGCCCGATTGTAGCTGAGATAGGCGCCAGTGCCCCCCGCGACCCCGAAAGGGAATAAGCGGTAGAAAAAAGGATGGATGGATGGATGGAGGTCGGCTCTTACCGGAGTCTTCAGTGGATTATGCCACTTCCTCCTGTAGCTGTCAAAAAGGCAGCTGGGATTTTGGCTCCTCTGATCCTCTCAGAGACACTGCATGGCGTTCACCGCAGCCGTCCGACTTTCAGGTATGTCAGTATAATCTCACTAAAATACTATTAACACAATAAGCAGATAAGGGATTTTCCAGAATTATCATAATAAATGTGTCTAATTACATCTGAAACGCCGGTTCTTTTTATTTATTTTATTTTTTTTAGTGCCTCACTCTAACTTTCCTCATCCACGAATCTTTCATCCTCGCTCAAATTAATTGGGAAATCGTCGCTTTTTCGGTCCGAATAGCTCTTGCTGCTGGAGGCTATGATTGTAAACAATGTTCAGATGTGAGGAGCTCCACAACCCGTGACGTCACGCGCACATCGTCTGCTACTTCCGGTAAAAGCAAGGCTTTTTTATTAGCGACCAAAAGTTGCGAACTTTATCATCGATGTTCTCTACTAAATCCTTTCAGCAAAAATATGGCAATATCGCGAAATGATCAAGTACGACACATAGAATGGACCTGCTATCCCTTTTTAATAAGAAAATCTCATTTTAGTAGGCCTTTAAACTTTCATGCAGAGAAGAAAATCACAACTAAGTCAAACGACAAAAAGTGTATTTATTAAACAGTTATCATGCAGTGGCACAAACATTCATGTCATTTCCAAAACAGAAAGTGCAAGATTGTCAGAGACATTTTTAAAAAAAAGCTATTAGTGCACTTTTGTGCATGATGTCACTAATATGATATATCAAAACAACACTAAATTAAAATCGAGAGGAGCCAGGTGAGGTGGTTCGGGCTTCTGGTCAGGATGCCACCCAAACGCCTCCCAAGGGAGGTGTTTAGGGCACGTCCAGCTGGTAGGAGGCCACGGGGAAGACCCAGGACACGTTGGGAAGACTATGTCTCCCGACTGGCCTGGGAACGCCTCGGGATCCCCCGGGAAGAGCTGGACAAAGTGGCTGGAGATAGGGAAGTCTGGGCTTCCCTGCTTAGGCTGCTGCCCCCGCGACCCGACCTCGGATAAGCGGAAGATGATGGATGGATGGGTGGACTAAATTAAAGTGCACTTTTTGTACAGAATGCCACTACAATAGTTTGAAACAAATAAAGTGCACTTTTGTGCATGATGTCACACAAGATATACATGTATTGCAATAAGTGTCAAAAAAAAAGAGATGCATAATAGGAAATCATATCCTTCGCTATCTAGTAGGTTCCTGTGGACGTTATCTCTATCTATTGTTGACTATTTTTTTTCATACGGTGTTGATCTGGAAATGGTTGCCTCGGCATTTTGTCGGTGTGGCACCGAACGGAGATGTTGACATGCGGAGTTTCAAGCACTCTTCCTTCTCTAGCGGGTGACTTTTCAAATGATGCTACAAATTAGCAGTAATGCTAATATTTGTAGCAATGCTTTCGCCCCACACTTGACAAATCACGGTTGTCTGTCCGACATCTTCCCGCTTGAAGCCCAACCACCGCCAGACAATGGACCCCCTGCTGTTTTTCGTGGGAATCAATCCTTCCTTCATTTGTTACCAGATTCGCACCTTCTTTCTCTCGTATTACCACTCGCACCACACCGCTAGCACCACAGCTAATAAGTCTCTGTGAGAAGGAGAGACAACAAAGAGTGAGAAATGCATGCAGTGTATTGCCCGCAGATAAAAGCCACTGCCTGAGAACGTATACTCGAATATCACGATAGAGTCATTTTCTATAACGCACAGAGACAAACCCAAGATTTATGGAGTATATCGATATATGCCACTACAATAGTTTGAAACAAATAAAGTGCACTTTTGTGCATGATGTCACACAAGATATACATGTATTGCAATAAGTGTCAAAAAAAAAGAGATGCATAATAGGAAATCAAATCCTTCGCTATCTGGTAGGTTCCTGTGGACGTTATCTCCATCTATTGTTGACTATTTTTTTTCATACGGTGTTGATCTGGGAATTTTTGCCTAAGCATTTTGTTGGTGTGGCACCGAACGGAGATGTTGACATGCGGAGTTTCAAGCACTCTTCCTTCTCTAGCGGGTGACTTTTCAAATGATGCTACAAATTAGCAGTAATGCTAATTTTTGTAGCAATGCTTTCGCCCCACACTTGACAAATCACGGTTGTCTGTCCGACATCTTCCCGCTTGAAGCCCAACCACCGCCAGACAATGGACCCCCTGCTGTTTTTCGTGGGAATTAATCCTTCCTTCATTTGTTACCAGATTCGCACCTTCTTTCTCTCGTATCACCACTCGCACCACACCGCTAGCACCACAGCTAATAAGTCTCTGTGAGAAGGAGAGACAACAAAGAGTGAGAAACGCATGCAGTGTATTGCCCGCAGATAAATGCCACTGCCTGAGAACGTATACTCGAATATCACGATAGAGTCATTTTCTATAACGCACAGAGACAAACCCGAGATATATGGAGTATATCGATATATCGCCCTAGCCCTAATTCCCACTCACATTCACACCTACCAACAATTCAGAGTTTCCCCTTAGCCTATTATTAGCCAGAGTACCTGGAGAAAATCCTTGCACTTGAAGGGAGAACATACAAACTCCAAACGTCGAGGCTCTGATTAATATTCAGCCCCCCCGTCTCCTGACAGTGAGGACAGCACTACATGTGGCTCCTTTAGGGACCGGAGAACAAGCTGAAGCCCTGAGGAAGACATGCACTCGGACTAAGAAAAACACATACAAAAATCAAGAATGTACTTCAATTGAACACTTACACCTTATTAAATCATGTTTGTAGTGCTCACATAGGGAGTGGGATTTCAGTACACTTATTTTATACACGAAACGTATATATTCCGTCAGAACAAATTGTATCTAGTCCCTCTCCTCATTTGTTGTGTCGCCAATTGTGCTGATTGAAGACATCACGTCCTTGTGTGTTAGCAATCATGGCCGCACTTACAACACGCAGCCGACTAACAGCTGGTAAGGATCAGCGAACAAAGAAAAGCAGTGCACTGAACAAAAACAATTGATTATTTTGTAGCCACAGTATGACACTGAACAACCAGGATAGAGATGTGTGTGCTGTTTCTTAAGTCGCGATGGCTGTAATTGCTTTTTTTCGCTTTAGGTCACTGGTTTCCTTCTGTGATAATAACTTTTGCTGACAATACAGTGGGGAAAATGTGGGCTCTGTACCACGGATGTCGTTGTGGCTTGTGCAGCCCTTTGAGACACTTGTGATTTAGGGCTGTATAAATAAACATTGATTGATTGAAAATAGGGCTTCACGGTGGCAGAGGGGTTAGTGCGTCTGCCTCACAATACGAAGGTCCTGCAGTCCTGGGTTCAAATCCAGGCTCGGGAACTTTCTGTGTGGTGTTTGCATGTTCTCCCCGTGAATGCGTGGGTTCCCTCCGGATACTCTGGCTTCGTCCCACTTCCAAAGACACGCACCTGGGGATAGGCTCCTCCCACCTCCAAAGACACGCACCTGGGGATAGGCCCCTCTCACCTCCAAAGACACGCACCTGGGGATAGGCCCCTCCCACCTCCAAAGACACGCACCTGGGGATAGGCCCCTCCCACCTCCAAAGACACGCACCTGGGGATAGGCCCCTCCCACCTCCAAAGACACGCACCAGGGGATAGGCCCCTCCCACCTCCAAAGACACGCACCTGGTGATAGGCCCCTCCCACTTCCAAAGACACGCACCTGGGGATAGGCCCCTCCCACCTCCAAAGACATGCACCTGGGGATAGGCCCCTTCCACCTCCAAAGACACGCACCTGGGGATAGGCCCCTCCCACTTCCAATGACACGCACCTGGGGATAGGCCCCTCCCACCTCCAAAGACACGCACCTGGGGATAGGCCCCTCCCACCTCCAAAGACACGCACCTGGGGATAGGCCCCTCCCACCTCCAAAGACACGCACCTGGGGATAGGCCCCTCCCACTTCCAAAGACACGCACCTGGTGATAGGCCCCTCCCACCTCCAAAGACATGCACCTGGGGATGGGCCCCTTCCACCTCCAAAGACGCGCACCTGGGGATAGGCCCCTCCCACTTCCAAAGACACGCACCTGGGGATAGGCCCCTCCCACCTCCAAAGACACGCACCTGGGGATAGGCCCCTCCCACCTACAAAGACATGCACCTGGTGATAGGCCCCTCCCACCTCCAAAAACACGCACCTGGGGATAGGCCCCTTCCACCTCCAAAGACACGCACCTGGGGATAGGCCCCTCCCACCTCCAAAGACACACACCTGGGGATAGTCCCCTCCCACCTCCAAAGACACGCACCTGGGGATAGGCCCCTCCCACTTCCAAAGACATGCACCTGGGGATAGCTTGATTATTCCAAAATCTTTAAAAAGGTCTAGAATACAAATTAGAAAAGTCTTTAGATTCAATTGAAAACCAGCGGGAAGGAAGGGCGCTGCCTTGTTCAGGAGGAGGTGAGAGCTGCAGGGGAGGAAATAAGAACTTGCAAGGCAGTGGGATTGAAGCAACAGGGAGCTTGGACAAGATGGGAGAATGCGGTTGAGAGGAAAGTGACCTGGGCCGAGCCTCACCGCATTAAATTCCTCATCCAGGCAGTGTACGATGTGCTTCCAAGCCCATCAAACCTGCACACATGGGGCATAGCAGAGACACCAGCAAGCCCATTGTGTTCCAAGCGAGGAACCCTGCAACACATCCTCAGCTGCTGCACCAGGGCACTTGGAGATGGACGGTACCGCTGTCGAACACATTTCCAGTGAGGGTTGGACTCCGCCAAGGCTGCCCTTTGTCACCGATTCTGTTCATAACTTTTATGGACAGAATTTCTAGGCTCAGTCAAGGCGTTGAGGGAATCCGGTTTGGTAACCGCAGGATTAGGTCTCTGCTTTTTGCAGATGATGTGGTCCTGATGGCTTCATCTGACCGGGATCTTCAGCTCTCGCTGGATCGGTTCGCAGCCGAGTGTGAAGCGACCGGAATGAGAATCAGCACCTCCAAGTCCAAGTCCATGGTTCTCGCCCGGAAAAGGGTGGAATGCCATCTCCGGGTTGGGGAGGAGACCCTGCCCCAAGTGGAGGAGTTCAAGTACCTAGGAGTCTTGTTCACGAGTGAGGGAAGAGTGGATCGTGAGATCGACAGGCGGATCGGTGCGGCGTCTTCAGTAATGCGGACGTTGTACCGATCCGTTGTGGTAAAGAAGGAGCTGAGCCAGAAGGCAAAGCTCTCAATTTACCGGTCGATCTACGTTCCCATCCTCACCTATGGTCATGAGCTTTGGGTCATGACCGAAAGGATAAGATCACGGGTACAAGCGGCCGAAATTACTTTCCTCTGCCGTGTGGCGGGGCTCTCCCTTAGAGATAGGGTGAGAAGCTCTGCCATCCGGGGGGAACTCTAAGTAAAGCCGCTGCTCCTTCACATGGAGAGGAGCCAGATGAGGTGGTTCGGGCATCTGGTCAGGATGCCACCCGAACGCCTCCCTAGGGAGGTGTTTAGGGCACGTCCAACCGGAAGGAGGCCACAGGGAAGTCCCAGGACACGTTGGGAAGACTATGTCTCCCGGCTGGCCTGGGAACGTCTCGGGATCCCCCGGGAAGAGCTAGACGAAGTGGCTGGGGAGAGGGGAGTCTGGGTTTCCCTGCTTAGGCTTTTGCCTCCGCGACCCGACCTCGGATAAGCGGAAGATGATGGATGGATGGTACCGCTGGAGGCATGACCAAGTCCTTAAGACCATTGCTGAAACCATCAGCGCAGGACTTGTGTGGGCGAAGCAGTTCCGACCCTCCAAGAAAATCATCGCCTTTGTCAGAGCTGGGGAGCAGCCAACCCCTGCCAGAAGAACTTCTGCGGGCATCCTAACCTCTGCAAGAGACTGGCAGCTGTTGGTGGACCTTGAACATCAGCTGAAGTTCCCCAGCCACATTGCAGTCACCACCCTGCGACCAGACATTGTCCTCGTGTCTGAGTCCACCAAGCAGGTAGTGCTGCTGGAGCTGACCGTCCCATGGGAAGACCGCCTGGAAGAAGCCTTTGAGAGGAATATCTCCAAGTACGCGGGACTGGTCAGTGACTGTCAGCAGGCTGGCTGGAGAGTTGAGGTTGGATGAAGGGGTTTTGCAGCCCGCTCCTTGACCAGAGCCTTCAGCACATTGGGCATCGAGGGCGAGAGAAGGAGGAGAGCCCTCCGCAGTACCACCGATGCGGCAGAGAGGGCCTCAAGATGGCTGCGGCTCAAAAAGGGGAGAGCCATGGAGTCATGGTAGCTAACTAGCCATCTGGACACAAGCTGGGGTCTGATCAGCCCAGGCTGGGTCACCTGGAGGAGGGTGTATGATGTTGAAAGACCCGAAACACCCGATGAGTCCAGGCACATCACTGAAGATGTGTCCAGAGGCATCAGTAGATGTATGTACACAGTTTAAAATTGTGTTTACCATGAATGATTAACGTGGACCCCGACTTAAAACAAGTTGAAAAACTTATTCGGGTGTTTTTATTGATTGATTGATTGAACTTTTATTAGTAGATTGCACAGTACAGTACATATTCCGTACAATTGACCACTAAATGGTAACACTCGAATAAGTTTTTCTGGTGTTTCTAAAACCACTAAACGGGTGTTAGCATTTAGTAGTTAATTGTACGGAATATGTCTCAATCAATCAATCAATCAACACATGCATAAACTTTAGTCTTGCTTTTAAATGTTTGGATTTTACAGCACGCTATAATGTGACTACAAAACCAATCTACAGTAGGCTACCTTTGCTGCCCGGTCAGGATTAATCGCACACCACCTAGTGTTCTGTGTGCGCCCAGTGGTGTGTTGTTACAGCTTAGCATAGCAGTGGAGAAAACTCAACGAAACTCAACGAAAGCCCAAAACAGAGTCGAATTACACGCTTAAGATGGGTAAGTGCAAGTTCAACGATTTGTGGCTCGAGAACGATTGCTGAGATCATTATCCATGCGTTTGTTACGTCTCGCCTCGACTACTGTAACGTATTATTTTCGGGTCTCCCCATGTCTAGCATTAAAAGATTACAGTTGGTACAAAATGCGGCTGCTAGACTTTTGACAAGAACAAGAAAGTTTGATCACATTACGCCTGTACTGGCTCACCTGCACTGGCTTCCTGTGCACTTAAGATGTGACTTTAAGGTTTTACTACTTACGTATAAAATACTACACGGTCTAGCTCCAGCCTATCTTGCCGATTGTATTGTACCATATGTCCCGGCAAGAAATCTGCGTTCAAAGTACTCCGGCTTATTAGTGATTCCCAAAGCCCAAAAAAAGTCTGCGGGCTATAGAGCGTTTTCCGTTCGGACTCCAGTACTCTGGAATGCCCTCCCGGTAACAGTTCGAGATGCTACCTCAGTAGAAGCATTTAAGTCTCACCTTAAAACTTATTTGTATACTCTAGCCTTTAAATAGACTCCCTTTTTAGACCAGTTGATCTGCCGTTTCTTTTCTTTTTCTCCTATGTCCCACTCTCCCTTGTGGAGGGGGTCCGGTCCGATCCGGTGGCCATGTACTGCTTGCCTGTGTATCGGCTGGGGACATCTCTGCGCTGCTGATCTGCCTCCGCTTGGGATGGTTTCCTGCTGGCTCCGCTGTGAACGGGACTCTCGCTGCTGTGTTGGATCCGCTTTGGACTGGACTCTCGCGACTGTGTTGGATCCATTGTGGATTGAACTTTCACAGTATCATGTTAGACCCGCTCGACATCCATTGCTTTCCTCCTCTCCAAGGTTCTCATAGTCATTATTGTCACCGATGTCCCACTGGGTGTGAGTTTTCCTTGCCCTTATGTGGGCCTACCGAGGATGTCGTGGTGGTTTGTGCAGCCCTTTGAGACACTAGTGATTTAGGGCTATATAAGTAAACATTGATTGATTGATTGATTGATTGATTTATTGCGTGGTTGAAGTCGGTGGATGGAAACGTGTAAAGTGTTTGAGACCCGGATATGGAGCCATTGAGGAGGAAAGTGTTTGTAAACATTGCGGTGAAAGGGAATAGAATAATAATGTAAAAGTACAAAATCTGTGTCAAAAGCTTCTGAAACGCCACAAACACTTGCTTAACTATACAAGGATCAAGGTTGTCTTGATCCTTTGGGAAAGCCATTCTAAAACCTTCATTCTAGACCGATTTAGCCATTCCTTTACCACTTTTGACGTGTGTTTGGAGTTATTGTCCTATTGGAACACCCAACTGCGCCCAAGACCCAACCTCCGGGCTGATGATTTTAGGTTGTCCTGAAGAATTTGGAGGTAATCCTCCTTTGGTCCCATTTACTCTCTGTAAAGCACCAGTTTCATTGGCAGCAAAACAGGCCATGAGCGTAATACTACCACCACAATGCTTGACGGTAGGGATGGTGTTCCTGGGATTAAAGGCCTCAACTTTTCTCCTCCAAACATATTGCTTGGTATCGTGGCCAAACAGCTCAATTTTTGTTCCATCTGACCACAGCACTTTCCTACAGAAGGTCTTTTCTTTGGCCATGTGATGTCAGACACATGATGTCGACAAAAATTGAGCTGTTTGGCCACAACACCCAATGGATTTTTGCCCTTTCACAATCAGTAAAAGAGACAAAAAGACAAAAGGTTTTTGTTTTTTTTGTCGTTTTCTAACGTAAAAATCAACTCGTCCTCGGTGGCGAGCAACGCAGCTAATGTGGGCAATCAATTCTACATCTAAACCACTTTAAAAACTGTCAACAATACTTCATTTACTGTACGTTCCGTGACCCGTACCCGCACTTTCCGCAAACCGTCTCCTTGGTGTTGATAGTCTCACTTTGTTCCAAAGGATTAAAACCTAAATTGGTGGGTGCTGTGGAATCGGGTCATTTTGTTCTCCATGTTCGTTACTTTGTCCATCACAAGCTAAAGCACGCATGAACATGACGGTCATCGGCGCTGGAAAAGTTATCGAGTTAATTTTCATCTATTGTTCGGTAATTGACTTAACGAATATCGGCTCCAGTTGTAAGAGCTCTCCAAAGTGAGCCACAACAAAAGGCTGTACAAAACTGTGTATAGTACAACTAATTACAAACCTCGTTTCCATTTGAGTTGGGAAATTGTGTTAGAGGTAAATAAAAACAGAATACAATGATTTGCAAATCCTTTTCAACCCATATTCATATACAAAGACAAAATATTTGATGTTCAAACTCATAGATTTTATTTTATTTTTTGCAAATAACAATCAACTTAGAATTTCATGGCTGCAACACGTGCCAAAGTAGTTGGGAAAGGGCATGTTCACCACTGTTTTACATCACCTTTTCTTTTAACAACACTCAATAAATGTTTGGGAACTGAGGAAACTAATTGTTGTAGCTTTGAAAGTGGAATTATTTCCCATTCTTGTTTTATGTAGAGCTTCAGTCGTTCAACAGTCCGGGGTCTCCGCTGTCGTATTTTACGCTTCATAATGCGCCACACATTTTCCATGGGAGACAGGTCTAAACTGCTGGCGGGCCAGGAAAGTACCCGCTCTCTTTTTTTTACGACGCCACGCTGTTGTAACACATGCTGAATGTGGCTTGGCATTGTCTTGCTGAAATAAGCAGGGGCGTTCATGAAAAAGACGGCGCTCAGATGGCAGCATATGTTGTTCCAAAACCTGTATGTACCTTTCAGTATTAATGGTGCCTTCACAGATGTGTAAGTTACCCATGCCTTGGGCACTAATGCACCCCCATACCATCACAGATGCTGGCTTTTGAACTTTGCGCCTATAACAGTCCGGATGGTTCTTTTCCTCTTTGGTCCGGAGGACACAACGTCCACAGTTTCTAAAAACAATTTAAAATGTGGACTCGTCAGACCACAGAACACTTTTCCACTTTGCATCAGTCCATCTTAGATGATCTCGGGCCCAGAGAAGTCGGTGGCGTTTCTGGATGTTGTTGATAAATGGCTTTCGCTTTGCATAGTAGAGCTTTAACTTGCACTTACAGATGTAGCGACAAACTGTATTTAGTGAGAGTGGTTTTCCGAAGTGTTCCTGAGTCCATGTGGTGATATCCTTTAAAAATTGATGTCGGTTTTTGATACAGTGGTTATTCAATGTTGGTTTCCGGCCATTCCGCTTACGTGGAGTGATTTTTCCAGACTCTCTGAAGCTTTTGATGATATTATGGACTGTAGATGTTGAAATCCCTAAATTTCTTGCAATTGCACTTTGAGAAACGTTGTTCTTAAACTGTTTGACTATTTGCTCACGCAGTTGTGGACAAAGGGGTGTACCTCGCCCCATCCTTTCTTGTGAAAGATTGAGCTTTTTTGGGGGTGGGAAGCTGTTTTTATACCCAATCATGGCACCCACCTGTTCCCAATTAACCTGCACACCTGTGGGATGTTGCAAATAAGTGTTTGATGAGCATTCCTCAACTTTATCAGTATTTATTGCCACCTTTCCCAACTTCTTTGTCACGTGTTGCTGGTATCAAATTCTAAAGTTAATGATTATTTGCCAAAAAAAAAAAAAAGTTTTTGCAGTTTGAACATCAAATATGTTGTCTTTGTAGCATATTCAACTGAATATTTCCCAACTCATATGGAAACAGGGTTGGTAGTTAAATACCTGACTTGCTTTTGCTTTTTTTACACCCTATTTGTTGTAAATAACAAACCGCATGACATACATTGAATTCTATATGGATAGTTTCAGCCATTTTATTACTGGCTTAATCTTTTTTGCAAACTTTACCTAGGTTTCCAAGGAGGCTCCACAAGATGGTTCGCCGGCTTGTGCCTGACTGTGACGTGCGGTTTTTGAGGTCCGAGGTTGGCAGCGGGAAAGGTGCTGCTATGGTAACGGCTGTAGCCTTGCGCCTTGCTGCTCAGAACGCTGACCGTCAACGCATCCTCAACACTCTGCGTTTGAATCGGGAGCAGCTGCTGAGAGTGAAAACACTTGTAGGTGAAGGTATGGTGCGAGGCCTCTCCAAGCAAGAACATGACCAGGCCAGCATCAGGATGCTTCCGACATTTGTCGGGTCCATTCCAGATGGAACAGGTAGCTCTTAACACACGTATAATCCCCTTCCATGACTGAAACTTGCCTATGACTTATTCTCTGTTTTTAGAACAAGGGGATTTCTTGGTTTTGGACCTTGGAGGCTCAAGTTTTAGAGTGTTGCTTGTGCATGTGCAAAGCGGCAGAACACACAATGTTGACATGCACCAGAAGGTCTACAATATCCCACAGGAGACAATGCAAGGCACAGGAGAAGAGGTAAAGTCTCTTGCACTTCTTAAAGGGGAACATTATCACAATTTCCAAAGGGTTAAAAAAAAAAAAAAAAATCAGTTCCCAGTGGCTTGTTGTATTTTTTGAAGTTTTTTTCAAAATTTTACCGGTCTCGGAAAATCCCTAAATAAAGCTTTAAAGTGCTTTATTTTCGCTTTCTGCGAAGACATTGGCCATTTCCCTGTGACGTCACACAGTGCTGCCAATGTAAACAAACAATGGGAATACCACAGCAAGATATAGCGACATTAGCTCGGATTCAAACTCGGATTTCAGCGATTTAAGCGATTCAACAGATTACGCATGTATTGAAACAGATGGTTGGAGTATGAAAGTATTGAAGAACAAACTGAAGCTATTGACGCTATTCATAGTCATAGCATGGCCGGTAAAATGTGCGGACCAAACAATCAGGACTTTCGCATCTCGTGGCACTGGAGCAACTTAAATCCGTCGATTGGTAAGTGTTTGATTCGCATTAAATGTGGGTGGAAGGAAACGTAATATAGTTGCAAATGCATCTACAGGTTATCCATACATCTCTGTAACATGTCTGCTTTAGCACCGCCGGTAAATAGCATGTTAGCATCGATTAGCGTACCATGTTAGCATCGATTAGCTGGCAGTCAACATCAACAAAACTCACCTTTGTGATTTCGTTGACTATCGTTGCAAATGCATCTGCAGGTTATCCATACATCTCTGTGCCATGTCTGACCTTAGGATCGCCGGTAAAATTTGGAGACACTCCGGCTCATTCAATGGGGTTCTGGCGGCAGATTTATTGCCACTTTGGCATCTTCGGGCCAGTGGTGCAACTTGAATCCCTCCCTGTTAGTGTTGTTACACCCTCCGACAACACACCGACGAGGCATGATGTCTCCAAGGTTCCAAAAAATAGTCAAAAAAACGGAAAATAACAGAGCTGAGACCCGGTGTTTGTAATGTGTTGAAAATGAAAATGGTGGGTGTGTTACCTCGGCGACGTCACATTCTGACGTCATCGCTTCCAGCGTGATAAACAGAAAGGCGTTTAATTCACCAAAATTCACCCATTTAGAGTTCGGAAATCGGTTAAAAAAAAAAAATTGTCTTTTTTCTGCATCATCAAGGTATATATTGACGCTTACATAGGTCTGGTGATAATGTTCCCCTTTAAAAGTACTATTATTGTAGTGCTTGTGAAGTAATGGACTATTTGTCCAAAAGGTGCCTTATCCTATATTTGCGACATGATGTAAAAATGCCACCTAATGAGGTTATGGTGTTTTAAGGTTTCATTTTTATGCCACTCTTAAATCAAAAGATGTCCGATAATGGCTTTTTTTGCCGATATCCGATAAAATAAACTTAAAAGAATAAAAAATAT
>NC_084617.1:71932992-71937992 GCF_033978795.1 Nerophis ophidion
ATTTTTTGCTGTACACGTCACACCAATTGACATGACATGATTTTCTTAACTCTTATAATACTTATTTATTCAACAACTATAAGCAGTTAATACAATTATAAATGGAGGAAATGACTTGCATATTTTTTTTCTTCAGCTTTTCACCCACATTGTGGACTGCATGGCCAACTTTCTGGAAAATATGGGCATGAGCGGCGCATCCTTACCTTTGGGATTTACATTCTCTTTCCCCTGTCACCAAAGCAAATTGGATCAGGTGAGGTTGTTTCACATCATTTTTGTAGTTTGTTCCCAAGCATGAAGTCAGTTATCTTGGTTTATAGGCTGCTGTTTGCAACATTTGCACAGATGCCTAAAAAGCTCCAGCTTTCTAATGTATTTTGCACAGTATATCACTTTATGGAAGTATTATTGTGGCAAAATTATTTGCAAACCTGTATCTTAATCTGTGTGCTTTTAATCCAATTGGCGTGCGTGTGTACTAATTTGTGTACCTCTATATCAATCCGAGGGTGTATCCAGATCCGTGTAGGTGTGTTGTGGATCGGTGTTGGTGTGTTTTAAGTTGTCTGTGTGTTCCAAATCTCTTTCTGATTGGTTTAAAATGCGCAGTGTCTTCTGTTGTGGATTAAATGTAGGCACATAGATAAATGCTTGCAAATCATTTTGCTCCAATAATACTTCCACATCCCGCCCTCTTATGGCTTCTCGTACGTAAAGACATAATTACATACTTACATAACACAAGAACGCACATTATCTTTAGGAGTCATTGGCTAATAATAGCAATTGAGATAGTTGGTGTTAGCTGTCATTGAATGTATTTTCTATCATAACAACAACATGACTGCAAATTGTTTGTTGCTTCTCTTGGACGGCTTTTGTATGTGTGCACGCGCTCCCTGCTCGTGAGTGCTGACGAGGCCCGTTGAGTGACAGCCGTAAATGCCAATCATTTTATTCGGGCCCGTGAAGCTTTTTATTCCATCAACTTTGAAATTGTGGAAAATATAGGCTGTAAGTGTCCTTGAAACTTGCACTTAATATTTTTGTTTTAAGGTTTGATATTTTTTGTTGAAAATGATTATGGTTGTGAATTTATGTTAAAAAAATGCTATACAACCCCGTTTACAGAGTTGGGAAACTGTGTTAGATGTAAATATAAACGGAATACAATGATTTGCAAATCCTTTTCAGCCCATATTCAATTGAATGCACTACAAAGACAAGATATTTGATATTTTTTGGCAAATAATAATTGACTTAGAATTTCATGGCTGCAACACGTGCCAAAGTAGTTGGGAAAGGGCATGTTCACCACTGTGTTACATCACCTTCTCTTTTAACAACACTCAATAAACGTTTGGGAACTGAGGAAACTAATTGTTGAAGCTTTGAAAGTGGAATTCTTTCCCATTCTTGTTTTATGTAGAGTTTCAGTCATTCAACAGTCCGGGGTCTCCGCTGTCGTATTTTACGCTTCATAATGCGCCACACATTTTCGATGGGAGACAGGTCTGGACTGCAGGCGGGCCAGGAAAGTACCCAGACTCTTTTTTTACGAAGCCACGCTGTTGTAACACGTGCTGAATGTGGCTTGGCATAGTCTTGCTGAAATAAGCAGGGGCGTCCATGAAAAAGATGGCGCTTGGATGGCAGCATATGTTGTTCCAAAACCTGTATGTGCCTTTCAGCATTAATGGTGCCTTCACAGATGTGTAATTTACCCATGCCTTGAGCACTAATGCACCCCCATACCATCGCAGATGCTGGCTTTTGAACTTTGCGTCGATAACAGTCTGGATGGTTCGCTTCAGCCATCAGACTGTATAATGTATACGTTCCTTGACTGCACTTAAATGTAGAATATATGTAGAATATATTTATACTATTAGTATATTATATATATAATATATGTTTTATATTATTTATTATTATTATTATTATTGTCTATTTTGAGCGAACTGTGGTGCTGAATTTCCCCCAGGGATCAATAAAGTACTTTCTATTCTATCTATTCTTTTCTACTCGTCATGTCTGTGATCATGTTTTGGTGTAATTCATATTCTGTTTGGGTTTTTCTGTTAGTCTTGGACTCCTTTTGTTTCTGTTCATGCACCTGAGTTTGTTACCATAGCAACGTATTACTTTCACGTAGTTGTCATCACTGACATTATTATTTAAGCCTGCCTTTGCCGTTCAGTCGGTCTGGCTTCTTTGTTTTTGCATCACGCGACTGCCGCGTAAGTTTGTCTTGTCGCCTAGCTTCTGCTAGTTGTCACAGTCTGTGCTAGTGTTAGCCTTAGCTTCCGGTGCGCTCGGCACCTCATCCAGTCGGTTTATTTTCTGTTTTTGTACCAGGGTTGTTATTTTTACCATTAAATCAAATCCTTACCTGCAAGTCCTGTCCGGGTTGTCCTTTGCATCCTGGGAGAACAAAATTCCGCATTACCATGCCCCCCCACACGTGACATTCCTACATTATATATAGACTTTCACTTTGTATACAAAACGTTCATTAAGAATTTTGAAGTTGTTTTAGAGGGCTTTGAAGACAACAACAGTGACTCTAATTAACATCTTTCCGGCGTTTTTTATCATCTTTAAAATCGTTAAAAAAAAAAAGCCTCGTACGTTCTTCTTGTGTCTTATAATGATTGTGAACCATAGGCAAAATTCCAAAGAAGTGCAGTTCCCCTTAAACACTGCTTCTGCTCATTTTTGCTCATTTCACATTTAGATAGCATTATTTTTGACTAAATAAGTCTCTTAAATCAAACAAAACTGACCTTTTCCTAATGTTTACAATTTAAACTGATAATGAACTTTATCTCTCATTTTTAATTCAAAGCATAAAACATCTCCCACACATAAACTTGTTGATCAAGATTGGTCAGATGACTGGAATAACTGGAATTGCCAAGAACTGTCTCAGTCCATGCAGTGTGGGTTGGGTATCGTTTCTATATTCCCCGTAACTGGTGTCAAAATCGCTACTTTTGTTAAGGTGCTGGTGCTTAAATGCTGCCTGAACCAGTATGAAGAAAAAATAAAAATAAAAGCACATTGTCACTAAGCACTTCTGAGGATACGATAAGTCCCAATACCCAGGAATGGTGAAACATTATATTGCACTCAAAGTTTGGTTGCACTGTATGCCTCAAGTAATGATATGGTAAAATCGACTTCCACAAAGCTATTAAATGTATTGCGACAGCTTTAAATTTTAGATGCGTGGAAACATCCATGGAGATGAGTAAAACATTACCATAATTCCACTCTGAATTGAGAACCATAATGTACTTGACTGTATCTGTGTCTGCTTGAGTGGGAGAGATGGAGGGTGCTATGAATTGATTAACGTGGACCCTGACTTAAACAAGCTGAAAAACGTATTCGGGTGTTACCATTTAGTGGTCAATTGTACGGAACATGTACTGTACTGTGCAATCTACTAATAAAAGTTTCAATCAATCAATCAAACGAAAGGCAATTTGGACATGCGGGCATATACATATCCGATACATTGATTGAAAGCGCACACACACACACACACACACACACACACAAACACACACACACGTTATCATTTGGAATGGGGACCAAGTTTTTGATGGACTTGTAGGGACCATCCTTTCTACAGGTTCTCTGGATTGATGAAGTAATGTGCTAATCATACTTACAGGGGACCCTGGGGGAAAAAATAGTTAATATGGTTCATGGGGTCCAAATTTCAATGATTTTGCATAATTCACACACATTTGTTCGTGACTACTGAGGACCATTAAAAAAAAAAAAAAAAATCAAATCAAATTTATAAAAAATCACTTAGGCATCTCCAGAATGGATCTGACTATTATTTAAAAATGTTTCCTTTTAGGGGACCTGTTTTGTTTTTTTTTGTCCCCATACCGTCAGAGGTCCCCTAGAGGTGACTGTGTAAACAGAGCGATGTCCCCATTAAGTCAGCACTGCCTGAACACATACACACACACACACACACACACACACACACATATTGGTTATCATTTGGAATGGGGACCAAGTGTTTGATCGTGACTTGTGGGGACCACCCTTTCTACAGGTTGTGGAGGCATAAAAAATAGGTAAAAGGGCCACTGCCCACTTAGCTCATACACGTCTTTAAATCTCTGGATTGATGAAGTAATGTGCTGATCATACTTACTGGGGACCCTGGGGGAAAAGAGTTAATATGGTCCATGGGGACCAAAGTTAAATAATTTTGCATAATTCACACAAATTTGTTCGTGACTACTGAGGACCATTAAAAAAATACCAAAAAAGTTTAAATTAAATATATCAAAAATCACTTAGGCGTCTTCACAATGGATCATTTAATAAGGTTTCCCTTTAGGAGACGTGTTTTTTTTGTCCCCATACCGTCAGAGGTCCCCTAAAGCTGACCGTGTAAACAGAGCAATGTCCCCATTAGGTAAGCATTGCCAGAACACACACACACAGATACAGGTCATCATTTGGAATGGGGACGAAGTGTTTGATCGTGACTTGTGGGGACCACCCTTTCTACAGGTTGTGGAGGCATAAAAAAAATAGGTAAAATGGGCCACTGCCCACTTTGCTCATACACGTCTTTAAATCTCTGGATTGATGAAGTAATGTGCGGTTCGTACTTACTGGGGACCCTGGGGAAAAAAGAGCTAATATGGTTCATGGGGACCAAAGTTAAATAATTTTGCATAATTCACACAAATTTGTTCGTGACTACTAAGGACCATTTATAAAAAATACATTAAAAAAAGCGAAAATGTGCAAATGTCTCACACTCAAACTAACCAGTAAAAATCACATAGGCATCTTCAGAATTCATCTGACAACCATTTAAAAAGGTTTCCCTTTAGGGGACCTGTTTTTTATTGTCCCCATACCGTCAGAGGTCCTTTAAAGGTGACTGTGTAAACAGAGTGATGTCCCCATTAAGTAAACATTGCCAGGACATACACACACACACACACGTAAAT
>NC_084617.1:71942992-71977992 GCF_033978795.1 Nerophis ophidion
TTTCTCATCAAAGTTGTTAACATGTATGCTGTTGTTTTTGAAGTGGAGTGTGCTTTTTTGAAATGGTGAGTTCGGAATATGAAGCCAAATTAGCCATGAATTTGCTTTAAAGGGGAACATTATCACCAGACCTATGTAAGCGTCAATATATACCTTGATGGTGCAGAAAAAAGACCTTATATTTTTTTAACCGATTTCCGAACTCTAAATGGGTGAATTTTGGCGAATTAAACGCCTTTCTGTTTATCGCGCTGGAGGCGATGACGTCAGAATGTGACATCACCGAGGTAACACACCCACCATTTTCATTTTCAACACATTACAAACACCGGGTCTTAGCTCTGTTATTTTCCGTTTTTTTGACTATTTTTTGGAACCTTGGAGACATCATGCCTCGACGGTGTGTTGTCGGAGGGTGTAACAACACTAACAGGGAGGGATTCAAGTTGCACCACTGGCCCGAAGATGCCAAAGTGTCTGCCGCCAGACCCCCATTGAATGTGCCAGAGTGTCTCCACATTTTACCGGCGATGCTAAGGCAGACATGGCACAGAGATGTATGGATAACCTGTAGATGCATTTGCAACGATAGTCAACGAAATCACAAAGGTGAGTTTTGTTGATGTTGACTGCCAGCTAATCAATGTTAACATGCTACGCTAATCGATGCTAACATGCTATTTACCGGCGGTGCTAAAGCAGACATGGCACAGAGATGTATGGATAACCTGTAGATGCATTTGCAACTATATTACGTTTCTTTCCACCCACATTTAATGCGAAACAAACACTTACCAGTCGACGGATTTAAGTTGCTCCAGTGTCACAAGATGCGAAAGTCCTGATCGTTTGGTCCGCACATTTTACCGGCGATGCTAACGCAGCTATTCGGCCATGCTATGGCTATGAATAGCTTCAATAGCTATTCGCTCAATAGTTTCAGTTTCTTCTTCAATATTTTTATACTCCAACCATCTGTTTCAATACATGCGTAATCTGTTGAATCGCTTAAGTCGCCGAAATCAAAGTTTGAATCCGAGCTAATGTCGCTATATCTTGCTGTGGTATTCCCATTGTTTGTTTATATTGGCAGCACTGTGTGACGTCACAGGGAAATGGCCAGTGTCTTCGCAGAGAGACGAAAATAAGGCACTTTAAAGCTTTATTTAGGGATATTCCGAGACCGGTAAAATTTTGAAAAAAACTTCAAAAAATACAACAAGCCACTGGGAACTGATTTTTATTGTTTTTAACCCTTTTGAAATTGTGATAATGTTCCCCTTTAACAAAATAAAAGTGCATGTCAAATCGAATGCAAGTAATTGTAGATCCTCAATATAAATGTAGTCAAACATTGGTTAAGATAATACTCTGAACTACTTGTGTTCCGCTCCCAGTTACAGTACCTATAGCCCATACTTAGAACCCTTTTTTTATTTGTGTTTTGTCACATTTTGCAGGTATTCAACTTAACTTTTGTGGCTGTAGTTAATGACACAGTCGGAACCATGATGACCTGTGGTTATGAGGACCCCAAGTGTGAGGTGGGACTCATTGTTGGTAAGTTTGTCATCATTTTTGAGCCAAGATGGTGTTTCTCCGAATAATAAAATGTTTTGTACTGAAACTCCCATTGATTTATTGTTATTCATTTATTACTTACCTCCCATTCAGGCACGGGGACCAATGTCTGCTACATGGAAGAGATGCGGAACATAGAAGTGGTTGATGGTGATGACGGCCAGATGTGTGTCAATATGGAATGGGGGGCGTTCGGTGAAAATGGCGAACTGGACGACTTCATCACGCAGTTTGATCGTGTTGTCGATGCGTCCTCGAACCATCCTGGAAAACAGAGGTACAGGGCGGGGAAATATTTGATCGATATGCGTTGAATTTCAAAAGTCTATGTGTGAGAAATTGCCGCTTGTCCAGTGGTAATCAGCGACCGATGCTTACTATCTTTTTTTTCAAGTTTCAAGTTTATTGTTCTTCGGTCAATGGTCAACAAAGCAAACAACCAGTTGTACATTCATAGATTGAGAATAAAAAGTTGTACATTCATAGATTGAAAATAAAAAATGTTACAGACCGAAAGGGTTTAGGCTGAAGTTAAACACTTATTGCGCCTAACTATCTTAAGTCGCTTTTTCTTAAAAATGGTAGCTTGAAACTGTTTTTAGGTGTAATAAAGATAGTTAGTTAGTTTTCTCGGGCGCCATATGAATATTTAAGTTATTATTACGGCTTCACGGTGGCAGAGGGGTTAGTGCGTCTGCCTCACAATACGAGGGTCCTGCAGTCCTGGGTTCAAATCCAGGCTCGGGATCTTTCTGTGTGGAGTTTGTATGTTCTCCCCGTGAATGCGTGGGTTCCCTCCGGGTACTCCGGCTTCCTCCGGCACCTGGGGATAGGTTGATTGGCAACACTAAATTGGACCTAGATTTGAATGAGAGCATTAATGTTGTCTGTCTATCTGTGATCTGTGTTGGCCCTGCGATGAGGTGGCGACTTGTCCAGGGTGTACCCCGCCTTCCGCCCGATTGTAGCTGAGATAGGCGCCAGCGCCCCCCGCGGCCCCGAAAGGGAATAAGCGGTAGAAAAGTTATTATTACCGTATTTTTCGGAAAATAGGTCGCACTTGCCGAAAATGTATAATAATGAAGGAAAAAAACATATATAAGCCGCACTGGAGTATAAGTCGCATTTTTTGGGGGGAAATGCCATCCATTTTCTACCGCTTATTCCCTTGTGGGGTCGCGGGGGGCGCTGGCGCCTATCTCAGCTACAATCGGGCGGAAATGTATTTGATAAAATCCAACACCAAGAATAGACATTTGAAAGGCAATTTAAAATAAATAAAGAATAGTGAACAACAGGCTGAATAAGTGTACGTTATATGAGGCATAAATAACCAACTGAGAAGGTGCCTGCTATGTTAACCTAACATTATGGTAAGAGTCATTCAAATAACTATAACATATAGAACAGGGGTAGGGAACCTATGGCTCTAGAGCCAGACGTGGTTCTTTTGATGACTACATATGGCTCTCAGATAATTATATTTATAAAGCGCTTTTCTCTAGTGACTCAAAGTGCTTTACAAAGTGACACCCTATATCTAAGTTACATTTAAACCAGTGTAGGTGGCACTGGGAGCAGGTGGGTAAAGTGTCTTGCCCAAGGACACAACGGCAGTGAATAGGATGGCGGAAGCGGGAATCGAACCTGGAACCCTCAGGTTGCTAGCACGGCCACTCTACCAACCGAGCTATGCCGAGTAACCATGTAATACTCTTCCATATCAGTAGGTGGCAGTTGGTAGCTAATTGCTTTGTAGATGTGGGAAACAGCGGGAGGCAGAGTGCAGGTAAAAAGGTGTCTAATGCTTAAACCAGGGGTAGGGAACCTATGGCTCTAGAGCCAGATGACTGCATATGGCTCTAGAGCCAGATGCAGTCATCTGGCTCTCAGATAAATCTTAGCTGACATTGCTTAACACGATAAGTAATGAATAATTCGGCAGTTTCAAAAATAAGTTTCAAATCATAAAACATTCTCATGCATTTTAATCCAACCATCCGTTTCCTACCGCACCTGTTCAAGATGTCGCATTAATGGTAAGAAGTATTATAGGTTAACTTTTATAATAACAATGTTGTTAAAAAGAATAAGAGACTTATTATACTCTACAAATGTTGGTCATACTTAAAATTGCACGAATTTAGTTGTCTTCAGTGTTGAAAAATGTTATATGGCTCTTACGGAAATAAATTGTGAAATATTTGGCTTTCATGGCTCTCTCAGCCAAAAAGGTTCCCGATATAGAACATGCTGTACCTTTACCAAACAATCTGTCACCCCTAATCGATAAATCCCATGAAATCTTATACGTCTAGTCTCTTACGTGAATGAGCTAAATATCATTATTTGATATTTTACGGTAATGTGTTAATAATTTCACACATAAGTCCCTCCTGAGTACAAGTCGCACCCCCGGCCAAACTATGAAAAAAACTGCCACTTATAGTCCGAAAAATACGGTATTATATTACTATTGGCTCTGATTTAAATAATTTAGTTTTTGCTGTTAAAGTCCACCTGTGTCCATGCAGGGACTTTTTATTGAGTTTGTAAACAAAAACGATACTTTTTCAGTAATAGGGATATTTATCTAACCACTGTAGTACTGACTAGAGATATTATCGGCCGATCAATGCTTTAAAATGTAATATCGGAAATTGTCGGTATCGGTTTCAATAAGAAAAGAAAAAAAAAAAAGTGACATCGGTTTAGTTTTCACAACCCAACTGATTATATTATTTTTAAATAGTTTTTATACTATGAAATAAATCCCTGATATAATTACATTCTGAAACAACGGAACGTAAAACATCCATCCATTATCTACCGCTTATTCCCTTTTGGGGTGGCGGGGGGCGCTGGCGCCTATTTCAGCTACAATCAGGCGGAAGGCGGAGTACACCCTGGACAAGTCGCCACCTCATCGCAGGGCCAACAGATAGACTTAAAAAACTTAAATAATGGGCACATCTTTTACACTTTATGCACTACTGCACTGCAAAAAGTCAGTGTTTAAAAACAAGAAAAAAAAATACAAAAATGAGGGGTATTTTATTTGAAGTAAGCAAAATTATATGCCAATAGAAAAATAAAATTTGACTTTCCAACACAAGTCAATTAGCTAACCTCAATGAACCCAAAAATACCTTAAAATAAGTATAGTCTCACTAATAACAAGTGCACTTTTCTTGGTAGAAAGAAAAAAAGAGACCTTTTTGCTGAATTTGTTGAAAAATGTTCTTAAATTAAGTCAATGCTAATGCCATTATTTTGACATAATGATATGATTTTTTCTGTTCATGCTTGAAGTAAGAAAATGTTACTTAAAAAAAGTAGTTTTATACTTGTGAGTGTTGATGACACAGCTTTGCATCAGTTGATATTCTAGTTCCAAGCATGTTTTACTCACTACAGGTCGTCAAATCTCAAATCAAGCTGTAGATAGATAGATAGATAGATAGATAGTACTTTATTTATTCCGTCAGGAGAGTTCCTTCAGGAAAATTACAATTTTCAGCACAATCCCATTCAAGATCAGACAAACATTACAGGGAGACAGAACAGGATCGCTGACGGGTCTGCCGGCTTCCAGCGCCCCTTACAAAAAAGATGACATACAGGTAAACGAGGGGGGGAGAAAAAAATAGAAGATTAAAACAAAATTTAAAAATCGGTCTTAGCCTTGGCCCTGGAGTGGGGGTGCAGACTGAGGCCAAGGGAAAAAAACAAACAAACAAAACAAAAAAAAAACAACAACTCATAGCCATAGTACACATCCCTCTTACATGTGTGTAAGAGGGAGACATCAAACATCAAAGAACACAGAGGACATTAAAGACATTAAAGCAGCAGATACAAGCAGACACCTCTACATACAGCTATGAATAAAAAGTAAAATAAACATATCCACTGTGGTGGCCTCTGCGGTGTTCCACGCCATCGTCCGCTGGGGTGGAGGGAGCATGGCCAGAGACAGAAGCAGACCCAACAAAGCAACCAAGACAGCCGACTCCACTCTCGGCCAATGTCCAGTCCGCATGGATGAGCGAGGGTACGTCCAAGGTGACTGAGGTGTCCGACACCTGCTCACCCAGCCAAGACACCGCGAAGACTCTCCGTCCCAGTAGCTCAGTGCTTGCTCCACAGTCCTGTCCCCTCATCCGCATCTCCTCCAGTCCCTCCAAACAGACTCTGGTGTAGCAGAGACCCAGCAGCTGGTCTCCATGGCCAAAAGGCTCCCGGGAGGCAGATCCAGAAGTCCACAAAAAAAAAGCACCACAGAGGTCACGAAAGTGCCACCCCTTGTCACACAGTCCTAAAGGGTCCCGGACCAAAAGGCAAAAAAATATAATAAGACATGAAAACAAGAGGGAAACACAAAAGGATGACACAAGAGCACAGAGCTCCTGCCTACAGCAGCCGCTACAGCAGCGCCATCTTGGAAAAAAAATAGCTTACTGAGATCATTTAGGACCAAAACATTTAAAACAAGTAAAACACTCTAACATAAAATCTGCTTAGTGGGAAGAATGATCTTATCAGACAGAAAATAAGCAAATATCACCCTTATTTGAGATATTTAATCTTACTTAGATTTCAGTTTTTGCAGTGTGTATAATAAGCCTCAAACACTTGTAAAATGTATTTAAATTGTAAAATGTATACGATTATGAAATATATTTATGATAAAGTAGCATGTGCAATCAAAATAAATTGCTTAATTATTCAGCATTTATACATGATGAATGCCAACTTTTTTTGTGATTACGGTATTTCCTTGAATTACTGCCGGGGCGCTAATTAATTTAAAACCTCTTTTAACTCCGGCGTTTACCAAAGGCATGTGGTAAAGGCAAGCATGCGCTAATTATTTTAAAACCTCTTCTCATTCCAGCACTTACCAAAGGCATGCGGTAAATTTAGGCCTGCGCTTGTAAATTTGAGTGTGATGTAAGGATACATCATGAAAAGCACATTTGATTAAAAAAACGTTATTATGGTCTTACCTTTACTTATAAATGAAGTCCATGCGCAGCTCCTTCTGATCAAAATCATCGATAACTTGTTTATAGAAGTCTTCCTTATCTTTCTTCAGTTTTAAAAGTCTCTCTGTCTCGATGGAGATCTCCCTTTATTACCTCCTGCTTCGATTGAAAGTCCAGTTTAGAAAACTGTTTTATTTTAGATATGTAATCCTCCATGTTAAAAGTGCAAGCGAGAGGAAAAAATAAACGATCGCTGCTCACTCTTGCTGCTTGTTGTCACTTCTTCTGCAGCCGAGTAGTCGCAGGAGGCGGGAGTCATTTAATGACTGATATTTGACACGCAGCTACGGTATATTAATAAAACATAGCTGCTTACTGTTCTTTTTAGCATATTCAATAGCTTGGTCCTTAAATCCTACTGAATAGCTCCTAATCTTCTTCCCTTGATGCGATTTCAAATGATTGAAATCAGCCTCCTCCATTTTGAAAATGATGACAGGTGAAGTGTCACTCGTGACGTGACGAGTTTGACCCGGTGGAAATTCTAGTCATATGCTAATTATTTGGTGAAACGAGTTTGACCCTGCGGAAATTCTAGACATGGGCTAATAAAAATATTATTTTGCGAAATGATCTTGACCCGGCGTTAATCCTGAGCCGGTGTTAATGCTAATTATGCGCTAATTATTTTGTGAAACGAGTTTGACCCGGCAGTAATTCTAGGCAGGCGCATACTATATACGCTGCGGCAATTCAGGGAAATACGGTAATCGCGCTAACTTTGACAGGCCTAATTTTAACTGAATATAAGAAAGAAATGGAAGGGTAAGTTTGCCTAAAAAAGTTTGAGATCAACATAAATAATTATTTTCGTATCAAGTCTCATAAATAATAAATGTGATGAGTCTTAATTGGTGCTGGTTTTTTTTTTCTTCCAGGTATGAGAAGATGATTAGTGGAATGTACCTTGGTGAGGTGGTGAGACACGTGCTCATGGAATTCACTGCCAAGGGCTTGCTGTTCAGAGGCAAACTGTCTGAGCAACTCAAGACCCGGGGCATTTTTGCGACAAAATTTTTATCCCAAATTGAAAGGTGAGGATTATACGCAGTCTTCTCCATTGTACTTGATTAGCACGGTAAATATTGTACGCTCGTACAAAATATAAATAGCAAATTCACGTACAGAAATCATTTAATGCAGTAGTTCAAGATTTAATTATACTGATATCTAGTATATCTTTTTTTATAATATTTTTCCCTGACTTTTTGGTTCTTGAACAATTATTCACACCAAAAGTTTGCCACAAATTTCCCCTACTGTTAATGTTACCATAGGGCCGAACATTACATGGAAATAAAACAGTCCATTTTCCTGCATATCATTCCATGGAATCAAACCCAAACAAAGAATCTCATACGTTGGTGACTCAGTCTTTGTGTTTGTCTATATTGCGTACAACTGCAAAATAAGCCACATTGGTCCAAATATACAAACCCCGTTTCCATATGAGTTGGGAAATTGTGTTTGATGTAAATATAAACGGAATACAATGATTTGCAAATCATTTTCAACCCATATTCAGTTGAATATGCTACAAAGACAACATATTTGATGTTCAAACTCATAAACTTAATTTTTTTTTGCAAATAATATTTAACTTAGAATTTCATGGCTGCAACACGTACCAAAGTAGTTGGGAAAGGGCATGTTCACCACTGTGTTACATCACCTTTTCTTTTAATAACACTCAATAAACATTTGGGAATTGAGGAAACTAATTGTTGGAATTGAGGAAACTAATTGTTGAAGCTTTGAAAGTGGAGTTCTTTCCCATTCTTGTTTTATGTAGAGCTTCAGTCGTTCAACAGTCCTGTTGTATTTTACGCTTCATAATGCGCCACACATTTTCAATGGGAGACAGGTCTGGACTGCAGGCGGGTCAGGAAAGTACCCACACTCTTTTTTAACACGTGCCGAATGTGGTTTGGCATTGTCTTGCTGAAATAAGCAGGGGCGTCCATGAAAAAGACGGCTCTTAGATGGCAGCATATGTTGTTCCAAAACCTGTATGTACCTTTCAGCATTAATGGTGCCTTCACAGATGTGTAAGTTACCCATGCCTTGGGCACTAATGCACCCCCATACCATCACAGATGCTGGCTTCTGAACTTTGTGTCAATAACGGTCTGGATGGTTTGCTTTCCCTTTGATCCGAATGACACGATGTCGAATATTTCCAAAAACAATTTGAAATGGGGACTCGATTGACTACAGAACACTTTTCCACTTTGCATCAGTCCATCTTAGATGATCTCGGGCCCAGAGAAGCCGGCGGAGTTTCTGGATGTTGTTGATAAATGGCTTTCGCTTTGCATAGTAGAGCTTTAACTTTCACTTGAAGATGTAGCGACAAACTGTAATTAGTGTCAGTGGTTTTCTGAAGTGTTCCTGATCCCATGTGGTGATATCCTTTAGAGATTGATGTCAGTTTTTGATACAGTGCCGTCTGAGGGATCGAAGGTCACGGTCATTCAATGTTGGTTTCCGGCCATGCTGCTTACGTGGAGTGATTTCTCCAGATTCTCTGAATCTTTTGATGATATTATGGACCGTGTATGTTGAAATCCCTACATTTTTTGCAATTGCATTTTGAGAAACGTTGTTCTTAAACTGTTTGACTATTTGCTCACGCAGTTGTGGACAAAGGGGTGTACCTCGCCCCATCCTTTCTTGTGAAAGACTAAGCATTTTTTGGGAAGCTGTTTTTATAGCCAATCATGGCACCCACCTGTTCCCAATTAGCCTGCACACCTGTGGGATGTTTCAAATAAGTGTTTGATGAGCATTCCTTAACTTTATCAATATTTATTGCCACCTTTCCCAAATTCTTTGTCACGTGTTGCTGGCTTCAATTTCTAAAGTTAATGATTATTTGCAAAACAAAAAAATATTTATCAGTTTGAACATCAAATATGTTGTCTTTGTTGCATATTCAACTGAATATGGGTTGAAAATTATTTGCAAATCATTGTATTCCGTTTATATTTACATATAACACAATATCCCAACTCATATGGAAACAAGGTTTGTAGTTGTTGGTGCCAGTACTTTAATAAATAAGGTGAAAAGCACATTGGATGAATTGAAGAACTTATAGAAAATTACAAAGGTGGATTCTCTGTGGCTCTCCTCTCCACTTATTGCTGTCTTTTCCAGGAAGTGTCTTCAATAAAGGTAAAAGTGATCGTAAATGTTATTTTATCCATTTAAATAATCATTAATCAAGACTGTGACTAAGTGTGCAGCTCCATGCGTTCTCCTCATGAGCTAAATTGAACCCTGTCTCTGCATGTTTCCTTGCTTCTTGTCTGTTTGGTAGATGTCATCAGTGTTTGAACCTGACAATTTATCATCAGTGTCGTCTCTCTCATCCCACAGTGACCGTCTGGCAATGAGGCAGGTCCGTTGCATCCTGCAGCACCTCGGTCTTGTCACGTCCACGTACGATGACAGCGTCCTCGTCAAGGAGGTTTGCAGCGTGGTGTCCCGGCGCGCTGCACAGCTCTGCGGCGCCGGTTTGGCCGCCGTTGTCGATAAGATGAGACAGAACCGCAACATGCAGCAGCTTACTATCACAGTCGGAGTTGACGGCACCCTTTATAAGATGCACCCTCAGTAAGTCACTTGACGTTTCTTCCGTCACACGTCTGAAAAAAACATTTTGATGTGGACTCTTGGTATAGGACCATATTTTTAACTACTGTTCAATTTTATTTCAATCAAAAGTTTCTCCAGGATCATGCAAGAGACATTGCAAGATTTGTCACCGCAGTGCAACGTGACTTTCCACAAGTCTGAGGACGGGAGCGGCAAAGGAGCAGCCCTGATCACAGCGGTGGCCTGCAAAATTCAAAGCGGCGGGCAGAACTTCAGCGGTTAAGAAGCTCAGCGTTGACGTGCAGTGAGATTCACGTCAGGTAAGATATTTGGAGTTTATTTTAAAAAAAAAATGGAATTCTTGTCTTTTCATCAATGTTATTACGGATTTCTCAGTAGGAGGATAACATAAAAGATAAGGTTTCAAGTTTTATTCGTCACATGCAGAGTTGTCCCGTTTACTCTCTGCAAATCAATCAATCAATCAATGTTTATTTATATAGCCCCAAATCACAAATGTCTCAAAGGACTGCACAAATCATTACGACTACAACATCCTCGGAAGAACCCACAAAAGGGCAAGGAAAACTCACACCCAGTGGGCAGGGAGAATTCACATCCAGTGGGACGCCAGTGACAATGCTGACTATGAGAAACCTTGGAGAGGACCTCAGATGTGGGCAACCCCCCCATCTAGGGGACCGAAAGCAATGGATGTCGAGCGGGTCTAACATGATACTGTGAAAGTTCAATCCATAGTGGCTCCAACACAGCCGCGAGAGTTCAGTTCAAAGCGGATCCAAGACAGCAGCGAGAGTCCCGTCCACAGGAAACCATCCCAAGCGGAGGCGGATCAGCAGCGTAGAGATGTCCCCAACCGATACACAGGCGAGCGGTCCATCCTGGGTCCCGACGAGCGGTCCATCCTGGGTCTCGACTCTGGACAGCCAGTACTTCATCCATGGTCATCGGACCGGACCCCCTCCACAAGGGAGGGGGGGACATAGGAGAAAAAAAAGAAAAGAAGCGGCAGATCAACTGGTCTAAAAAGGAGGTGTATTTAAAGGCTAGAGTATACAGATGAGTTTTAAGGTGAGACTTAAATGCTTCTGCTGAGGTGAAGTGAAGTGAATTATATTTATATAGCGCTTTTCTCTAGTGACTCAAAGCGCTTTACATAGTGAAACCCAATATATAAGTTACATTTAAACCAGTGTGGGTGGCACTGGGAGCAGGTGGGTAAAGTGTCTTGCCCAAAGACACAACGGCAGTGACTAGGATGGCGGAAGCGGGAATTGAATCTGCAACCCTCAAGTTGCTGGCACCGCCACTCTACCAACCGAGCTATACCTATATATAGGTAGCATCTCGAACTGTTACCGGGAGGGCATTCCAGAGTACTGGAGCCCGAACGGAAAACGCTCTATAGCCCGCAGACTTTTTTTGGGCTCTAGGAATCACTAATAAGCCGGAGTCTTTTGAACGCAGATTTCTTGCCGGGACACATGGTACAATACAATCGGCAAGATAGGATGGAGCTAGACCGTGTAGTATTTTATGCCACCAGAAGCACCAGTTCCACTGACAGCAAAACAGGCCCATAGCATAAAACTACCACCACCATGCTTGACGGTAGGTGTGGTGTTCCTGGGATTAAAGGCCTCACCTTTTCTCCCCCAAACATATTGCTGGGTATTGGGGCCAAACAGCGCATTTTTTGTTTCATATGACATCACATGGGCTTCACAGTGGAAGAGGGGTTAGTGCGTCTGCCTCACAATACGAAGGTCCTGGGTTCAATCCCGGGATCGGGATCTTTCTGTGTGGAGTTTGCATGTCCTCCCCGTGAATGAGTGGGTTCCCTCTGGGTATTCCGGATTCCTCCCACCTCCAAAGACATGCACCTGGGGATAGGCCCCTCCCACCTCCAAAGACATGCACCTGGGGATAGGCCCCTCCCACCTCCAAAGACATGCACATGGGGATAGGTTGATTGGCAACACTAAATAAGCCCTAGTGTGTGAATGTTGTCTATCTGTGTTGGTCCTGCCATTACGTGGCGACTTGTCCAGGGTGTACGCCGCCTTCCGCCCGATTGTAGCTGAGATAAGCACCAGCGCCCCCCATGACCCCAAAGGGAATAAGCGGTAGAAAATGGATGGATGGACAAAGATAAGACCTTCTGGGGGAAAGTTTTGTGGTCAAATGAGACAAAAATTGAGCTGTTTGGCCACAAAACCCAGCAATATGTTTGGAGGACAATATTTACTTTTGCATAATATTGCGAAACAAAACACCAGATAATGTCTTACCTTATACACACACCATAATAATACTTGAATGATTAATGCGCCAAAAATCCCATCAAGCGGTGTGGCTTCATAGCTTACAAAAGTCGTACTACAACATTTTTATAGATGTTTGAGCGCCGTGTGTAATGTTCTATATTTTCAATGGAACATATAAAATGTTGGTGTTGTTTACCTGAGACGCATCATAGTGCGTGCTACACTTATCCCTTATGTTTGACTGCCATCTACAGGTAACTCTAATCATTACACCAAGTACCAAATAAAATAATTTCGAGGTGGGTGAGCTCAATCAAACCTATTCCTTACATCAGGGGTGCCCATTACGTCGATCGCGAGCTACCAGTCGACCGCGGGGGGTGTGTCAGTCGATCTCGAGCCAGGCTTTTTAAAAAAATAGACCTAAAAATTAGTGATCATCAATCTTCACCAAGATGTCACTTAAATGACATTCACGTACCGGAGGGTCTTGTGAGATGACGCTGGCTGCTGCAAGATCATTATTATGAAAATATGACCGAGAGGAAGGCGAGAAACACTTTTTATTTCAACAGACTCTCGCGAGGGAACCTTCCGTCAAAACTCTAAAGGCCGACTGCACATTTCCTATCTTCACAATAAAAGCCCTGCTTCATGCTGCCTGCGCTAACTAAATACAGACTCTCGGAAAACTGGCGTGCACAAGCGATCCCTCAGAAAGCTGGCGTGCACATCACTTGTGCACGCCAGCTTTCTGAGACTCTTATTTTGTTAGCGCAGGCAACATGAAGCAGGGCTTTTATTGTGAAGATAGGAAATGTGCAGTTGACCTTAAGGGTTTTGACAAAAGTCTGTTAAAATAAAAAGTGTTTCTCGCCTTCCTCTCTGTCATTCTTTTCATAATAATGAACTGGCAGCAGCCAGCGTCATCTCACAAGACCCTCGGGTGCCGTGAATGTCAATCAAGCAAGCTACGGAATTTGCCACCAATGTTTTTCTTGTAAAGTGTATGGAAGCTGGATGAATTAGATGCCAAAAACCAACCACTTTCATGTGGTATTGTACAGAAAGGACAACTTTTTTTCTCCTCCATTTGAAAATGTGGGCGTTATCATCATTACTGTCTGATTCCAATCAATGCAAGTCATCAGAATCAGGTAATACACCAACTTATATTCTTGTCTTTGTGAAAGAAAGACATCTATATGTGTTACACATGCTTGTATTATCATTAAACACATTTAACTTGTTTACAAAAATGTCTCTTTCATAAATAAATAAATATAAATGATATATGTAAATGAGGTAGATCCCCTCGAGTTGGTCAATTGAAAAGTAGCTCGCCTGCAGAAAAAGTGTGGCCACCCCTGCCTTACATTATGCGGACCGGTTTATAAGGCGCACCGTGGAGTTTTGAGGGAAAAAAATGATTTTAAGTGCGCCTTATAGTCCGGAAAATACGGTAACATAGACAATGATGTACAGCAGTGGTTCTCAAATGGGGGTACGCGTACCCCTGGGGGTACTTGAAGGTATGCCAAGGGGTACGTGAGATTTTTTTAAAATATTCTAAAAAGAGCAACAATTCAAAAATCCTTTATAAATATGTTTATTAGGGCTGGGCAACGACTAAAAATTTTAATCGAAGTTAATCGCACTATTTTTCCGATTAATCGCGATAAATGCATTGTATACGCAAAGCCCAATAATAAATTCAAAAGTAGTGTGTAGTGCACCTTTATTGGAATATTCTCCCACATGAACAAAAGCGCCAAAACATTTGTTGTGCAAACACAATTTAAATCAGTCCTTGTTAAACAGTAGCAGTTAAATAGCATATTTTATGAAAATCAACTCAAAAAATGTAAATACAAACATTTAAGCTTATTGCCACTGCCAGGGTATTTAAGTTATCCTGTTTGTTATGGAAAATAAATATAATCTACATACAAATCTCTGAGCCACAATCATAACATCTGAACAGGCAATTTCTGAGGTAACAGCAAAAACATTTTTTTTTATCAGGGATCTTATGTTTAAAAAACCTATATTATAGGTAGTGGGCTGTTTTTGGGAATTTTTGATCAAATTTTCCGTAGTAGCAATATTAATAATGTTGTGTTTATTATGCTTAGTGCACTTAAAATAATTATGACCATATCTAGGAATTGATATGATGGGAATTTTCCGATTGTTTGCTTGGTGCTTTGATAAACTGAACGCATATACATGGTACTATATTGTGATGTTATGAGCCAGGGAAAAAAAGAACTACCCTACCCAGCATGCAACCGGAGTGACGAGCATGCGCGGTAGCCCGGTATAGGTTGTGTGTCGCCATGACGGCATCTTGTATGTTGTGATATGCACGCTCTGAAAGTAAACGTTAAGAACTCAGCCAACACTCCTGGTCTGCATTATTCATAAATAGACAGACAACACATATACTCCGCTGCTTCACAGGCCGCTGGATGTAGCCGGCAAAGTATTCCCATGCTAGCTAGCCGGTCTAGCAAGCACGCCTCATTCAGTCCAAAACGGCCCGATCTATCCACATCCAGAATTGTCTGGCGGTCGTAAGTGATCCCGGAGTGACCACGCTGTAAGCCAGCCATGAAATTTGCAGAATTGTCCGGTATTTTTGCCAAATGTTCCATCTTTACCAAGAGCCCCTCGACGCCATCTTGTTAAGAAAAGGCGTTAACAAAATAAAAGCATGTAAACAACATACGCAAATGTGCGATAAAATAATTGTCGGCGTTAATAGATTGATGAGTTAACTCGTAATTGACGCATTAATTGGCCCTCCCCTAATATTTATTGAATAATACTTCAACAAAATATGAATGTAAGTTCATAAACTGTGAAAAGAAATGCAACAATGCAATATTCAGTGTTGACAGCTAGAATTTTTGTGGACATTTTCCATAAATATTAATTTTTTTGTGCAGAAATGTTTAGAAGTAAGTACATAAGTCCAGATGGATCTCTATTACAATCCCCAAAGAGGGCACTTTAAGTTGATGATTACTTCTATGTGTAGAAATCTGCATTTATAATTGAATCACTTGTTTATTTTTGTTTATTGGGGCGGTATAGCTCGGTTGGTAGAGTGGCCATGCCAGCAACTTGAGGGTTGCAGGTTCGATTCCCGCTTCCGTCATCCTAGTCACTGCCGTTGTGTCCTTGGGCAAGACACTTTACCCATCTGCTCCCAGTGCCACCCACACTGGTTTAAATGTAACTTAGATATTGGGTTTCACTATGTAAAGCGCTTTGAGTCACTAGAGAAAAGCGCTATGTAAATATAATTCACTTCACAACAAGTTTTTTTTAGTTATTTTTAAATCCTTTTTTCCAAATAGTTCAAGAAAGACCACTACAAATGAGCAATATTTTTGCACTCTCATACAATTTAATAAATCAGAAACTGATGACATAGTGCTGTATTTTACTTCTTTATCTCTTTTTTCCAACCAAAAATGCTTCGCTCTGATTAGGGGGTACTTGAATGTAAAAAATGTTCACAGGGGGTACATGACTGAAAAAAGGTTGAGAACCACTGATTAAAGTTAAAGTTAAAGTACCAATGATTGTCACACACACACACACTAATCGTCTCCTGGCCCCTGTTAAAAGTTGAGCTGCCGCGTTCTGCAACTGTGGGAGAGCTTTTTGGCTAATGCCAGCATAATAAGTAAAATACGGTATATTGTTTTGTTTCAACATATTGTTATACTGCTCACTGAGCGTGAAACGGCTCGTATTAAGTTTGCCGTCAAATTTAATATCATGCACCGATTTACTTTGATTCTATTGGCATTTAAAAAATATATATATATTTATCCTCTCAGTCCACAACTCTCAAAACCCCACATTTTCATTAAGGCTTCGGCGGTTTATGTGTTGCCGAATCTCCTGGCAAAATCTGAACTGCGTCTCGAAGCGGTCACGTGGTACGGCTTCACACGTTATTATTTGCGCCTCCTTCCCTATGAGGTAAAAAAGAAACGCCTCCTCCATTACCCGACACACAAGCCTCTGCAAAGCTGTTCACATCCCGAGATTAAGCACACTTCCGCCACTACTGCTGCTTTACTACAAACCCTGTTTCCATATGAGTTGGGAAATTGTGTTGGATGTAAATATAAACAGAATACAATGATTTGCAATTCATTTTCAACCCATATTCTGTTGAATATGCTACAAAGACAACATATTTGATGTTCAAACTGATAAATCATTAACTTTAGAGTTTGATGCCGGCAACACGTGACGAAGAAGTTGGGAAAGGTGGCAATAAATACTGATAAAGTTGAGGAATGCTCATCAAACACTTATTTGGAACATCCCACAGGTGTGCAGGCTAATTGGGAACAGGTGGGTGCTATGATTGGGGATAAAAACAGCTTCCATGTAATGCTAAGTAATTCACAAACGAGGATGGGGCGAGGGTCACCGATTAGTAAGCAAATTGTCGAACAACATTTCTCAACGAGCTATTGCAAGGAATTTAGGGATTTCACCATCTACGGTCCGTAAAATCATCAAAAGGTTCAGAGAATCTGGAGAAATCACTGCACGTGAGCGGTGATATTACGAACCTTTGACCTTTCAGGCGGTACTGCATCAAAAACCGACATCAGTGTGTAAAGGATATCACCACATGAGCTTAGGAACACTTCATAAAACCACTGTGAGTAACTATAGTTGGTCGCTACATCTGCAAATAATCATTAACTTTAGATATTGATGCCAGCAACATGTGACAAAGAATTTGGGAAAGGTGGCAATAAATATTGATAAAGTTAAGGAATGCTCATCAAACACTTATTTGAAACATCCCACAGGGGTGCAGGGTAATTGGGAACAGGTGGGTGCCATGATTGGGTATAAAAACAGCTTCCCAAAAAATGCTCAGTCTTTCACAAGAAAAGATGGGGCGAGGTACACCCCTTTGTCCACAACTGCGTGAGCAAATAGTCAAACAGTTTAAGAACAACGTTTCTCAAAGTGCAATTGCAAGAAATTTAGGGATTTCAACATCTACGGTCCATAATATCATCAAAAGGTTCAGAGAATCTGGAAAAATCACTCCACGTAAGCGGCATGGCCGGAAACCAACATTGAATGACCGTGACCTTAGATCCCTCAGATGGTACTGTATCAAAAACCGACATCAATCTCTGAAGGATATCGCCACATGGGCTCAGGAAGACATCAGAAAACCACTGTCACTAAATACAGTTTGTCGCTACATCTTTAAGTGAAAGTTAAAGCTCTACTATGCAAACCGAAAGCCATTTATCAACAACATCCAGAGACGCCGCCGGCTTCTCTGGGCCCGAGATCATCTAAGATGGACTGATGCAAAGTGGAAAAGTGTTCTGTGGTCTGACGAGTCCACATTTCAAATTGTTTTTGGAAATATTCGACATTGTGTCATTCGGATCAAAGGGAAAGCGAACCATCCAGACTGTTATCGACACAAAGTTAGTTCAGAAGCCAGCATCTGTGATGGTATGGGGGTGCATTAGTGCCCAAGGCATGGGTAACTTACACATCTGTGAAGGCACCATTAATGCTGAAAGGTACATACAGGTTTTGGAACAACATAGTGCCGTCTTTTTCATGGACGCCCCTGCTTATTTCAGCAAGACAATGCCAAGCCACATTCAGCACGTGTTACAACAGCGTGGCTTCGTAAAAAAGAGTGCTGAATGGTCCACACAGGTTTTGGAGCAACATATGTTGTCATCCAAGCAACGTTATCATGGACGCCCCTGCTTATTTCAGCAAGACAATGCCAAGCCACGTGTTACAACTGCGTAGCTTCGTAGTAAAAGAGTGCGGGTACTTTCCTGGCCCGCCTGCAGTCCGGACATGTCTCCCATCGAAAATGTGTGGCGTATTATGAAGCGTAAAATACGACAACAAAACCCCGGACTGTTGAGCAACTTAAGTTGTACATTAAGCAAAATTGGCACAGAATTCCACTTTCTAAGCTTCAACAATTAGTTTCCTCAGTTCCCAAACGTTTATTGAGTGTTGTTAAAAGAAAAGGTGATGTAACACAGTGGTGAACATGCCCTTTCCCAACTACTTTGGCACGTGTTGCAGCCATGAAATTCTAAGTTAATTATTATTTGCAAAAAAAAAAAAAAAAGTTTATGAGTTTGAACATCAAAAATCTTGTCTTTGTAGTGCATTCAACTGAATATGGGTAGAAAAGGATTTGCAAATCATTGTATTCTGTTTATATTTACATCTAACACAATTTCCCAACTCATATGGAAATGGGGTTTATATATGCTTACATACTGCATGCTTCAAATCATTCCGCCTCTGTCTGGGGTGGCACGTGCCCGCTTAGACCGCCCCCTCAACACGCCACTGGCCCTCTGTGGATGGAGTTTGATTTGATTTGAACACTGATTACTGTAAACGTAATAGTTTTTTTTCTGAAAGGTCAGCCTTCGTCCATGCAATCCAGTTAACTCAAAATACAGCCTCAAGGAAACAACTAATGGATTGTCTTTTGCGCAGTTCGGAGGTTTACGCATTGCAATTTAACACTCAGGGAGTCCTTCAGTGTGGGGCGGTGTAGCTCGGGTAGTAGAGCGGCCGTGCCAGCAACTTGAGGGTTGCAGGTTCGATCCCCGCTTCCGCCATCCTAGTCACTGCCGTTGTGTCCTTGGGCAAGACACTTTACCCACTTGCTCTCAGTGCCACCCACACTGGTTTAAATGTAAAAATTAGATATTGGTTTTCACTATGTAAAGCGCTTTGAGTCACTAGAGATGGGGTCACCAACGCGGTGCCCACTGGCCTGTTCTAAAAATAGCTCAAATAGCAGCACTTACCAGTGAACTGCCTAAATTTTTTTATTTGTATTTATTTACTAGCAAGCTGGTCTCGCTTTGTTCGACATTTTTAATTCCAAGAGAGACAAAACTCAAATAGAATTTGAAAATCCAAGAAAATATTTTAAAGACTTGGTCTTCACTTGTTTAAATAAATTCATTTATTTTTTTACTTTGCTTCTTATAACTTTCAGAAAGACAATTTTAGGGAAAAAATACAACCTTAAAAATGATTTTAGGATTTTTAAACACATATACCTTTTTACCTTTTAAATTATTTCCTATTCTTTCCTGAGAATTTAAATCAATGTTCAAGTATTTTATTTTTTTATTGTAAAGACTAATAAATACATTTTAATTTAGTTCTTCATTTAACTTCTGTTTTTTCGACGAAGAATATTTGTGGAATATTTCTTAACTTATTATGATTAAAATTTAAAAAAAATATTCTGGCAAATCTAGAAAATCTGTAGAATCAAATTTAAATCTTATTTCAAAGTCTTTTGAATTTCTTTTAAAATTTTTGTTCTGGAAAATCTAGAAGAAATAATGATTTGTCTTTGTTAGAAATATAGCTTGGTCCAATTTGTTATATATTCTAACAAAGTGCAGATTAGATTTTAGTTTATTTAAAACATGTCATCAAAATTCTAAAATTAATCTTAATCAGGAAAAATTACTAATGATGTTCCATAAATTATTTTTTAAATTTTTTCAAAAAGATTTGAATGAGCTAGTTTTTTCTCTTCATTTTTTTCGGTAGAATTTCAAATTTTATAGAGTCAAAATTGAAGATAAACTATGTTTCAAAATTTCGTTTTCATGTTTTTCCTGTTTTCTCCTCTTTTAAATCGTCCAATTAAGTGTTTTTTTCATCATTTATTCTGTACAAAAAAAACCTTCCGTAAAAGGAAAAAAAATGTACGACGGAATGATAGACAGAAATACCCATTTTTATATATATATATATATATAGAGATTTATTTATTAAAGGTAAATTGAGTAAATTGGCTATTTCTGGCAATTTATTTAAGTGTGTATCAAACTGGTAGCCCTTGGCATTAATCAGTACCCAAGAAGTAGCTCTGAAAAATCCAAAGCAAGCTGGGGCCATTTTGATAGTTTTTATTTTAAAAACCAATACAATATATGTATAAAAATATACATTTAGGCCTCCAATCAGGTTTGATCCCGGGGACACCAAAGGGTTTTGGTCAAATAAAATATTAAAATTGTGTCATTATTCAGTATTATTATTATTATAGGCTTAAATCTCTAGATCAACATTAGGACTATCTGTCAATATAACCTTTTAATAAAATTAAGTTGTATGCTCTTTTTGTCAAAGAAAACCATTTTTTTATTGAAAAAACACAAAATATGCAATGTTTTCACCCAAAAACATTTTTAAGTGGAATATCATAGATTATATAATAAGTGTATCTTTAAAAAGGTCAATAAGTCATAACAACATTGATTTTAATTTATTATTATTTTTTGAGCAATGTTGCTTAAAAAAAAAATCACACTAAAATTATTGGGGATCCAAAACGATCCTCTTCATTAAAGTATTGAAAAATTAATTATAATTATTTTGTTTACTTTTAACACAATAATCTCGAGATCAACTTCAGATCTATCCGTCAATTATAAGTTTTATTGTTGTTTATGGTTTTTGCTTGTTTGTTTTAAAACAAAAACGTTTGGCAAACACAAAATATGCAACATTTTACACAAAAAGTATCTCAAAGTGGAATATTTAATGTGACGTAATAGGTCAATAATTCATAATGACATTGATTTTTTTTATTTTTTTTTTATTAGAGTCAACATTGCAACATTTTCTTGTTAAATTTCACCTGTTTGCTCTTTAATACCAGTGTTTATGTTTTGTATTTTTTTAATTGTATTTTTAAAATGTGCCGTTGGGGCGTTAAAAAATTCCCTGCGGGCCGCAATTTAGACATCCTTCCATATCATGAGAAGAAACAAAGACTTAGGTAAAGACATGGTGTTTGGAAGATGTGAGGGTGTAGGTTGAAAAGGAAGACAAAGGCAAAGGTGGATGGAAGGAACGACCAAAACAACAGGAATGACATGAGCTGAGCTCAGTGATAGAGTGCTGGAAAGATCAATGATATCATCCGAGGTCGACATTCACTCTACAGAACCTAAGAAGAAGAATGGGAGACTTATAAGGTCAACATTTCACAACATTGATTTAGATTCATAATAATGGTTTGAGAGCACAGACCATTTCAAATAAAGAAAACATCATAAGGCCCTCGGACCCTTGTGGGTCCCACTCATATAAGTGAGTCATATGTTAATATTGTTTTTATACTTTCTCAACGCATAAATCTGGAGATCAATTTCAGATCTACCCTTTGATATTAAGTTTTTGTTATTGTTCATGTGCTTTTATGTTTTATGCCCTCAGAAAGTCAAATATTTGATGTGAAGTAGTTGGAGCCTTAACTAAGTCAATAATTCATAACAACATTGATTTTGATTCATAATAATTGTTTGAGTTTTAAGCATTTTAGATAAAAAAAAAAGACATTTTTCATAAAAGTGTTAAAAGTAAGTCATGAATATATATATATGTGTGTGTGTGTGTGTGTGTGTGTGCATATATATATATATATATATATATATATATATATGTATGTATGTATATATATGTTTGTGTGTATATATATATGTGTATATATATATTTATATATATCCATCCATACATCCATCTTCTTCCGCTTATCCGAGGTCGGGTCGCGGGGGCAACAGCCTAAGCAGGGAAGCCCAGACTTCCTTCTCCCCAGCCACTTCGTCTAGCTCTTCCCGGGGGATCCCGAGGCGTTCCCAGGCCAGCCGGGAGATATAGTCTTCTCAACGTGTCCTGGGTCTTCCCCGTGGCCTCCTACCGGTTGGACGTGCCCTAAACACCTCCCTAGGGAGGCGTTCGGGTGGCATCCTGACCAGATGCCCGAACCACCTCATCTGGCTCCTCTCGATGTGGAGGAGCAGCGGCTTTACTTTGAGTTCCTCCCGGATGGCAGAGCTTCTCACCCTATCTCTAAGGGAGAGCCCCGCCACACGGTGGAGGAAACTAATTTCGGCCGCTTGTACCCGTGATCTTATCCTTTCGGTCATGACCCAGAGCTCATGACCATAGGTGAGGATGGGAACGTAGATCGACCGGTAAATTGAGAGCTTTGCCTTCCGGCTCAGCTCCTTCTTCACCACAACAGATCGAAACAGCGTCCGCATTACTGAAGACGCCGCACCGATCCGCCTGTCGATCTCACGATCCACTCTTCCCTCACTCGTGAACAAGACTCCTAGGTACTTGAACTCCTCCACTTGGGGCAGGGTCTCTTCCCCAACCCGGAGATGGCACTCCACCCTTTTCCGGGCGAGAACCATTGACTCGGACTTGGAGGTGCGGATTCTCATTCCTGCCGCTTCACACTCGGCTGCGAACCGATCCAGTGAGAGCTGAAGATCCCGGCCAGATGAAGCCATCAGGACCACATCATCTGCAAAAAGCAGAGACCTAATCCCGTGGCCACCAAATCGGAACCCCTCAACGCCTTGACTGCGCCTTGAAATTCTGTCCATAAAAGTTATGAACAGAATCGGTGACAAAGGACAGCCTTGGCGGAGTCCAACCCTCACTGGAAACGTGTCCGACTTACTGCCAGCAATGCGGACCAAGCTCTGGCACTGATCATACAGGGAGCGGACCGCCACAATCAGACAGTCCGATACCCCATACTCTCTGAGCACTCTCCACAGGACTTCCCGAGGGACACGGTCGAATGCCTTCTCCAAGTCCGCAAAGCACATGTAGACTGGTTGGGCAAACTCCCATGCACCCTCAAGAACCCTGCCGAGAGTATAGAGCTGGTCCACAGTTCCACGACCAGGACGAAAACCGCACTGTTCCTCCTGAATCCAAGGTTCGACTATCCGGCGTAGCCTCCTCTCCAGTACACCTGAATAAACCTTACCGGGAAGGCTGAGGAGTGTGATCCCATGATAGTTGGAACACACCCTCCGGTCCCCCTTCTTAAAGAGAGGAACCACCACCCCGGTCTGCCAATCCAGAGGTACCGCCCCCGATGTCCACGCGATGCTGCAAATTTATATATATATATGTGTGTGTGTATATATATGTGTATATACATGTTTATATGTATGTATATGTATATTTTCATATATTTATATATATGTATATATATTAGGGGTGTGGGAAAAAATCGATTCGAATACGAACTGCGATTCTCACGTTGTGCGATTCAGAATCGATTCTCATTTTTTTTAATTGATTTTTTTTTTTTTAATCAATCCAACAAAACAATACACAGCAATACCATAACAATGCAATCCAATTCCAAAACCGAACCTGACCCAGCAACACTCAGAACTGCAATAAACAGAGTAATTGAGAGGAAACACAAACACCACACAGAACAAACCAAAAGTAGTGAAACAAAAACAAATATTTTACACAATATCAATATTAGTTATAATTTCAGCATAGCAGGGATTAAAAATCCCTCATTGACATTATCATTAGACATTTATAAAAATAATAAAAGAAGAACAATAGTGTCACAGTGGCTTACACTTGCATCGCATCTCTTAATCTTGACAACACACTGTGTCCAATGTTTTCACAAAGATAAAATAAGTCATATTTTTGGTTCGTTTAATAGTTAAAACAAATTTACATTATTGCAATCAGTTGATAAAACATTGTCCTTTACAATTATAAAAGCTTTTTACTCTGCTAGAATGTCAGCAGACTGGGGTAGATCCTGCTGAAATCCTATGTATTGAATGAATACAAAATCGTTTAGAGTTGGAAAAATATCGTTTTTGAATCGAGAATCGCGTTGAATTGTAAAAAAATCGATATATGATCGAATCGCGACCCCAAGAATCGATATTGAATCAAATCGTGGGACACCCAAAGATTTGCAGCCCTATTACATACATACACATATATATACATATATACATATATACATACACATACATATATCGATTCACTGGTGCCGTGTTTTGTTGCCTGGTTTGCGCGTGACGTCACATCTGTTTGAATTAGCACTTGAGAGTGGCAAGTACTTGATAGCACTTGAAAGGAAAACAAGCAATTTAGAAGCGGCCATGTTCTTAGTAATCTTGCAAGCCATCAATGTTTTATGACCAAAACCCAAACATGCCAAATAGAAAACGTTCGAAAATGTGGCTCGTCTTTTCCAAATGCGACGCCGATGCATATTAAGCTAATTAATTGGACGTTCATGGTGTTAAAACCTGAAAATGACTTGTCTAGGGTACATTTAATAATGATGAAAAATGATATATATATCTGCGATTAATCACGATTAATTTCAAGTTCACTATGAACGATGCGATTAATAGCGATTAAATATTGTAATCGTTTGACAGACCTAATATTGATTTTTTTTTTCATTTTTTACTTTGAATGCTTGAATTGCTGAACTGCAGATCAACCCGTCAATATTAAGTTATTGTTATTTTTCTATGTTTAATTTTTTTTTTGTAAAGTGAAGTGAAGTGAATTATATTTACATAGCGCTTTTCTCAAGTGACTCAAAGCGCTTTACATAGTGAAACCCAATATCAAAATTACATTTAAACCAGTGTGGGTGGCACTGGGAGCAGGTGGGTAAAGTGTCTTGCCCAAGGACACAACGGCAGTGGCTAGGATGGGGGAGGCGGGAATCAAACCTGCAACCCTCAAGTTGCTGGCACGGCCGCTCTACCAACCGAGCTATGCCAAAAAAGTACCACCTTTTTTGTATAGCAAAACATTTTTTTTTAATTCAGTAATTTCCCTCTAAAATCTTCGTGGTTCGGGCATCTGGTCAGGATGCCACTCCCTAGGGAGGTGTTTAGGGCACGTCCAGCCGGTAGGAGGCCACGGGGAAGACCCAGGACACGTTGGGAAGACTATGTCTCCCAGCTGGCCTGGGAACGCCTCGGGATCCCCCCGGGAAGAGCTAGACGAAGTGGCTGGGGAGAGGGAAGTCTGGCCTTCCCTGCTTAGGCTGCTGCCCCCGCGACCCAACCTCGGATAAGCGGAAGAAGATGGATGGATGGATGGAATATGACATCATGCAACACAAATTAGTAAAACATTAGTTAGATTAAATATGGCTACAGGACTTGTACAGGACTTCACTTCAAAGTGTCCAATGTTGTTTCTAGCATAATCCAGAGCAGGGGTCGGGAACCTTTTTGGCCTGAGAGAGCCATGAAAGCCAAATATTTCAAAATGTATTTCCGTGAGAGCCATATCATATTTTTTTTAACACTGAATACAACTAAATGTGTGCATTTTTAAGTAAGACCGACATTTTTAGAGTATAATAAGTCTCTTATTCTTTTTAATAACATTGTTATTCTGAATCTAACCAATAATAAATCAAATGTCATGTCTGTTGATCATGTTTTTGTTTGGCCATGTGCTGTTTGTTCTTTGGACTCTTTAAGTTCCTGTTTTTTTTCCACTCCCTTGTCTGATTTCATTTTGTCCACCTGTCTCTGGTGGACAAAATGCCCGCTCACCTGCTTCCCGAGCACTAATCAGAGGCAGCATTTAAGCTCGTCTTTGCCAGTCAGTCGCCCTGTGCTGACTTGTTTCATGCCATATAAAGTAAGTTTTGTTTGACTTATGTTCTTAGTCTGTTTATGCGTTAGCTTTGTTCCTTAGTCCAAGTTGTGCCTCCGCTGTGAGCGATTTTTGTTTGTATATTTTTTTAGTTAAAATTAAATCATGTTTTTATCTAAATGCCGTGTCCGGAGTAGTCCGTCTGCCTTCCTGGGAGAACGACCCCGCAGCAAGCTGCAACAACCCCCCCGCATCGTGACATAAAATACTTCTTACCATTAATGCGACTTCTTGAACCGGTGCGGTAAAAAAACGGATGGATGGATTTAAATGCATGAGAATGTTTTGTATTTTGCACGTTATTTTTAACACTGTGATTACCAGCAAAAATTATTCATAATTATCGCGTTAAGCAATGTCCGCTAAGATTTATCCGAGAGCCAGATGCAGTCATCAAAAGAGCCACATCTGGCTCTAGAGCCATAGGTTCCCTACCCCTGATCTAGACCATGGGCTGGCAACCCAAAATGTTGAAAGAGCCATATTGGACCAAAAATACAAAACAAAAATCGGTCTGGAACCGCGAAAAAAAATCTTATATAAGTCTTATAATAAAGACAACACATGATGTAAGTGTCTATATTAGCTACCTCCCTGCTTGCCACTCAGCATCTAGGGTTGGAATTGGGGGTTAAATCACCAAAATGACTCATGGGCGTGGCCACCGCTGCTGCCCACTGCTCCCCTCACCTCCCAGGGGTTGAACAAGGGGATGGGTCAAATGCAGAGGACAAATTTCACCACACCTAGTGTGTGTGTGTGACAATCATTGGTACTTAACTTATATCAAAGGCTGACCCAAATCTTCGTTGACAGAAATGTTGTATTTTGCTGTGGTCTGGAACACTGGTACACAAACAACTAGGAGAAATATTATTCATACTGATAATACGTCATGAGACATGCATACATTATTAAGTAAAGAAAAAATAGCTCAAATATAGCTACAAACGAGGCAGAATAATGTACGTACAGTTAGCCTAAATAGCATGTTAGCATCGATGGATTGACCAAATTTGAACCAAATACAATATTTTAAGTTTTGCCGATTTTATTTTGTTACACACAGTCAAACTGCTTTTTAGATGCTCGGATAACTCTGCTCCCCAATTGCTCTGCAAGGCCATTACAAGACTGCAAAGTCCTACCAGATCTACCGCCCGAGCAATGTCAAAAAGCAACTGTTGCGTTCCAGTCCGTAGAACATCTTTTGCCCGGACGGCCTTTTCGAAAAAAAAAGGACCACAACTATGGAACTCTCGAGCCGACACTTTGAAAAGTATACCTGCACTTGTCACTTTCAAAAAACAAAACAAAATTGTGGCTAGTTAAGCAACAATCGTGTTCCCATGTTTAGTTTTTACAATTTCTTTAAAAATCTAGTCTGCACTTTGTCTGTTATTATTATTGGCGTTTATCTAGTTTGCACGTTTCTGGATGTTGTTGATAAATGGCTTTTGCCTTGCATAGTAGAGCTTTAACTTGCCCTTACAGATGTAGCGACGAACTGTATTTAGTGACAGTGGTTTTCTGAAGTGTTCCTGAGCCCATGTGGTGATATCCTTTAGAGATTGATGTCGGTTTTTTTATACAGTGCCGTCTGAGGGATCATTCAATGTTGGTTTCCGGCCATGCCGCTTACGTGGAGTGATTTCTCCAGATTCTCTGAACCTTTTGATGATATTATGGACCGTAGATGTTGAAATCCCTAAATTTCTTGCAATTGCACTTTGAGAAACGTTGTTCTTAAACTGTTTGACTATTTGCTCACGCAGTTGTGGACAAAGGGGTGTACCTCGCCCCATCCTTTCTTGTGAAAGACTGAGCATTTTTTGGGAAGCTTGTTTTTATACCCAATCATGGCACCCACCTGTTCCCAATTAGCCTGCACACCTGTGGGATGTTCCAAATAAGTGTTTGATGAGCATTCCTCAACTTTATCAGTATTTATTGCCACCTTTCCCAACTTCTTTGTCACGTGTTGCTGGCATCAAATTCTTATGTTAATGATTATTTGCAAAAAATAATATGTTTTTATGTTTGAACATCAAATATGTTGTTTTTGTAGCATATTCAACTGAATATGGGTTGAAAATGATTTGCAAATCATTGTATTCTGTTTATATTTACATCTAACACAATTTCCAAACTCAAATGGAAACGGGGTTTGTATTTTCCTATTTTAATGATGTTGGATCTGTGTTGTTGTTGTTGTTGTTGGGGACAAGTGTTGTAAATTAGCTTTGGCTACAAACACTATGATCCATACATTGGATAATTGTTTCCGATGTCTATGTTTCTGTATCTGGCCCTATTTCAAATAAACATTTCTATATATATATTTTTAAATAAATATGCCTGATTAGCACTCCAGCAAATCAATAAAATCAACAAAGCTCACCATTGTTCATTCACGCACAGCATAAAACATGTGGTGGACAAAATGAGACGAAGAAGGAGGGGCATACAACACGTCTTTCTGTGTCAGCATCGGAGAAAGTTGTAGATGTAAACAAACTACGGTGAGTTCAAGGGTCGCTGAAATTAGCATGACAAAACGGTGCTTGCCGAATACTCTCATTAGTGAAGCATGTTTAATGTAAACAGTTGGTTTTCTAACAATTAGGAATGTTTGTTCTATAGAAAATATATTTTAATAGACATCCTATTCCATTTTTCACATCTCTGACAGAGGTCCAGGGAGCTGCTAAGGCGGTGGTAAAGAGCCGCGGGTTGCTGACCCCCCGCTTGATCTATATCAGGGGTAGGGAACCTATGGCTCTGGATCTGGCTCTCGGATAAATCTGAGGTGACGCTGCTTAACACAATAAGTAATGAATAATTCCACTTGTAATCAAAGTGTTAAAAATAACGATCAAAATAGAAAACACGCTCATGCATTTGAATCCATCCGTCCTTTTTTCTACCGCACTTGTTCAAGAAGTTCCATTAAGGGTAAGAAGGGATTTTATTTATTGTGGGTTAGTTTAGGGCTTGCTCTCCTGGGGGTTCTTAAAACCACCAAGCACCGACATGAGAGCCTGTTTCAGGGTTACAATATTTTTTTATTTTTCATTAAGTCTCTCAGTTGGTTTCCAGCAATTGTCTTTTTCTTTCGTTCTCGCTCGCGCTCTGGCTCCAGCTCCAACCCCGTCTCTACTCCTGGCTGCTGCTTATAAACAGAGCGACAGGGGATGAAATAACAAGGCCCAGGTGGGCCGTCTACGCACCTTTCGCTGATTTCGAGGCTGGTCCTGGCAACACCCTGCTTCGCTGCAGGCCCGCAGGCCACGCCCCCTCACAGTTAGCTTCAGAATAACAATGTTATTACAAAGAATAAGAGACCTGTTATACTCTATGTTGGTCTTACTTAAAAATGCACACGTTTAGTTGTGTTCAGTGCTAAAAAATATTTTATGGCGCTTACGGAAATACATTTTAAAATATTTGGATTCTTGGTTCTCGCAGCCGAAAAGGTTCCCGACCCCTGATCTATATGATGATGCAAAGCTGTTATTTTATAACGCTTCTTCCATGAAAACCAAACAAATCCAAACGTTTCCCTTTGAAACACGTGCAAATCCTCTTTCAGGTGTAATTTGACCATAGAGTATCATAATGTTCATATCATACCCGCAGGTAATTTGAATATCAACAACCTGCCAACAATTTGAAAGCAATAAAAAACCATGTTTGTGAGTTGGTAATGACGTTGTGTGGATGTGGTTACATATAATGATTGCATGTGCATGTGTGGCTTTTAGAGGACCTCGTATATACAAGGCTGCAATTTTATGTAAAGAAAAAAAGATCTTTGCAAATACATGCAAACATAAACATAGTTTGTGTCTGCTTGTCTGAAACCACATCAAATCTACCAAGTCCAGGCAGCCTGTTTCGATATGAAGATCTAGGATACTCTGCTGCAGATTCACGAAAACATGTAAGGCAACCAATTAAGTTAAAGTACGAATGATTGTCACACACACTCTAGGTGTGGCAAAATTATTCCCCGCATTTGACCCATTACCCTTGATCACCCCCTGGGAGGTGAGGGGAGCAGTGAGCAACAGCAGTGGCCACGCCCGGGAATCATTTTTGGTGATTTAACCCCCCAATTCCAACCCTTGATGCTGAGTGCCAAGCAGGGAGGTAATGGCTCCCATTTTAATAGTCTTTGGTAAGACTCGGCCGGGGTTTGAAGTCATAAGAATCGACCCTTCTCTTCTCCCATTGGTGGTGGGGCTTAGGGTTTGTTTTTGAACATATTTTTTAAGTCTTAAAAGGTAAAGTTAAAGTACCTATGGTTGTTACACACACACTAGGTGTGGCAAAATTATTCTCCCCAGTTGACCCATTACCCTTGATCACCCCCTGGGAGGTGAGGGGAGCAGTGAGCAGCAGCGGTGGCCACGCCCGGGAATCATTTTTGGTGATTTAACCCCCCAATTCCAACCCTTGATGCTGAGTGTCGAGCAGGGAGGTAATGGCTCCCATTTTTATAGTCTTTGGTATGACTCGGCCGGGGTTTGAAGTCATAAGAATCGACCCTTCTCTTCTCCCATTGGTGGTGGGGCTTAGGGTTTGTTTTTGAACGTATTTTTTGAGTCGTTAAAGTACCAATGATTGTCACACACACACACACACACACTAGGTGTGGCGAAATTATTCTCCGCATTCGACCCATTACCCTTGATCACCCCCTGGGAGGTGAGGGGAGCAGTGAGCAACAGCAGTGGCCACGCCCGGGAATCATTTTTGGTGATTCAACCCCCAATTCCAACCCTTGATGCTGAGTGCCAAGCAGGGAGGTAATGGCTCCCATTCTAATAGTCTTTAGTATGACTCGGCCGGGGTTTGAACTCATAAGAATCGACCCTTCTCTTCTCCCATTGGTGGTGTTGCTTAGGGTTTGTTTTTGAACTTATTTTTTGAGTCTTAAAAGTACCAATGATTGTCACACACACACACACACACTAGGTGTGGCGAAATTATTCTCCGCATTTGACCCATTACCCTTGATCACTCCCTGGGAGGTGAGGGGAGCAGTGAGCAACAGCAGTGGCCACGCCCGGGAATCATTTTTGGTGATTCAACCCCCAATTCCAACCCTTGATGTTGAGTTTCAAGCAGGGAGGTAATGGCTCCCATTCTAATAGTCTTTGGTATGACTCGGCCGGGGTTTGAACTCATAAGAATCGACCCTTCTCTTCTCCCATTGGTGGTGGGGTTTAGGGTTTGTTTTTGAACGTATTTTTTGAGTCTTAAAAGTTAAAGTTAAAGTACCTATGGTTGTTACACACACTAGGTGTGGCAAAATTATTCTCCCCATTTGACCCATTACCCTTGATCACCCTCTGGGAGGTGAGGTGAGCAGTGAGCAGCAGCGGTGGCCACGCCCGGGAATCATTTTTGGTGATTTAACCCCCCAATTCCAACCCTTGATGCTGAGTGTCAAGCAGGGAGGTAATGGCTCCCATTTTTATAGTCTTTGGTATGACTCGGCCGGAGTTTGAACTCATAAGAATCGTACTTCTCACATTGGTGGTGTGGCTTAGGGTTTGTTTTTGAACGTATTTTTATTAAGTCTTCAATTAGGCTGCAACATTCAGAGATATTTTACCACGACAGCAGCTCGACCCATGAAACCTGAACGCGTGCCACAGGTTCAAGATCCTGGGGAGGAAATATTAATCCGGGTAAGCACGATTTTTCATCAACTTTTGCTATAATTCACATTTGGCATTTGTAGTGGTTAGAATGTCCGCCCTGAGATGGGTAAGTTGTGAGTTCAAACCCCCGGCCGAGTCATGTCAAATAACATTAGAGGAATTGTTACAACGTGTAAATGGAATAAAACAGACAACATGTTTACTTGACCCTCTTCCTGGGAAACTGATCAAGGAGCTCTTTGTATTATTAGGTCCATCAGTGCTAAATATTATAAACTTATCACTCTCCTCGGGCATTGTTCCCCTAGCATTCAAAAAAGCGGTTATTCATCCTCTTCTTAAAAGACCTAACCTCGATCCTGACCTCATGGTAAACTACCGACCGGTGTCTCACCTTCCCTTTATTTCAAAAATCCTTGAAAAAATTGTTGCGGAGCAGTTAAATGAACATTTAGTGTCTAACAATGTCCCGGCAAGAAATCTGCGTTCAAAGGACTCCGGCTTATTAGTGATTCCCAAAGCCCAAAAAAAGTCTGCGGGCTATAGAGCGTTTTCCGTTCGGGCTCCAGTACTCTGGAATGCCCTCCCGGTAAAAGTTGAGATGCCACCTCAGTAGAAGCATTTAAGTCTCACCTTAAAACTCATTTGTATACTATAGCCTTTAAATAGACTCCCTTTTTAGACCAGTTGATCTGCCGTTTCTTTTCTTTTTCTTCTATGTCCCACTCTCCCTTGTGGAGGGGGGTCCGGTCCGATCCGGTGGCCATGTACTGCTCGCCTGTGTATCGGCTGGGGACATCTCTGCGCTGCTGATCCGCCTCCGCTTGGGATGGTTTCCTGCTGGCTCCGCTGTGAACGGGACTCTCGCTGCTGTGTTGGATCCGCTTTGGACTGGACTCTCGCGACTGTGTTGGATCCATTGTGGATTGAACTTTCACAGTATCATGTTAGACCCGCTCGACATCCATTGCTTTCCTCCTCTCCAAGGTTCTCATAGTCATCATTGTCACCGACGTCCCACTGGGTGTGAGTTTTCCTTGCCCTTATGTGGGCCTACCGAGGATGTCGTGGTGGTTTGTGCAGCCCTTTGAGACACTAGTGATTTAGGGCTATATAAGTAAACATTGATTGATTGATTGATTGAAATTCGCTAAATCTAGTGTGTGTGTGTGACAATCATTGGTACTTTAACTTAACTTTTTTTTCCAATCGTGGTCAAAAGTTGACATACACTTGTAAAGAACATAATGTCATGGCTGTCTTGAGTTTCCAATAATTTCTGCAAGTCCTATTTTTTTTATGATAGAGTGATTGGAGCACATACTGGTTGGTCACAAAAGACATTCATGAAGTTTGGTTCTTTTATGAATTTATTATGGGTCGACTGAAAAATGTGACCAAATCTGCTGGGTCAAAACATTCATGATCAATGTTGGTGATGTAGAAAAGCTACAATCAGATCAAATGAGCTTCATGGCTCATTTGATCTGGTTTCTCATAGTCAGCATTGTCACTGGCGTCCCACTGGATGTGAATTCTCCCTGCCCACTGGGTGTGAGTTTTCCTTGCCCTTTTGTGGGTTCTTCCGAGGATGTTGTAGTCGTAATGATTTGTGCAGTCCTTTGAGACATTTGTGATTTGGGGCTATATAAATAAACATTGATTGATTGATGGCACGGCCTCTTAACGTCATGTGAGTGATTATAATTGACGACACCTGTTGACTTCTCTGAGCCCATTTAATAGGGCTCATGTGATGCAGTCATTAGACGCGGTTAGAAACATGACAATGGGGAAGTTAAATGAACTCAGCACAGATAAAAATAAAAAAAAAGGAATCATTGACTTGAACAAGTCAGGAAAGACTCTTGGAGCCATTTCAAAGCGGCTTAAAGGGGAACATTATCACCAAACCTATGCAAGCGTCATTATATACCTTGATGTTGCAGAAAAAAGACCATGTATTTTTTTAAACCGATTTCCGAACTCTAAATGGGTGAATTTTGGCAAATTAAACGCCTTTCTGTTTATCGGTCTTTTAGCGATGACGTCAGAACGTGACGTCACCGAGGTAACACAGCCGCCATTTTCATTTTCACATTACAAACACCAGGTCTCAGCTCTGTTATTTTCCGTTTTTCAACTATTTTTTGGAACCTTGGAGACATCATGCCTCGTCGGTGTGTTGTCGGAGGGTGTAACAACACTAACAGGGAGGGATTCAAGTTGCACCACTGGCTAGAAATCTGCCGCCAGACCCCCATTGAATGTACCAGAGTGTCTTCACATTTGACCGGCGATGCTAAGACAGACATGGCACAGAGATGTATGGATAACCTGCAGATGCATTTGCAACAATTAAGTCAACGAAATCACAAAGGTGAGTTTTGTTGATGTTGTTGACTTATGTGCTAATCAGACATATTTGGTCACGGCATGACTGCCAGCTAATCGATGCCAACATGCTATGCTAATCGATGCTAACATGCTATTTACGCTAGCTGTATGTACATTTGAAACTAGATACCCACATTTAATGCGAAACAAACACTTACCAATCGACGGATTTAAGTTGCTCAAGTGTCACAAGATGCGAAAGTCCTGATCGTTTGGTCCGCACATTTTACCGGCGATGCTAATAAGGCAACCACTTCATTGGGTACACCCACGCTATGGCCGAATAGCGTCAATAGCTATTCGCTCAATAGCTTCAATTTCTTCTTCAACTTCGTTTTCGCTATATGCCTTCATACTCCGACCATCTGTTTCAATACATGCGTAATCTGTTGAATCGCTTAAGCCGCTGAAATCCGAGTCTGAATCCGAGCTAATGTCGCTATATCTTGCTTTGGTAACCGCCATGTTGTTTGTATTGGCAGCCCTGTATGACGTCACAGGGAAATGGATAGTGGTTTCGAAGATAGCGAATATAAGGCATTTTAAAACTTTATTTAGGGATATTCCGGGACCGGTAACATTTTGAAAAAAAAATCAAAAATACAACAAGCCACTGGGAACTGATTTTTATTGTTTTTAACCCTTTTGAAATTGTGATAATGTTCCCCTTTAAAGGCCTACTGAAACCCACTACTACCGACCAAGCAGTCTGATAGTTGCGGTCATAACCCAAAGCTCATGACCATAGGTGAGGATGGGAACGTAGATCGACGGGTAAATTGAGAGCTTTGCCTTCCGGCTCAGCTCCTTCTTCACCACAACGGATCGATACAGCGTCCGCATTACGA
>NC_084617.1:71982992-72170492 GCF_033978795.1 Nerophis ophidion
TATATTGATTTATTAAATTATTTACAGTCTGGGGGGTGGGATCTAGAGGGGGGGTTTAGGTTTGGTTACTATCAGCATACTTCAGTCATTAACAATTATATCCTCTGAGAAATGGACATTGTAACAGTGTAGGTCTCACTTGGTAGGATATGTAAAGCAAGCGGTTTAGCTTCATAGCTTACCAAAGTCGTACTAAAACGTTTTAATAGATTTTTGAGCGCCGTGTGTAATGTTCTATATTTTCAATGGGACATAAAATGTCTGTGTTGTTTACTTGAGTCATATTGCCATCATATTGCAGTCTACACGTGTCTCTTATGTGTGACTGCCATCTACTGGTCACACCTATCATTACACCATGTACACTGCAAAAACTGAACTCTAAGTAAGATTAAATATCTCAAATAAGGGTGATATTTGCTTATTTTTCCGTCTGATAATAAAAACCCCGTTTCCATATGAGTTGGGAAATTGTGTTGGATGTAAATATAAACAGAATACAATGATTTGCAAATCCTTTTCAACCCATATTCAGTTGAATGCACTACAAATACAACATAAACTGATAAACATTTTCTTTTTTTGCAAATAATCATTAACTTTAGAATTTGATGCCTGCAACACGTGACAAAGAAGTTGGGAAAAGTGGCAATAAATACTGACAAAGTTGAGGAATGCTCATCAAACACTTATTTGGAACATCCCACAGGTGTGCAGGCTAATTGGGAACAGGTGGGTGCCATGATTGGGTGTAAAAACAGCTTCCCAAAACAATGCTCAGTCTTTCACAAGAAAGGATGGGGCGAGGTACACCCCTTTGTCCACAACTGTGTGAGCAAATAGTAAAACAGTTTAAGAACAACATTTCTCAAAGTGCAATTGTAATAAATTTAGGGATTTCAACATCTACGGTCCATAATATCATCAAAAGTTTCAGAGAATCTGGAGAAATCACTCCACGTAAGCGGCATGGCCGGAAACCCACATTGAATGACCTCAGACGGCACTCTATCAAAAACCGGCATCAATCTCTAAAGGATATCACCAAATGGGCTCAGGAACACTTCAGAAAACCACTGTCACTAAATACAGTTCGTCGCTACATCTGTAAGTGCAAGTTAAAGCACTACAATGCAAAGCGAAAGCCATTTATCAACAACATCCAGAAACGCCGCCGGCTTCTCTGGGCCGGAGATCATCTAAGATGGACTGATGCAAAGTGGAAAAGTGTTGTATGGTCTGACGAGTCCACATTTCAAATTATTTTTGTAAATATTCGACATCGTGTCATTCGGACCAAAGGCGAAGAGAACCATCCAGACTGTTATCGACGCAAAGTTGAAAAGCCAGCATCTGTGATGGTATGGGGGTGCATTAGTGCCCAAGGCATGGGTAACTTACACATCTGTGAAGGCACCATTAATGCTGAAAGGTACATACAGGTTTTGGAACAACATATGCTGCCATCTAAGCGCCGTCTTTTTCATGGACGCCCCTGCTTATTTCAGCAAGACAATCCCAAGCCACATTCAGCACGTGTTACAACAGCGTGGCTTCGTAAAAAAAGAGTGCGGGTACTTTCCTGGCCCGCCTGCAATCCAGACCTTACTTCCATGGAAAATGTGTGGCGCATTATTAAGCGTAAAATACGACAGCAGAGACCCCGGACTGTTGAACGACTGAAGCTCTACATAAAACAAGAATGGGAAAGAATTCCACTTTCAAAGCTTCAACAATTAATTTCCTCAGTTCCCAAACATTGTTAAAAGAAAAGGTGATGTAACACAATGGTGAACATGCCCTTTCCCAACTACTTTGGCACGTGTTGCAGCCATGGAAATTCTAAGTGAATTATTATTTGCAAAAAAAAATAAAGTTTATGAGTTTGAACATCAAATATGTTGTCTTTGTAGTGCATTCAACTGAATATGGGTTGAAAATGATTTGCAAATCATTGTATTCCGTTTATATTTACATCTAACACAATTTCCCACCTCATTTGGAAACAGGGTTTGTAGATAATGATGTCTTGGTCGGCGGCAAAAAGTGTTTTAAAGAAATCGGAATCATTTCATAGGCAAGCACTGGGACTGTGCCGGGGAGCTTTCATGACCCCTCCTCTTTCTGCACTACAGGTGGAACTGGGGGAGATCGCAGATGAGAAATGAACAATAGACAAGGTTGGCGTACTGGCTGAGAGTCAGAGGTAACTGTGATGTACAGCATCCAACAACAAAGGTGAGGAGCTAAACATGAAAGTTTGGACACGGAGGAGCAGGTGAATAGCAGAAGACATGATAATGCACGTATGACTACAGTGAAAGGTCAACCTTCAAGGATGAGTGGGAGTGTGGCAGTGATGGTTGAATACAAAACACTGTTTGTATACTCCGGTATTCACAGATGGGATGTAAATATTCAAGCACAGATTGTGCAGGCTTTGTTGTTGTAGTACAAAGGCCCGAAGATTGCAGCTAAAGAACGAACAACAAAGCAAAACGTCTGTTGGAAATCAAAGCTTGCCTTACACGGCTAATTAAAAAAAAAAGGAAACAACAAAACCTGCAATCCTATTTAAATGCAATAAAGAAGAACTGTAAGGGGAAGCAAAAAGGAAGAAAGAGTCGTATCAGACATAAGATTAGGACATACCTGACTAAATAAGACCTTGATTAGCCTGCGGGAAACATAATTTACTATGGATATACTGTATGCTATGTTGTTGTATATGGGTGAGGGGGGGCTATATATATATATATATACATATATATATATATATATATATATGTATGTATATATATATATATATATATATATATATATATGTGTGTATGTATGTATGTATGTATGTATGTATATATTGATCCCCAGGGATCAATAAACTACTTTCTATTCTATTCTATATGTGTGTGTTTAGATATACATATATGTGTGTATATATATATACAAACATATATATATATATATATATATATACATATATACACACATAAATGTATATATAAATATATATATATATACACATATATATATACATACATATATGTGTATATATGTATATATATACGCATGTGTATATATATACACATATATATATATATATATATATATATATATATATATATATATATATGTACAAACCCTGTTTCCATATGAATTGGTAAATTGTGTTAGATGTAAATATAAACAGAATACAATGATTTACAAATCCTTTTCAACCCATATTCAGTTGAATGCACTACAAAGACAAGATATTTGATGTTCAAACTCATAAACTTTATTTTTTTTTGCAAATAATAATCAACTTAGAATTTCATGGCTGCAACACGTGCCAAAGTAGTTGGGAAAGGGCATGTTCACCACTGTGTTACATCACCTTTTCTTTTCAATAAATGTTTGGGAACTGAGGAAACTAATTATTGAAGCTTTGAAAGTGTGTCATACCTGTAAGTGAGTTTTTTGGTTTTGGTCAGGTTATGTTTGGTTTTCTGGACTGTTGTTCTGTTTTTTTCACTTCCTGGTTTGTTTTTGTTGCCATGACAACTCATTGATTTTCACCTTGCCCTCCTAGTCACGCCCCTGCCCTCTGTCCCGCACCTGTTCCTAATTATCAGAGCCACTACTTAAGTTATTTTCTTTCTGTCCATCGGTCTGGGAACATTCTGTCAGGCTTGGACTTGGATTGTGTGTAATCCCTCTGCGTCGAAGGAGCACACACAATCCAAGTTCAAGCCGTTCCCAGACTGATGGACAGAAAGAAAATAACTTAAGTAGTGGCTGTGATAATTAGGAACAAGTGCGGGACTGAGGGCAGGGGCGTGACTAGGAGGGTAAGGTGAAAATCAATGAGTAGTCATGGTAACAAACACAAACCAGGAAGTGAAAAAACTAGGAGGGCAAGGTGAAAATCAATGAGTTGTCATGGTAAAAAAAAAAAAAAAAACAGGAAGTGAAAAAACAGAACAAGAGTCCAGAAAACAAAACATAACCTGACCAAAACCAAAACATAAACTTACAGGCATAATAAAGTGGAATTCTTTCCCATTCTTGTTTTATGTAGAGCTTCAGTCGTATTTTACGCCTTATAATGCACGACACATTTTCCATGGGAGATAGGTCTGGACTGCAGGCGGGCCAGGAAAGTACCCGCACTCTTTTTTTTTACGAAGCCACGCTGTTGTAACACGTGCTGAATGTGGCTTGGCATTGTATTGCTGAAATAAGCAGGGGCGTCCTTGAAAATGACGGCGCTTATATGACAACATATGTTGTTCCAAAACCTGTATGTACCTTTCAGCATTAATGGTGCCTTCACAGATGTGTAAGTTACCCATGCCTTGCGCACTAATGCACCCCCATACCATCACAGATGCTGACTTTTCAACTTTGCGTCGATAACAGTCTGGATGGTTCGCTTCCCCTTTGGTCCGAATGACACGATGTCGAATATTTCCAAAAACAATTTGAAATGTGGACTAGTCAGACCGCAGAACACTTTTCCACTTTGCATCAGTCCATCCCGGGCCCAGAGAAGCCAGAGGCATATCTGGATGTTGTTGATAAATGGCTTTCGCTTTGCATTGTAGTGCTATAACTTGCACTTACAGATGTAGCGACCAACTGTATTTAGTGACAGTGGTTTTCTGAAGTGTTCCTGACCCCATGTGGTGATATCCTTTAGAGATTGATGTCTGTTTTTGATACAGTGCCGTCTAAGGGACCGAAGGTCACGGTCAGTCAATGTTGGTTTCCGACCATGCCGCTTACGTGGAGTGATTTCTCCAGATTCTCTGAACCTTTTGATGATATTATGGACCGTAGATGTTGAAATCCATAAATTTCTTGCAATTACACTTTGAGAAACGTTGTTCTTAAACTTTTTGACTATTTGCTCACGCAGTTGTGGACAAAGGGGTGTACCTCGCCCCATCCTTTCTTGTGAAAGACTGAGTATTTTTTTGGGAAGCTGCTTTTATACCCAATCATGGCACCCACCTGTTCCCAATTACCTACCACTGCTTGTTTGCCTCCCAGCACTGTAGTCGGAGTAGAAGTTTGAATTCTCTTTAATTGCATCAGTCCACCTTCTTGAATCATTAGAGTCCACAGCATCTGTAAATGTCTGAGGTACATCGTAAGCCACTCTGTAAAAATTATCTATATTTTAATTTTCGTCATTACACTCAGTTTTACATTCGTACTCTTAAGTAACTTAAGTCATTTCTCTGTCTCGTAGGATATCTTATTTCCCCCTGTCCTCTCTGACCACTGTCTTCTTGGGTTAGACCTATCTTAGTAGCCTGGACTCTTGTACACTTGACCCTCCCTTTCCCTGGTCCTGACCCAGTACCTTTGGTGTTGTAACTTCATGAAGTCCTATGTCGTTTTCCATGTCACCAACCATCTGAGTCTGGCCATCTTAGATTACCCGTAGACGCACCCGCGCCCATCCATACAGACTGGACACTGGCCGAGAGTTGGTGGGCGGCCAAGGTTGGAGTCGGCTCTCTTGGTTGCTTTGATGGGTCTGCTCCTGTCTCTGGCCATGCAGACGATGGCATGGAACACCGCAGAGTTCACCGCAGTGTATATGTCTGTTGTTGTTGTGGTTGTTTTACTTTTGTAGCTGTATGTATAAATGTCTGCTTGCATCAGCTCTCCCGTCCAAAGGCAAAACCCAGTAACTCAATTTTGGTCCAAACTGAGCTGATAATAATTTTGGAGTTCCTAGGTGATATGCTTTACATTAGTGTACGCGATATTATCATTTGTTCCGTAAGTAAGCTGTTCCGCGCATGGCCGGACCTAGCAACTACCACATGACCGCGTAGATACAACAGAAAAACCTAGTATCTCAAGGGACCAATCGGAGCTTCTTTGTCAGTCGCCTTATTGTCTTTAATGAGACATTTGCACGAATGGGGGCCGACGGTCAAGCTGATTATGTGATATTATGGCACGAGGGGATATTTGGAAGATTGGCCCAGGACGTTGCAAGCACCTTCATTAAATGTATTGTTCTTGATTCTTCCCCTTGCATACTCTTTTGGGCTGATAACTGCGGAGGTCAAAATAAAAACTGGACGCTGTACACGGCTCTTGCCCAATGTGCAAACGCAGAATGGGGCCCACCCGAGATTGTGATAAAATATCTGGAGAAAGGGCACACGTCCATGATAGCAGATTCAATCCATGGCTCAATCGGCAAGAAAATGAAAGCGCAAGAAAACATCTATACGTTTGATGACTTTGTAAGTCTTTGTAAGACAGCATCAAGATAGATTGGTTTTAATTTGTTTTCTCAAAATCAGCTAGAAGTGAGTTACTAGGTTTTGCCTTTGGACGGGAGAGCTCTGCACTTGTAATGTCTTTAATGTCCTTTGTGTTCTTTGATGTTTCCCTCTTACACACATGCTTATGTGTGCTATGGCTATGAGTCGGGACCTCCTTTCCGGTGGCCCAGGCTTAGACTGATTTTGTTTTTCATCCCACCAGCGTTTACCTGTTTCTCTCCTTTTTTGTAAGGGCTGCCGGAAGTTGGCAGACCCGTCAGCGATCCTGTTCTGTCTCCCTGTAAAGTTTGTCTAAACTTGAATGGGATTGTGCTGAAAATCTCAATTTCCCCTCGGGGATTAATAAAGTACTTTTGATTCTGATTTTGATTCTGATCTGCACTACCCTTGATGATCAATTTCACCACCCAGTGTTTTAGGACTTTTCCAGTAACTTATTTTTATACATTTGTATACACTAGCCTTGAAATAGACCCCCCTTTTAGACCAGTTGATCTGCCGTCTCTTTTCTGCTCTGCCCCCCTCTCCTGCGTGGAGAAGTTATTAGATGACCACAGGTGACTCATCTGTGAATTACTTGGGGACGTCTCTGCGCCGTAGACTTGTCTGCACTCAAGATTATCTGCTGGCCCCACTATGGACTGGACTCTCACACTATAATGTTAGATCCACTATGGACTGGACTCTCACACTATTATGTTAGATCCACTATGGACTGGACTCTCACACTATAATGTTAGATCCACTATGGACTGGACTCTCACACTATTATGTTAGATCCACTATGGACTGGACTCTCACACTATAATGTTAGATCCACTATGGACTGGACTCCCACACTATAATGTTAGATCCACTATGGACTGGACTCTCACACTATAATGTTCGATCCACTATGGACTGTACTCTCACACTATTATGTTGGATTCACTATGGACTGGACTCTCACACTATAATGTTAGATCCACTATGGACTGGACTCTCACACTATTAACTAGATCCACTCGACGTCCATTGCACTGGTTGCCCAGGGTGGGGGTGTGGGGGGTCCAATGAGAAACCCCTCCAAGGTTTCTCATTGTATCCCATTGGTTTGAGTTTTTTCTTGCCCTGATGTGGGATCTGAGTCGAGGATGTCATTATGGCTTGTGCAGCCCTTTGAGACTCTTGTAATTAGGGGCTGTATGAATAAACTTTGATTGATTGACATGTATGCTTGGTCACTGTTAGAAAAATTGTTTAAATTGTGTGTGAATTATCAAAAAACTTTCAGATCTCTTTTATTTAATTGAGTAGTTGAGAGCTGTCCTTCTTCGACCAAGCAAGGTCTTGGGGCATTCCGCTGTGTACGTTGGAATGCGACGAGAGGGGTTTTCTTTTGTCCTCAAAGTCCTTCCGAAGCTTTTACCAGGACAAGCCCAAGCCCGAGGCATCATCTTCTTTTGTCTTCATTGTGACCAAAAACATTGACTGTTTATATTCTCCCCATTCCTGTTTTGCCGAAGCTGAGACCAGGGCGAGCCCAAGCCCGAGGCATCATCTTCTTTTGTCTTCAATGTGACCAAAAACATTGACTGTTTATATACTCCCCATTCCTGTTTTGCCGAAGCTGAGACCAGGACGAGCCCAAGCCCGAGGCATCATCTTCTTTTGTCTTCAATGTGACCAAAAACAATGACTGTTTATATACTCCCCATTCCTGTTTTGCCGAAGCTGAGACCAGGACGAGCCCAAGCCCGAGGCATCATCTTCTTTTGTCTTCATTGTGACCAAAAACATTGACTGTTTATATACTCCCCATTCCTGTTTTGCCGAAGCTGAGACCAGGACGAGCCCAAGCCCAAGGCATCGTCTTCTTTTGTCTTCAATGTGACCGAAAACATTGACTGTTTATATACTCCCCATTCCTGTTTTGCCGAAGCTGAGACCAGGACGAGCCCAAGCCCGAGGCATCATCTTCTTTTGTCTTCATTGTGACCAAAAACATTGACTGTTTATATACTCCCCATTCCTGTTTTGCCGAAGCTGAGACCAGGACGAGCCCAAGCCCGAGGCATCGTCTTCTTTTGTCTTCAATGTGACCGAAAACATTGACTGTTTATATACTCCCCATTCCTGTTTTGCCGAAGCCGAGACCAGGACGAGCCCAAGCCCGAGGCATCATCTTCTTTTGTCTTCAATGTGACCAAAACCAATGACTGTTAATATACTCCCCATTCCTGTTTTGCCGAAGCTGAGACCAGGACGAGCCCAAGCCCGAGGCATCATCTTCTTTTGTCTTCATTGTGACCAAAAACATTGACTGTTTATATACTCCCCATTCCTGTTTTGCCGAAGCTGAGACCAGGACGAGCCCAAGCCCGAGGCATCGTCTTCTTTTGTCTTCAATGTGACCGAAAACATTGACTGTTTATATACTCCCCATTCCTGTTTTGCCGAAGCTGAGACCAGGACGAGCCCAAGCCCGAGGCATCATCTTCTTTTGTCTTCAATGTGACCAAAAACAATGACTGTTTATATACTCCCCATTCCTGTTTTGCCGAAGCTGAGACCAGGACGAGCCCAAGCCCGAGGCATCATCTTCTTTTGTCTTCATTGTTACCAAAAACAATGACTGTTTATATACTCCCCATTCCTGTTTTGCCGAAGCTGAGACCAGGACGAGCCCAAGCCCGAGGCATCATCTTCTTTTGTCTTCATTGTGACCAAAAACAATGACTGTTTATATACTCCCCATTCCTGTTTTGCCGAAGCTGAGACCAGGACGAGCCCAAGCCCGAGGCATCATCTTCTTTTGTCTTCATTGTGACCAAAAACAATGACTGTTTATATACTCCCCATTCCTGTTTTGCCGAAGCTGAGACCAGGACGAGCCCAAGCCCGAGGCATCATCTTCTTTTGTCTTCATTGTGACCAAAAACAATGACTGTTTATATACTCCCCATTCCTGTTTTGCCGAAGCTGAGACCAGGACGAGCCCAAGCCCGAGGCATCATCTTCTTTTGTCTTCAATGTGACCGAAAACAGTGACTGTTTATACACTCCCCATTCCTGTTTTGCCGAACCTGAGACCAGGACGAGCCCGAGCCCGAGGCATCATCTTCTTTTGTCTTCATTGTGACCAAAAACATTGACTGTTTATATACTCCCCATTCCTGTTTTGCCGAAGCTGAGACCAGGACGAGCCCAAGCCCGAGGCATCATCTTCTTTTGTCTTCAATGTGACCAAAAACAATGACTGTTTATATACTCCCCATTCCTGTTTTGCCGAAGCTGAGACCAGGACGAGCCCAAGCCCGAGGCATCATCTTCTTTTGTCTTCATTGTGACCAAAAACATTGACTGTTTATATACTCCCCATTCCTGTTTTGCCGAAGCCGAGACCAGGGCGAGCCCAAGCCCGAGGCATCATCTTCTTTTGTCTTCAATGTGACCAAAAACATTGACTGTTTATATACTCCCCATTCCTGTTTTGCCGGAGCTGAGACCATGACGAGCCCAAGCCCGAGGCATCATCTTCTTTTGTCTTCAATGTGACCGAAAACAGTGACTGTTTATATACTCCCCATTCCTGTTTTGCCGAAGCTGAGACCAGGACGAGCCCAAGCCCGAGGCATCATCTTCATTTGTCTTCATTGTGACCAAAATCATTGACTGTTTATGTACTCCCCATTCCTGTTTTGCCGAAACTGAGACCAGGACGAGCCCAAGCCCGAGGCATCGTCTTCTTTTGTCTTCATTGTGACCAAAAACATTGACTGTTTATATACTCCCCATTCCTGTTTTGCCGAACCTGAGACCAGGACGAGCCCGAGCCCGAGGCATCATCTTCTTTTGTCTTCATTGTGACCAAAAACATTGACTGTTTATATACTCCCCATTCCTGTTTTGCCGAAGCTGAGACCAGGACGAGCCCAAGCCCGAGGCATCATCTTCTTTTGTCTTCAATGTGACCAAAAACAATGACTGTTTATATACTCCCCATTCCTGTTTTGCCGAAGCTGAGACCAGGACGAGCCCAAGCCCGAGGCATCATCTTCTTTTGTCTTCATTGTGACCAAAATCATTGACTGTTTATGTACTCCCCATTCCTGTTTTGTCGAAACTGAGACCAGGACGAGCCCAAGCCCGAGGCATCGTCTTCTTTTGTCTTCATTGTGACCAAAAACATTGACTGTTTATATACTCCCCATTCCTGTTTTGCCGAAGCTGAGACCAGGACGAGCCCAAGCCCGAGGCATCATCTTCTTTTGTCTTCAATGTGACCGAAAACAGTGACTGTTTATATACTCCCCATTCCTGTTTTGCCGAACCTGAGACCAGGACGAGCCCAAGCCCGAGGCATCATCTTCTTTTGTCTTCATTGTGACCAAAATCATTGACTGTTTATGTACTCCCCATTCCTGTTTTGCCGAAACTGAGACCAGGACGAGCCCAAGCCCGAGGCATCGTCTTCTTTTGTCTTCATTGTGACCAAAAACATTGACTGTTTATATACTCCCCATTCCTGTTTTGCCGAAGCTGAGACCAGGACGAGCCCAAGCCCGAGGCATCATCTTCTTTTGTCTTCAATGTGACCGAAAACAGTGACTGTGAGTATGCTCCCCATTCCTGTTTTGACATGTGTTGTTGCGTAAACATTGAATACCTAAATAAAAGAGGACACGAAAACCTTTTCGTCAGAGCTTGGTGCAGGAAATGTGCAAGGTGTACAGAGGCCATGTCTCTCCTCGGATCCGAGTCCAAATTTAAGTCTGTCTCTGTTTGATTCCTTGCCTTTTTGCCTTGTTTAATAGATGTCACCAATGTTTGAACCTGACAGTCACAGCCTACAAAGGTGCCCTTCTCGCATCCAGAATCCAGTTTCTTCTTCCGCTTATACGCATAGCACTCAGAACCAAACGTGAGAGATATCAGGTGTTGTTCCTGTGAAAACAGTAAGGTGTCTGCCCGGGCCGCCTGCTGTAACACCTGATACAGATTGGAGCAGCTGTCTGTACAGTGCATGTTATCATTTCTTTGGGAGGATGCTCTCCGATAGCATGCAACGGGACATCTCAAATAAAGTTCTCTGAAATCTTTCGGCAGTTTTGTTCCGGTTAGGCGAGTAGGGCGCACTAGTTTTGTGTCTTATCCCATTCTGGCTGAGTAAAGACTGGAACTCTTGCCCGGTAAACTCGGTATCATTATCAGACCGTATGCGTTTCATTTTTCCACATGGAGCTACGTTTGCTTTGAGTTTCTCTGTAGCTTTTGATAAAGTAACGGGAAACCCTCCCGCTGTAATCACCAGTAAATGCTTTTGCATACCTACAGTATGTCCTTCCTCACCTACCAGTTCTATTGGAGGGGGTCCGGTCCGATCCGGTGGCCATGTGCTGCTTGCCTGTGTATCGGCTGGGGACATCTCTGCGCTACTGATCCGCCTCCGCTTGGGATGGTTTCCTGCTGGCTCCGCTGTGAACGGGACTCTCGCTGCTGTGTTGGATCCGCTATGGACTGGACTCTCGCGACTGTGTTGGATCTGGATCCAATATGGATTCAACTTTCACAGTATCATGTTAGACCCGCTCGGCATCCATTGCTTTCGTCCTCTCCAAGGTTCTCATAGTCATCATTGTCACCGACGTCCCACTGGGTGTGAGTTTTCCTTGCCCTTATGTGGGCCTACCGAGGATGTCGTAGTGGTTTGTGCAGCCCTTTGAGACACTAGTGATTTAGGGCTATATAAGTAAACATTGATTGATTGATTGATATTGGACCACATACATCTGTGTGCACTGTCTTAAGTCTGGTTTTAGCTTTGGTGTCTGCCTGTCTGTTTCTGCTTTGTGTAAACTTGCCCTGTGTGCTAATTTCCCAGTTTTGATTGGACTTCTAATTGTTTTCCGTTGATTTGACATCCCTTCTTCCGCTTATCCGAGGTCGAGTCGCGGGGGCAGCAGCCTAAGCAGGGAAGCCCAGACTTGACTCCCCCCAGCCACTTCGTCCAGCTCTTCCCGGGGCGTTCCCAGGCCAGCCGGGAGACATAGTCTTCTCAAAGTGTCCTGGGTCTTCCCCGTGGCCTCCTACCGGTTGGACTTGCCCTAAACACCTCCCTAGGGAGGCGTTCGGGTGGCATCCTGACCAGATGCCCGAACCACCTCATCTGGCTCCTCTCCATGTGGAGGAGCAGTAGCTTTACTTTGAGCTCCCCCCGAATGGCAGAGCTCCTCACCCAATCTCTAAGGGAGAGACCCGTCACCCGGCGTAGGAAACTCATTTCGGCCGCTTGTACCCGTGATCTTGTCCTTTCGGTCATAACCCAAAGCTCATGACCATAGGTGAGGATGGGAACGTAGATCGACCGGTCAATTGAGAGCTTTGCCTTCCGGCTCAGCTCCTTCTTCACCACAACGGATCGATACAGCGTCCGCATTACTGAAGACGCCGCACCGATCCGCCTGTCGATATCTCGCGATCCACTCTTCCCTCACTCGTGAACAAGACTCCGAGGTACTTGAAGTCCTCCACTTGGGGCAGGGTCTCCTCCCCAACCCGGAGATGGCACTCCAACCTTTTCCGGACGAGAACCGTGGACTCGGACTTGGAGGTGCTGATTCTCATCCCGGTCGTTTCGTCATCCCTTCTACCACTTTTTAAAATTTTGCAACATCATAAAAATTACAAAGACCAATACGGATGCCGTGAAAACCGTACACTTTATCATTGACCATGCGATTTCCCGTAATATAGCCTTTCAAACACAACCGTTTAGCATTAGGTGCCATCCTCGTGCACCGGCCAGTCTTCACCATCCTTGAAGTGGATTCCCGCTCTGACTGAAAAGATTTTATGTAGAAATTATGGGATGCAAAGTATTTGTTTGAGCCTCGTTTTCACGTGTCGTCCTTTGATCTTGAAGGCAGGATAGCTTTTTTCCGTACGCGTATTCATTCAACCCTCTTGTAATGTTCATGTTGTTGTTGCTCAGCCAGCATTTGTGGGTCTGAACAGATGTTCAACTTATCCCAATAAACATCTGTTCAGTATTTTAACATAAAAGTGTTTGATTTTGAGGCATTAAAAGTCACAAAATGCAACGGGTCCATCAGACCCACAAATGCTGGCTGAGTAACAACAATATGAACGTTGGACAGAAAATTTCTCTGCCAGTTTCCGCATCCCACAGGGATTCTTCTTTTGTGTTTCTGCACCTGCGGTTCCCACACAAGGTTGCGACAGTGTTTGTCAACACTGTCTGCTCTCATTTTCTTGCACATTTGACCCTCTGATGTTCTGTGTATCTACACTCTATCCTCTGAAAACCTCTCTGCCAGTTTCTGCATCCCACAGGGATTCTTCTTTGGTGTTTCTGCACCTGCGGTTCCCACACAAGGTTGCAACGTTGTTTGTCAACACACTGTCTGCTCTCATTTTCTCGCACATTTGACCCTCTGATGTTTATTGGTATAAGGTAAACATCTGTTCAGTATTTTAACATAAATGTGTTTGATTGTGAGTCGTTAAAAGTAACAAAATTTAACGGGTCCATCAGACGCACAAACGCTGGCTGAGTAACAACAATATGAACGTTGCACGGAAAACTTCTCCGCCAGTTTCCGCATCCCACAGGGATTCTTCTTTTGTGTTTCTGCACCTGCGGTTCCCACACCAGGTTGCAATGTTGTTTGTCAACACTGTCTGCTCTCATTTTCTTGCACATTTGACCCTCTGATGTTCTGTGTATCTACAATCTATCCTCCTCTGAAAACCTCTCTGCCGGTTTCTGCATCCCACAGGGGTTCTTCTTTTGTGTTTCTGCACCTGCGGTTCCCACACAAGGTTGCAACGTTGTTTGTCAACACACTGTCTGCTCTCATTTTCTCGCACATTTGACCCTCTGATGTTTATTGGTATAAGGTAAACATCTGTTCAGTATTTTAACATAAAATGTGTTTGATTGTGAGGCATTAAAAGTCACAAAATGCAACGCGTCCATCAGACCCACAAATGCTGGCTGAGTAACAACAATATGAACGTTGCGCGGAAAACTTCTCCGCCAGTTTCCGCATCCCACAGGGATTCTTCTTTTGTGTTTCTGCACCTGCGGTTCCCACACCAGGTTGCAATGTTGTTTGTCAACACTGTCTGCTCTCATTTTCTTGCACATTTGACCCTCTGATGTTCTGTGTATCTACAATCTATCCTCCTCTGAAAACCTCTCTGCCGGTTTCTGCATCCCACAGGGGTTCTTCTTTTGTGTTTCTGCACCTGCGGTTCCCACACAAGGTTGCAACGTTGTTTGTCAACACACTGTCTGCTCTCATTTTCTCGCACATTTGACCCTCTGATGTTTATTGGTATAAGGTAAACATCTGTTCAGTATTTTAACATAAAATGTGTTTGATTGTGAGGCATTAAAAGTCACAAAATGCAACGCGTCCATCAGACCCACAAATGCTGGCTGAGTAACAACAATATGAACGTTGCGCGGAAAACTTCTCCGCCAGTTTCCGCATCCCACAGGGATTCTTCTTTTGTGTTTCTGCACCTGCGGTTCCCACACAAGGTTGCAACAGTGTTTGTCAACACTGTCTGCTCTCATTTTCTTGCACATTTGACCCTCTGATGTTCTGTGTATCTACACTCTATCCTCTGAAAACCTCTCTGCCAGTTTCTGCATCCCACAGGGATTCCTCTTTCGTGTTTCTGCACCTGTGGTTCCCACACCAGGTTGCAACGTTGTTTGTCAACACCGTCTGCTCTCATTTTCTCGCACAATTGACCCTCTGATGTTTTTTTGGGATAAGGTAAACATCTGTTCAGTGTTTTAACATAAATGTGTTTGATCGTGAGGCATTAAAAGTCACAAAATTTAACGGGTCCATCAGACCCACAATCGCTGGCTGAGTAACAACAATATGAACGTTGCACGGAAAACTTCTCCGCCAGTTTCCGTATCCAACAGGGATTCTTCTTTGGTGTTTCTGCACCTGCGGTTCCCACACAAGGTTGCAACAGTGTTTGTCAACACTGTCTGCTCTCATTTTCTCGCACATTCGACCCTCTGATGTTCTGTGTACCTACACTCTGTCCTCCTCGGAAACATTTTCTGCCAGTTTCTGCATCCCACAGGGATGTTTATCGCGATAAGGTAAACATCTGTTTAGTATTTTAACAAAAAAAATTTTGATTGTGAGGCATTGAAAGCCACAAAATGCAACGCGTCCATCAAACCCACAAATGCTGGCTGAGTAACAACAATATGAACGTTGCACGGAAAATTTCTCCGCCAGTTTCCGCATCCCACAGGCATTCTTCTTTTGTGTTTCTGCACCTGCGGTTCCCACACAAGGTTGCAACATTGTTTGTCAACACTGTCTGCTCTCATTTTCTCGCACATTTCTGTCCTCCTCCTAGCTGTTATATTTTATTAGGGTCCGCCAGGCAATGCAATGGGCCAAGGACCCTATTGAAACTGTAAGGTTGTATTATTATTATTATTCTTTATTATTATTCTGCACCTTCCAACCCCAATTTGACCCCCTTAACATGCTTCAAAACTCACCAAATTTGACACACACGTCGGTCCGCCAAACCTTCCCAACTTATTAGGCAACCAAACCCCAAAAATCAAAATTGCGCGCTAGCGCCCCCTAGGAAGAAACAAAAAACAGACTGCTTGTAACTTCCGCTAGCAATGTCGTTGAGACATGAAACAAAAACCTCTATGTAGGTCTGACTTAGACCTACATTTCCAATCGGAAACTTCAATAGCAAAAATCAACAGAAAGTTGGCAAAAACCCATTCAAAGCAAAATGTTCGCAAAAAATGCAATTTTTGCCCCTTTGAGCTATAATTTGACCCCTTTGAAATGCTTCAAAACTCACCAAACTTGGCACACACATCAGGACTGGCAACATGTGCGATCTCATGAAAAAAAAAAAAAAACTCAAAAAATTGCGCTCTAGCGCAATTTTTGAATAAAACACAGAAAAAACTGCTCCTAGGACTGCTTCTAACTTGCGGTAGGAATGTCGAAGAAACCTGAAAAAAAACCTCTATGTAGGTCTCACTTAGACCTACATTTTAATGATTGACATCGTTCAGTTAAAAACAACAGGAAGTTAAAAATGACCCCTTCAAAATAAAAGATTTGTAAACACCCGTCACCTTTTTTCAAACGTTATCTCCTGACTAAGACCAGGGCTTGAGTCGTGGCGGCAGCAGCCAAAGGCGGACCCGACCAACGCTGCTTGCAGCTTTAATTTATTATTATTATTAATAATATTTTAATACACTGTACCACTCTGAGGTTGCTCAATGGAAAGTGCTTTTTACAAATAAAATCTATTATTATTATTTTAAATATTTTAGATATTTAGGGAATGTGAATTTAAAAAAAATACTTTTATCTTTAATTGAGGACCAGGATTTCTAGCTTTGTTGAAGGCCTTGCTGGCCCTGACGCCACACCACTGAAAAAAGCTCACCAAGTCCTGTCCAATTTTTTTCGATTCTCCATACTAGATTTCTTTTACGATGTGATTGTTTGAAGTAAGGCAAGGAAAACATCCTGTTTCCTCCAGCTCTTCGCAAAACGTCTTTTTTCCAAGGACTTATGTTCTTTTCCAAAGGGGGGGGGGGGGGGGGGGGGTTGGTTGTCTTTGTCCCATCTGAGTCCAGTTTCCATGGTAACTGCTCCTTTGCTGGTTTATCTTGAGGATTATTCCTTCGAGCAAATATTTATTGCCCTCATGTCAGGACTCTATTGTGTGTGTCCCTTAAAACATGGGAATTTACATAATGATATACGCTACTAATTATAGAACGATTAACATGCAGAAATATGAAGGTAGGATCAATATGCAAATTTTTGAGGTGAATGCAAGGAGTATGTGTAGTTATTAATATAGTACCGCGATACTAAGTAATCATTTTCTGTACTATATGGCCTCTGAAAATGTACCAGTCCCACACCCACCTGTAACTACTTGGTATCGGATCGATACCTAAATGTGTGGTATCATCCAAAACTAATGTCAAGTATCCAAACAACAGAAGAATAAGTGATTATTACATTTTAACAGAAGTGTAGATAAAAGCAAGCATTAACAGTAAATTAACAAGTCGATTAAAAATCATTTTTTACAGTTTGTCCCTCATAACGTTGACAAAATTGTAACATGTCGGCCCCATGATGATGCAGATTTCGTTCTCCCAGGGATGCAGACGGGCTTCGGACACAGCGTGCAGGTAGGGGAAAAATGATTTTTTTTAAGAAGTACTAAAAACAGACTTTGACAAAACCAAAAGAGCTAGCATGTGAGCTGGAAAACAAAAGGCGCTTAGCATGGGAGCGAGCAGGAACACAGAAGTCGTTAACTTGTGGCGTGAAAACAAATTAGGAAGCGAGACAGACTGACTGGAGAAGGCAGGCTAAATAATGACGATAATCACACAACAGGAGCAGGCGGCAGGTGAAAATAATGAGTAACCATGGGAACAAACTGAGAGGTGCACAGACAGGAACCGAAGGAGTCTAAAACCAACAGAAAACGCAAAAATACTCAAAAATCTAAATAATAATATGATCCGGGCAGCGGATTATAACAAAAATAATGTAATGATAAATGAGACAATTTATTACTGCATATGTCAGCAGACTAATTAGGAGCCTTTGTTTGTTTACTTACTAATAAAAGACAAGTTGTCTTGTATGTTCACTATTTGATTTAAGGACAAACTTGCAATAATAAACCTATGTTTAATGTACCCCAAGATTGTTTGTTAAACTAAAGCCATTTTGTCGTGGTCCCCTTTATTTAGAAAAGTACCGAAAAGTAGAGATTTCTGATAATGGCTTTTTTTGCCGATATTCCGATATTGTCCAACTCTTGATTACCGATTCCGATATCAACCAATCCCGATATATACAGTGGTGGAATGAACACATTATTATGCCTAATTTTGTTGTGATGCCCCGCTGAGATTATATAATAATTGGAGCTTTAATTTTGGATTTTGATTCATTATTATTTTTTTGGAGCAATGACACTTAGAAACAAATCACACTAAAATAATTGGGGATCCAAAAGTCTCCTACTTATGAAAGATTTAAAGAATAAATTATAAAAACATTTTACCGTTTACTTTTAGCACAATAATCTCGAGATCAACTTCAGATATATCCGTCAAATTTTATTGTTGTTTATGTTTTGTTTGTTTTAGGCCCTTTTTAAAAAAAACAAACAAAAAAAACAGCTCAGTTTTTTTGTATGGCAAAACACAAAATATGCAACATTTTCCCCCAAAAAACATCTCAAAGTGGAATATTTAATGTGACGTAATCGAAGCCTTGAATAGGCCAATAATTCAAAATGACATTGATTTTGATTCATTATTATTTTTTAAAGAAAGAAACAGCCTGCATGGCAGCTTTGTGTTATAAGAGTAATAAACATTGCAACAATTTCTTGATACATTTAACCTGTTTGCTCTTTTATACCACTTTTTATGTTTTTAATTTTTTCATTTGCATTCTTAAAATGTGCCGTGGGGCCGTTAAAAAAATGACCCGCGGGCCGCACTTTGGACACCCCTGCAATAGCGAGTAACCAAAACCAATTCATTGAATGGAGCAAAATTAGAGATGTTCAAAAATGTTTTTTTTGCCGATATTGTCTTTATTATTGTATTTAGTGACAGTGGTTTTCTGAAGTGTTCCTGAGCCCATGTGGTGATATCCTTTACACACTGATGTTGGTTTTTGACGCAGTACCGCCTGAGGGATCAAAAGTCCGTAATATCATTGCGTACGTTCTCCAGATTCTCTGAAACTTTTGATGACTTTACGGACCGTAGATGGTAAAATCCCTAAATTCCTTGCAATAGCTCGTTGAGAAATGTTGTTCTAAAACTTTTCGACAATTTGCTCGCAAATTGGCGACCCTCGCCCCGTCCTTTCTTGTGAAAGATTGAGCATTTTTTTGGGAAGCTGTTTTTATACCCAATCATGGCACCCACCTGTTCCCAATTAGCCTGCACACCTGTGGGATGTTTCAAATAAGTGTTTGATGAGCATTCCTCAACTTTATTAGTATTTGTTGCCACCTTTCCTAACTTCTTTGTCACGTGTTGCTGGCATCAGATTCTAAAGTTAATGATTATTTGCAAAAAAATACAGTTTTTTTTTTAGTTTGAACATCAAATATGTTGTCTTCGTAACATATTCAACAGAATATGGGTTGAAAAGGATTTGCAAATCATTGTATTCCGTTTATATTTACATCTAACACATTTTCCCAACTCATACAAGAAATGTAAGCACAATATTTCCAGGCCTGTCCTCCCTCAACTTTGCAATAAAACAGGGGGGAAATGAGTTGCCAGACTAAAATGCTAAAAAGTAAGGTAGAGGTTAAAAAAAAACACACCTGTAAAGAGACAGCAGCAGCCAGGACTGATCGCCAGGTGCTGGTAAAATACTTAAGGGGTCCTCTTCAATCAATCAATCAATCAATCAATGTTTATTTATATAGCCCCAAATCACAAATGTCTCAAAGGACTGCACAAATCATTACGACATCCTCGGAAGAACCCACAGAAGGGCAAGGAAAACTCACACCCAGTGGGCAGGGAGAATTCACATCCAGTGGGACGCCAGTGACAATGCTGACTATGAGAAACCTTGGAGAGGACCTCAGATGTGGGCAACCCCCCCCCCTCTAGGGGACCGAAAGCAATGGATGTCGAGCGGGTCTAACATGATACTGTGAAAGTTCAATCTATATTGGCTCCAAGACAGCCGCGAGAGTTCAGTTCAAAGCGGATCCAAGACAGCAGCGAGAGTCCCGTCCACAGGAAACCATCTCAAGCGGAGGCGGATCAGCAGCGTAGAGATGTCCCCAACCGATACAGGGGAGCGGTCCATGCTGGGTCCCGACGAGCGGTCCATCCTGGGTCTCGACTCCGGACAGCCAGTACTTCATCCATGGTCATCGGACCACAAGGGAGGGGGGGGACATAGGAGAAAAGAAAAGAAGCGGCAGATCAACTGGTCTAAAAAGGAGGTCTATTTAAAGGCTAGAGTATACAGATGAGTTTTAAGGTGAGACTTAAATGCTTCTACTGAGGTAGCATCTCGAACTGTTACCGGGAGGGCATTCCAGAGTACTGGAGCCCGAACGGAAAACGCTCTATAGCCCGCAGACTTTTTTTGGGGCTCTAGGAATCACTAATAAGCCTCTTCTACCACAAGGCAGGAAGCCCGTCCATTTTCAAAGAATCAAACAGAAACATAATTAAATTTAGACTCAGATCTGAGGAGAGACATGGCCACTGTACTCTCCGTACAGTCCGGCACCACGCTCTGCCCCAAGATCCTACTCCTGCTTCTTTAGTTGACTTCCTCCCCCTCTCCTTCCCACGGCTCCTTCCTCAGGGAAGTGCGTCGTAAACAGCGTTGCCCCTCAGTTCGTCAAATAGTTTTAAAAGAGTTTTATGAAATAGTTCAAAGAAAGTCCCATAAAATAGTTCAAAAAGCATTCGTAAAATACTTCAAAAATAGTTATTCTGGAAGTTGGGCAGATCCTACCATCCCAGTGTCTTCTTGTCTACCACTCGTCCCTCTCTCAGTTGCGGTAGCAATCCACCTAATCATTCAGGAAGTGTCTGCAACTTTAGTTTTCAATAAAATGGCATCGCTGCCTACCTCAGGTGGTGGATGACCTAAAGATGTCTCAAGACAGTTCTGTGCCGTGCATATTGAAAATGTTAAGTCCGCAGAGGACACTTCCCCCCACAGATTACTGCTAAGACCAGCCTGAAGGGATTCTGATGCACACGGAGATATGAGCAGGTCTTGAATGTTATTATAGCTAAGTGTTGCATTTGGTCCGAGAACAAATGTCTGTCAAGTCATGTCGGTCCACTTGGATCTGGGATTGTTGAACTCAGAGGCTGAGGGCAAACGGACACAAGTGACAGCTTTGTGTCAGGTTCAAACACTGATGACATCGATTAAACAAGACAAAAGGCAAAGAATCAAACAGAGACAGAATGAAATTTGGACTCAGATCTGAGGAGAGACATGGCCACTGTACTCTCTGTACAGTCCGGCACCACGCTCTGCCCCAAGATCCTACTCCTCCTTCCCACGGCTCCTTCCACAGGGAAGTGCGTCGTAAACAGCGTTGCCCTCGGTTACAGAACGGTTCGAAGAGAGTTCGTCAAAAATTTTGAAGGGATTCCCATAAAATAGTTCAAAGAGAGTCCCATAAAATAGTTCAAAAAGCGTTCGTAAAACACTTCAAAAATAGTTCTTCTGGAAGTTGGGCCGATCCTGCCGTCTGTCCGCTTGGAAGTCTCAGTGTCTTCTTGTCAGGCACAAAATGTAATACAAAGTTTTTATTCCAACACTTTGTCTTCCTAGACATCTTTTACTTGCCACAGTCGTTTAGTGTTTGTTAGAAAACAGCAACACGTTGTTTGCAGTTATTTCCAGGACTGTGACTGAACTTCTGCAGATGCATGGTCAGACTGTTCATGGTCAGACTGTTCATGGTAAAACTGTTCATGGTCAAACTGTTCATGGTCAAACTGTTCATGGTCAAACTGTTCATGGTCAGACTGTTCATGGTCAAACTGTTCATGGTCAAACTGTTCATGGTCAAACTGTTCATGGTCAAACTGTTCATGGTCAGACTGTTCATGGTCAAACTGTTCATGGTCAAACTGTTCATGGTCAAACTGTTCATGGTCAGACTGTTCATGGTCAAACTGTTCCTGGTCAAACTGTTCATGGTCAAACTGTTCATGGTCAGACTGTTCATGGTCAAACTGTTCATGGTCAAACTGTTCATGGTCAAACTGTTCATGGTCAAACTGTTCCTGGTCAGACTGTTCATGGTCAAACTGTTCATGGTCAAACTGTTCATGGTCAAACTGTTCATGGTCAGAATGTTCATGGTCAGACTGTTCATGGTCAAACTGTTCATGGTCAGAATGTTCATGGTCAGAATGTTCATGGTCAAACTGTTCATGGTCAAACTGTTCATGGTCAGAATGTTCATGGTCAGAATGTTCATGGTCAAACTGTTCATGGTCAAACTGTTCCTGGTCAGACTGTTCATGGTCAGACTGTTCATGGTCAGACTGTTCATGATCAAACTGTTCATGGTCAAACTGTTCATGGTCAGAATGTTCATGGTCAGAATGTTCATGGTCAAACTGTTCATGGTCAAACTGTTCCTGGTCAGACTGTTCATGGTCAGAATGTTCATGGTCAGAATGTTCATGGTTAAACTGTTCATGGTCAAACTGTTCATGGTCAGACTGTTCATGGTCAGACTGTTCATGGTCAAACTGTTCATGGTCAGACTGTTCATGGTCAAACTGTTCATGGTCAAACTGTTCCTGGTCGGACTGTTCATGGTCAGACTGTTCATGGTCAAACTGTTCATGGTCAGACTGTTCATGGTCAAACTGTTCATGGTCAAACTGTTCCTGGTCAAACTGTTCATGGTCAAACATCCCTTTGAGACACTAGTGATTTAGGGCTATATAATAAAAAACATTGATTGATTGATTGAAACTGTTCATGGTCAAACTGTTCCTGGTCAAACTGTTCCTGGTCAAACTGTTCATGGTCAAACTGTTCATGGTCAAACTGTTCCTGGTCAAACTGTTCATGGTCAAACTGTTCATGGTCAGACTGTTCATGGTCAAACTGTTCATGGTCAGAATGTTCATGGTCAGACTGTTCATGGTCAAACTGTTCATGGTCAAACTGTTCATGGTCAGACTGTTCCTGGTCAAACTGTTCATGGTCAAACTGTTCATGGTCAAACTGTTCATGGTCAAACTGTTCCTGGTCAAACTGTTCATGGTCAAACTGTTCATGGTCAAACTGTTCATGGTCAGACTGTTCATGGTCAAACTGTTCATGGTCAAACTGTTCCTGGTCAAACTGTTCATGGTCAAACTGTTCATGGTCAGACTGTTCCTGGTCAAACTGTTCATGGTCAAACTGTTCCTGGTCAAACTGTTCATGGTCAAACTGTTCATGGTCAGACTGTTCATGGTCAAACTGTTCATGGTCAGAATGTTCATGGTCAGACTGTTCATGGTCAAACTGTTCATGGTCAAACTGTTCATGGTCAGACTGTTCCTGGTCAAACTGTTCATGGTCAAACTGTTCATGGTCAAACTGTTCCTGGTCAAACTGTTCATGGTCAGACTGTTCATGGTCAAACTGTTCATGGTCAAACTGTTCATGGTCAGACTGTTCATGGTCAAACTGTTCATGGTCAAACTGTTCCTGGTCAAACTGTTCATGGTCAAACATCCCTTTGAGACACTAGTGATTTAGGGCTATATAATAAAAAACATTGATTGATTGATTGAAACTGTTCATGGTCAAACTGTTCATGGTCAAACTGTTCCTGGTCAAACTGTTCATGGTCAGACTGTTCCTGGTCAAACTGTTCCTGGTCAAACTGTTCATGGTCAAACTGTTCCTGGTCAAACTGTTCATGGTCAAACTGTTCATGGTCAAACTGTTCCTGGTCAAACTGTTCATGGTCAAACTGTTCATGGTCAGACTGTTCATGGTCAAACTGTTCATGGTCAGAATGTTCATGGTCAGACTGTTCATGGTCAAACTGTTCATGGTCAAACTGTTCATGGTCAGCCTGTTCATGGTCAAACTGTTCATGGTCAAACTGTTCATGGTCAAACTGTTCCTGGTCAAACTGTCCATGGTCAGACTGTTCATGGTCAAACTGTTCATGGTCAAACTGTTCATGGTCAGACTGTTCATGGTCAAACTGTTCATGGTCAAACTGTTCCTGGTCAAACTGTTCATGGTCAAACTGTTCATGGTCAGACTGTTCCTGGTCAAACTGTTCATGGTCAAACTGTTCATGGTCAAACTGTTCCTGGTCAAACTGTTCATGGTCAAACTGTTCATGGTCAAATTGTTCATGGTCAAACTGTTCATGGTCAAACTGTTCATGGTCAGACTGTTCCTGGTCAAACTGTTCATGGTCAAACTGTTCATGGTCAAACTGTTCCTGGTCAAACTGTTCATGGTCAAGCTGTTCATGGTCAAATTGTTCATGGTCAAACTGTTCATGGTCAAACTGTTCATGGTCAGACTGTTCCTGGTCAAACTGTTCATGGTGTTCCAAGAGGACTGCCTGTCGAAGCTTGAGACATTTTGACTGTTAACGTGAGAACTTTGTCTTCATTTACATTTTTTAAATGTATTTCCTATCATAGTGGATCTTTTTCCAGTCCATAGTGGATCTAACATAATAGTGTGAGAGTCCAGTCCATAGTGGATCTAACATAATAGTGAGAGTCCAGTCCATAGTGGATCTAACATAATAGTGTGAGAGTCCAGTCCATAGTGGATCTAACATAATAGTGAGAGTCCAGTCCATAGTGGATCTAGCATGATAGTGAGAGAGTCCAGTCCCTAGTGGATCCAACATAATAGTGAGAGTCCAGTCTGTAGTGGATCTAGCATAATAGTGTGAGAGTCCAGTCCATAGTGGATCTAACATAGTTACGAGAGTCCAGTCCATAGTGGATCTAACATAATAGAGTGAGAGTCCAGTCCATAGTGGATCAAACATAATAGTGAGAGTCCAGTCCATAGTGGATCTAACTTAATAGTGAGAGTCCAGTCCATAGTGGATCTAACATAATTAGTGAGCGTCCAGTCCATAGTGGATCTAACTTAATAGTGAGAGTCCAGTCCATAGTGGATCTAACATAATATTGTGAGAGTCCAGTCCATAGTGGATCTAACATAATATTGTGAGCGTCCAGTCCATAGTGGATCTAACATAATAGTGAGAGTCCAGTCCATAGTGGATCTAACTTAATAGTGAGAGTCCAGTCCATAGTGGATCTAACATAATAGTGTGAGAGTCCAGTCCATAGTGGATCTAACTTAATAGTGAGAGTCTAGTCCATAGTGGATCTAACATAATAGTGAGAGTCCAGTCCATAGTGGATCTAACATAATATTGTGAGAGTCCAGTCCATAGTGGATCTAACTTAATATTGAGAGAGTCCAGTCTATAGTGGATCTAACTTAATAGTGAGAGTCCAGTCCATAGTGGATCTAACATACTAGTGAGAGTCCAGTCCATAGTGGATCTAACATAATAGTGAGAGTCCAGTCCAAAGTGGATCCAACATAATAGTGAGAGTCCAGTCCATAGTGGATCTTACTTAATAGTGAGAGTCCAGTCCATAGTGGATCTAACATAATAGTGTGAGAGTCCAGTCCATAGTGGATCTAACATAATAGTGTGAGAGTCCAGTCCATAATGGATCTAACATAATAGTGAGAGTCCAGTCCATAGTGGATTTAACATAATAGTGAGAGTCCAGTCCATAGTGGATCTAACATAATATGGTGAGAGTCCAGTCCATAGTGGATCTAACTTAATAGTGAGAGTCCAGTCCATAGTGGATCTAACATACTAGTGAGAGTCCAGTCCATAGTGGATCTAACATAATAGTGAGAGTCCAGTCTATAGTGGATCCAACATAATATTGTGAGAGTCCAGTCCATAGTGGATCTAACTTAATAGTGAGAGTCCAGTCCATAGTGGATCTAACATAATATTGTGAGAGTCCAGTCCATAGTGGATCTAACTTAATTGTGAGAGTCCAGTCCATAGTGGATCTAACTTAATAGTGAGAGAGTCCGGTCTATAGTGGATCTAACATAATAGTGAGAGTCCAATCCATAGTGGATCTAACATAATAGTGAGAGTCCAGTCCATAGTGGATCTAACATAATAGTGAGAGTCCAGTCCATAGTGGATCTAACATAATAGTGAGAGTCCAGTCCATAGTGGATCTATGATAATATTGTGGGAATCCAGTCCATAGTGGATCTAGCATAATATTGTGAGAGTCCAGTCCCTAGTGGATTTAACATAATAGTGAGAGTCCAGTCCATAGTGGATCTAACATAATAGTGTGAGAGTCCAGTCCATAGTGGATCTAACATAATAGTGAGAGTCCAGTCCATAGTGGATCTAACATAATAGTGAGAGTCCAGTCCATAGTGGATCTAACATAATATGGTGAGAGTCCAGTCCATAGTGGATCTAACTTAATATTGAGAGAGTCCAGTCTATAGTGGATCTAACTTAATAGTGAGAGTTCAGTCCATAGTGGATCTAACATACTAGTGAGAGTCCAGTCTATAGTGGATCTAACTTAATAGTGAGAGTCCAGTCCATAGTGGATCTAACTTAATAGTGAGAGTCCAGTCCATAGTGGATCTAACTTAATAGTGAGAGTCCAGTCCATAGTGGATCTAACATAATATTGTGAGAGTCCAGTCCATAGTGGATCTAACTTAATAGTGAGAGTCCAGTCCATAGTGGATCTAACTTAATAGTGAGAGTCCAGTCCATAGTGGATTTAACATAATAGTGAGAGTCCAATCCATAGTGGATCTAACATAATAGTGAGAGTCCAGTCCATAGTGGATCTAACATAATAGTGAGAGTCCAGTCCATAGTGGATCTAACATAATAGTGAGAGTCCAGTCCATAGTGGATCTAACATAATATTGTGAGAATCCAGTCCATAGTGGATCTAGCATAATATTGTGAGAGTCCAGTCCATAGTGGATTTAACATAATAGTGAGAGTCCAGTCCATAGTGGATCTAACATAATAGTGTGAGAGTCCAGTCCATAGTGGATCTAGCATAATAGTGTGAGAGTCCAGTCCATAGTGGATTTAACATAATAGTGAGAGTCCAGTCCATAGTGGATCTAACATAATATTGTGAGAATCCAGTCCATAGTGGATCTAGCATAATATTGTGAGAGTCCAGTCCATAGTGGATTTAACATAATAGTGAGAGTCCAGTCCATAGTGGATCTAACATAATAGTGTGAGAGTCCAGTCCATAGTGGATCTAGCATAATAGTGTGAGAGTCCAGTCCATAATGGATCTAACATAATAGTGAGAGTCCAGTCCATAGTGGATTTAACATAATAGTGAGAGTCCAGTCCATAGTGGATCTAGCATAATATTGTGAGAGTCCAGTCCATAGTGGATTTAACATAATAGTGAGAGTCCAGTCCATAGTGGATCTAACATAATAGTGTGAGAGTCCAGTCCATAGTGGATTTAACATAATAGTGAGAGTCCAGTCCATAGTGGATCTAACATAATAGTGGGAGTCCAGTCCATAGTGGATCTAACATAATAGTGAGAGTCCAGTCCATAGTGGATCTAACATAATAGTGAGAGTCCAGTCCATAGTGGATCTAACTTAATAGTGAGAGTCCAGTCCATAGTGGATCTAACATAATAGTAAGAGTCCAGTCCACAGTGGATCTAACATAATAGTGAGAGAGTCCAGTCCATAGTGGATCTAACTTAATAGTGAGAGTCCAGTCCATAGTGGATCAATCCGCCTCTCTCCCCAAAGTTCACGGCTGCCGCCCCTTTAATCAGAGCGAGAGTATTGCATGATTGTCCCCAGGTGTGTGATCTACGCACCTGATCTTGATTGAAGCTCCGCCCCGCCGCTCGCTCGCCGTCACCGCCTCCTCTCCGCCTGTCTGTCGGACCGTTGGCTCCGCCTCCTCCTCATAGTTTTTATAGCAAATAGGCTGCAGAAGCTCACTTCCCAACAATATGTTGAAAAGCTTCATTTGCCAGAACGAGGAACACCTAGGCCGCAGTCAACCAAAAACTTTAAACCACAATTTTGTCTCAGTTCAGTAAGTTCCTCCTGTAAAGTCCTGTCCTTTCCAACAACTGCTGAGCAGTCAAAGGGTAGTAAAATGTTTACAGTTCTGCCATTTTTTGTGAGTGAGAACATTTCAAGGTTGCCACGTCGCACACGTTGTTAGCGGAGGTGTTTTTCAGCAAGGTTTCATTGCGGCCTTGCATTCTTGTAGTCAGTTCATTCTCACCGTGGAAAATATCCTCCAGGTATGCCGGCCTTGCATTCACTGTAAAAATTCTCTCTCTGAAAGTAAAAAAATAAATTAATTCAATATTCAACTGAAAAAAAGAAGAAAAAAACTAGCTAATTCGAATCTTTTTGAAAAAATTAAAAAAAATAATTTATGGAACATCATTAGTCATCAAACATGTCATTAAAATTTTTAAATTTTGATGACATGTTTTAAATAGGTTAAAATCCAATCTGCACTTTGTTAGAATATATAACAAATTGGACCAAGCTATATTTCTAACAAAGACAAATCATTATTTCTTCTAGATTTTCCTGAACAAAAATTTTAAAAGAATTCAAGATAATTTGGAATAAGATTTACATTTGATTCTAAAGATTTTCTAGATTTTCCAGAATATTTTTTTTGTATTTTAATCATAATAAGTTTGAAGAAATATTTCACAAACATTCTTCGTCGATAAAACAGAAGCTAAAATGATGAATTAAATTAAAATTTATTTATTATTCTTTACAATTAAAAAAATACTTGAACATTGATTTAAATTGTCAGGAAAGAAGAGGAAGGAATTTAAAAGGTAAAAAGGTATATGTGTTTAAAAATCGTAAAAATCATTTTTAAGGTTGTATTTTTCCTATAAAATTGTCTTTCTGAAAGTTATAAGAAGCAAAGTAAAAAAATATATGAATTCAAAATTTAACTGAAAAAAAAGAAGAAAAAAAACTAGCTAATTCGAATCTTTGTGAAAAAATTTAAAAAATAATTCATGGAACATCATTAGTAATTTTTCCTGATTAAGATTATTTTTAGAATTTTGATGACATGTTTTAAATAGGTTAAAATCCAATCTGCATTTTGTTAGAATATATAACAAATTGGACCAAGCTATTTTTCTCACAAAGACAAATCATTATTTCTTCTAGATTTTCCTGAACAAAAATTTAAAAAGAATTTAAGAGAATTTGAAATAAGATTTACATTTGATTCTAAAGATTTTCTAGATTTTCCAGAATATTTTTTTTGTATTTTAATCATAATAAGTTTGAAGAAATATTTCACAAACATTCTTCGTCGATAAAACAGAAGCTAAAATGATGAATTAAATTAAAATTTATTTATTATTCTTTACAATTAAAAAAATACTTGAACATTGATTTAAATTGTCAGGAAAGAAGAGGAAGGAATTTAAAAGGTAAAAAGGTATATGTGTTTAAAAATCGTAAAAATCATTTTTAAGGTTGTATTTTTCCTATAAAATTGTCTTTCTGAAAGTTATAAGAAGCAAAGTAAAAAAATATATGAATTCAAAATTTAACTGAAAAAAAAGAAGAAAAAAAACTAGCTAATTCGAATCTTTGTGAAAAAATTTAAAAAATAATTCATGGAACATCATTAGTAATTTTTCCTGATTAAGATTATTTTTAGAATTTTGATGACATGTTTTAAATAGGTTAAAATCCAATCTGCATTTTGTTAGAATATATAACAAATTGGACCAAGCTATTTTTCTCACAAAGACAAATCATTATTTCTTCTAGATTTTCCTGAACAAAAATTTAAAAAGAATTTAAGAGAATTTGAAATAAGATTTACATTTGATTCTAAAGATTTTCTAGATTTGCCAGAATATTTTTTTTAATTTTAATCATAAATTTGAAGAAATATTTCACAAATATTCTTTGTCGAAAAAACAGAAGCTAAAATGATGAATTAAATTAAAATGTATTTATTATTCTTTACAATAAAAAAAAATACTTGAACATTGATTTAAATTGTCAGGAAAGAAGAGGAAGGAATTTAAAAGGTAAAAAGGTATATGTGTTTAAAAATCCTAAAAATCATTTTTAAGGTTGTATTTTTTTCTCTAAAATTGTCTTTCTGAAAGTTATAAGAAGCAAAATAAAAAAATTAATGAATTCAAAATTAAAATGAAAAAAAGAAGAAAAAAACTAGCTAATTCAAATCTTTTTGAAAACATTAAAAAAATAATTTATGGAACATAATTAGTAATTTTTCCTGATTAAGATTAATTTTAGAATTTTGATGACATGTTTTAAATAGGTTAAAATCCAATCTGCATTTTGTTAGAATATATAACAAATTGGACCAAGCTATATTTCTAACAAAGACAAATCATTATTTCTTCTAGATTTTCCTGAACAAAATTTTTAAAACAATTCAAGAGAATTTGAAATACGATTTAAATTTGATTTTAAAGATTTTCTAGATTTGCCAGAATATTTTTTTTAATTTTAATCATAATTAGTTTGAAGAAATATTTCACAAATATTCTTCGTCGAAAAAACAGAAGCTAAAATGATGAATTAAATTAAAATGTATTTATTATTCTTTACAATAAAAAAAATACTTGAACATTGATTTAAATTGTCAGAAAAGAAGAAGAAGGAATTTAAAAGGTAAAAAGGTATATGTGTTTAAAAATCCTAAAAATCATTTTTAAGATTGTATTTTTTCTCTAAAATTGTCTTTCTGAAAGTTATAAGAAGCAAAGTAAAAAAATATATGAATTCGAAATTCACCTGAAAAAAATAAGAAAAAAACTAGCTTATTAGAATCTTTTTGAAAAAATAAAAAAAATAATTTATGGAAGATAGTCATTTTTCTTGATTAAGATTAATTTTAGAATTTTGATGACATGTTTTAAATAGGTTAAAATCCAATCTGCACTTTGTTAGAATATATAACAAATTGGACCAAGCTATATTTCTAACAAAGACAAATCATTATTTCTTCTAGATTTTCCTGAACAAAAATTTTAAAATAATCCAAGAGAATTTGAAATAAGATTTAAATTTGATTCTAAAGATTTTCTACATTTGCCAGAATATTTTTTTTGTATTTTAATCATAATAAGTTTGAAGAAATATTTCACAAATATTCTTCGTCGAAAAAACAGAAGCTGAAATGATTAATTAAATTAATATGTATTTATTATTCTTTACAATAAAAAAAATACTTGAACATTGATTTAAATTGTCAGAAAAGAAGAAGAAGGAATTTAAAAGGTAAAAAGGTATATGTGTTTAAAAATCCTAAAAATTATTTTTAAGGTTGTATTTTTTCTCTAAAATTGTCTTTCTGAAAGTTATAAGAAGCAAAGTAAAAAAATAAATGAATTCAAAATTCAACTGAAAAAAAAAGAAGAAAAAAACTAGCTAATATGAATCTTTTTGAAAAAATTAAAAAAATAATTTATGGAACATAATTAGTCATTTTTCCTGATTAAGATTACTTTTATAATTTTGATGACATGTTTTAAATAGGTTAAAATCCAATCTGCACTTTGTTAGAATATATAACAAATTGGACCAAGCTATATTTCTAACAAAGACAAATCATTATTTCTTCAAGATTTTCCTGAACAAAAATTTAAAAAGAATTCAAGAGAATTTGAAATAAGATTTACATTTGATTCCAAAGATTTTCTAGATTTGCCAGAATATTTTTTTTGTATTTTAATCATAATAAGTTTGAGGAAATATTTCACAAATATTCTTTGTCGAAAAAACAGAATCTACAATGAGGAATTAAATTAAAATGTATTTATTATTCTTTACAATAAAAAAAATAAAAAATATTTGAACATTGATTTAAATTGTCAGGAAAGAAGAAAAAGGAATTTAAAAGGTAAAAAGGTATATGTGTTTAAAAATCCCTAAAATCATTTTTAAGGTTGTATTTTTTCTGTAAAATTGTCTTTCTGAAAGTTATAAGAAGCAAAGTAAACAAATATATGAATTCAAAATTCAACTGAAAAAAAAAAGAAAAAAACTAGCTAATTCGAATCTTTTTGAAAAAAAAAAAAATAAAATTATGGAACATAATTAGTCATTTTTCCTGATTAAGATTAATTTTAGAATTTTGATGACATGTTTTAAATAGGTTAAAATCCAATCTGCACTTTGTTAGAATATATAACAAATTGGACCAAGCTATATTTCTAACAAAGACAAATCATTATTTCTTCAAGATTTTCCTGAACAAAAATTTAAAAAGAATTCAAGAGAATTTGAAATAAGATTTACATTTGATTCTAAAGATTTTCTAGATTTGCCAGAATATTTTTTTTGTATTTTAATCATAATAAGTTCGAAGAAATATTCCACAAATATTCTAAAATGATGAATTAAATTAAAAAGTATTTATTATTCTTTACAATAAAAAAAAAAATACTTGAACAATGATTTAAATTGTCAGGAAAGAAGAGGAAGGAATTTAAAAGGTAAAAAGGTATATGTGTTTAAAAATCCTAAAAATCATTTTTAAGGTTGTATTTTTTCTCTAAAATTGTCTTTCTGAAAGTTATAAGAAGCAAAGTAAAAAAATATATGAATTCAAAATTCAACTGAAAAAAACTAGCTAATTCGAATCTTTTTGAAAACATTAAAAAAATAATTTATGGAACATAATTAGTAATTTTTCCTGATTAAGATTAATTTTAGAATTTTGATGACATGTTTTAAATAGGTTAAAATCCAATCTGCATTTTGTTAGAATATATAACAAATTGGACCAAGCTATATTTCTAACAAAGACAAATCATTATTTCTTCTAGATTTTCCTGAACAAAAATTTAAAAAGAATTTAAGAGAATTTTAAATAAGATTTAAATTTGATTTTAAAGATTTTCTAGATTTGCCAGAATATTTTTTTTTAATTTTAATCATAAGTTTGAAGAAACGTTTCATAAATATTCTTCATCCAAAAAACAGAAGCTAAAATGCAGAATTAAATTAAAATGTATTTATTATTCTTTACAATAAAAAAAATACTTGAACATTGATTTAAATTGTCAGGAAAGAAGAAGAAGGAATTTAAAAGGTAAAAAGGTATATGTGTTTAAAAATCCCTAAAATCATTTTTAAGGTTGTATTTTTTCTGTAAAATTGTCTTTCTGAAAATTTTAAGAAGCAAAGTAAACAAATATATGAATTCAAAATTTAACTGAAAAAAAAGAAGAAAAAAACTAGCTAATTCGAATCTTTGTGAAAAAATTTAAAAAATAATTCATGGAACATCATTAGTAATTTTTCCTGATTAAGATTATTTTTAGAATTTTGATGACATGTTTTAAATAGGTTAAAATCCAATCTGCACTTTGTTAGAATATATAACAAATTGGACCAAGCTATTTTTCTCACAAAGACAAATCATTATTTCTTCTAGATTTTCCTGAACAAAAATTTAAAAAGAATTTAAGAGAATTTGAAATAAAATTTAAATTTGATTCTAAAGATTTTCTAGATTTGCCAGAATATTTTTTTTGTATTTTAATCATAATAAGTTCAAAGAAATATTCCACAAATATTCTAAAATGATGAATTAAATTAAAATGTATTTATTAGTCTTTACAATAAAAAAAATACTTGAACATTGATTTAAATTGTCAGGAAAGAAGAGGAAGGAATTTAAAAGGTAAAAAAGGTATATGTGTTTAAAAATCCTAAAAATCATTTTTAAGGTTGTATTTTTTCTCTAAAATTGTCTTTCTGAAAGTTATAAGAAGCAAAGAAAAAAAAATGAATTTATTTAAGTCTTTAAAGTATTTTCTTGGATTTTCAAATTCTATTTGAGTTTTGTCTCTCTTAGAATTCAAAATGTGGATCAAAGCGACACCAACTTGCTGGTAAAAAAAAAAAATTAAAAAATTGAGGCAGCTCACTGGTAAGTGCTGCTATTTGAGCTATTTTTAGAACAGGCCAGCGGGCGACTCATCTGGTCCTTACGGGCGACCTGCTGTAAAATGTTGTTTGTCTAATCTTGAAACAAAGTTTCCTTGTACTTGTGCAACCACAATAAAAACCTGTCCTATCCTAAGGTGCACATGGGTTTCCTTTTGGTTGAAATAAACAGCTCTTAAAATATATTTATGTGAAAATAACTCATTTCACAATATATAAATCTGCGGCTTGTACGTGATTTTTTTTATCTTTAATTACATTTTTTTTTAATTGAGTGGGTGCGGCTTATTTACCGGTGCACTGCATAGTCCGTTCAAGTACATTAATAGCTTTATCTTTTAATTAACAAAAAAATAATAATTAGTGCCGTGTTTAAAAATATAATGTGTTATTATTTAATATATATATTTTTTTAATTAACAGGGCGGATCTGGAAATAGCCGGCGGGCCACGCTTTGGCCAAGGCTGTTTTAATTAAGCCATGAATAGCCACAGAAATTGTGTTTCCTTTTTCCTAACGAGGACGCTTGCAAGTTATTCATAAGGAGCTCCAAAGACTTCGAGTGAGCAAAAACAACTCGTACAGATTTATGACGTATGTTACTTCCACGTTACATTTTTAATAACACATACAGGTGTTTAATCAACACGTGAAACGTGTAACAGAGAACAAATTCACATATATTGTACACATGCAAGTATACACTTAAGGTACATGAGGCTTATATAACATGGATGAAATATTCACAAAAGGCTGGCTCAAAAATTCAATTGACATTTTACATTCAATTACATAATACCGTATTTCCTTGAATTATATAGTATGCACCTGTCTAGAATTACTGCCGGGTCAAACTCGTTTCGCAAAATTTTATTTTTATTAGCGCATGTCTAGAATTTCCGCCGGATCCAACTCATTTCGCAAAATAATTAGCATATACCTAGAATTTCCACAGGGTCAAACTCGTCACGTCACGAGTGACACTTCACCTGTCATCCTTTTCAAAATGGAGGAGGCTGATTTCAATCGTTTGAAATCGCATAAAGGGAAGAAGATTAAGAGATATTCAGTAGGATTTAAGGTCCAAACTATTGAATATGCTAAAAAGAACAGTAAGCAGCTATGTTTTATTAATATACCGTAGCTGCGTGTGTCAAATATGAGTCATTAAATGACTACCTGGTGGTAGAGGGCGCTAGTGATCCTTCTTGCGACTACTCGGCTGCAGAAGAAGTGACAACAAGCAGCGATCGTTTATTTTTTCCTCTCGCTTGCACTTTTAACATGGAGGATTACATATCTAAAAACAAAACAGTTTTCTAAACTGGACTTTCAATGGAAGCAGGAGGTAATAAAGAGACGGAGAGACTTTTAAAACTGAAGAATGATAAGGAAGACTTCTATAAACAAGTTATCGATGCTTTTGATCAGAAGGAGCTGCGCATGGACTTCAATTATAAGTAAAGGTAAAAACCACAATATTTGTTTTTAATTAAATGTGCTTTTCATGATGGTATCCTTACATCACACTCAAATTTATAAGCGCGGGCCTAAATTTATCGCATGCCTTTGGTAAACGCCGGAGTGAGACGAGGTTTTAAATTAATTAGCGCCCCGGCGGCAATTCAAGGAAATACGGTATTAGTGTCAGAATAATTGTATCTAAGTTATCACCAAACTTCGTGTTTCAACGAGTTGCCGGCGAGAGGACAAAAGCCGTCCTTGATCTTACCAAGCAAAAGGATTGTAAAACTCCACTGTGTAGGATGGGAAGCGACACGAAGGTGTCGGCTTCTTTGATGTATCGTAATCCACAGGAAAAGCGGAGAGGAAGTAGGGCCCGACTCTCCTCCAGGCACCGTTTTGGTGACCAAAGGCAGCAGCTGTTTACGACCCCCTTCCCTTAGAAACAGCTTTTGCCGTGTAGCCAGGGAAAGTCCAAATAAAAGAGGAGGCGTGCAATCTTTTCGTCAGAACCCAGACGTTTCTCCTCGATTGAGCTGAATTCGATTTTGTCTCTTGTTTGATTCCTTGCTTCTTCGTCTGTTTAATAGATGTCATCAGTGTTGGAACTTGACAATTAGCTTGCGAGGCAACATTTGTTAAATCGCCCTGTATTGATTATATTTCTAAGCCATCTCCACTCCACGACATGACATGAGTGTTTTCTAAAGCAGGGGTCACCAACCTTTTTGAAAGCAAGAGCTACTTCTTGGGTACTGATTAATGCAAAGGGCTACCAGTTTGATACACACTTAAATAAGTTGCCAGAAATAGCCAATTTGCTCAATTTACCTTCAATAAATAAATCTATATCTATATAAAAATGGGTATTTCTGTCTGTCATTCCGTCGTATTTTTTTTTTCCTTTTACGGAAGGTTTTTTTGGAGAGAATAAATGATGAAAAAAAACACTTAATTGAACGGTTTAAAAGCGGAGAAAACCCGAAAAAAATGAAAATAAAATTTTGAAACATAGTTTATCTTCAATTTTGACTTGAACCAAAAAAAATGAAGAGAAAAAACTAACTAATATGAATCTTTTTGAAAATAATGGTATATCATTAGTAATTTTTCCTGATTAAGATTAATTTTAGAATTTTGATGACATGTTTTAAATAGGTTAAAATCCAATCTGCACTTTGTTAGAATATATAACAAATTGGACCAAGCTATATTTCTAACAAAGACAAATCATTATTTCTTATAGATTTTCCAGAACAAAAATGTTAAAAGAAATTCAAAAGACTTTGAAATAAGATTTAAATTTGATTCTAAAGATTTTCTAGATTTGCCAAAATACTTTTTTTTAATTTTAATCATAAATTTGAAGAAAAATGTCATAAATGTTCTTCAATGAAAAAACAGAAGCTAAAATGAAGAATTAAATAAAAATGTATTTATTATTCTTTACAATAAAAAAAAATAAAATCCTTGAACATTGATTTAAATTGTCAGGAAAGAAGAGGAAGGAATTTAAAAGGTAAAAAAGGTATATGTGTTTAAAAATCCCTAAAATCATTTTAAAGGTTGTATTTTTTTCTCTAAAATTTTCTTTCTGAAAGTTATAAGAAGCAAAGTAAAAAAAATAAATGAATTTATTTAAACAAGTGAAGACCAAGTCTTAAAAGTATTTTCTTGGCTTTTCAAATTCTATTTGAGTTTTGTCTCTCTTAGAATTAAAAATGTCGAGCAAAGTGAGACCAGCTTGCTAGTAAATAAATACAATTTAAAAAAACAGAGGCAGCTCACTGGTAAGTGCTGCTATTTGTGCTATTTTTAGAACAGGCCAGCGGGCGACTCATCTGGTCCTTACGGGCGACCTCTTGGTGACCCCTGCTCTAAACCAGGGGTAGGGAACCTATGGCTCTAGAGCCAGATGTGGCTCTTTTGATGACTGCATTAGGCTCTCAGATAAATCTTAGCTGGCATTGCTTAACACGATAAGTCAGTGTTTTTCAACCTTTTTTGAGCCAAAACACATTTTTTTCAACGAAAAAATTCTGAGGCGCACCACCAGCAGAAAACATTAAAAAAATTAAACTCAGTAGCTGATATTGACAAAAAAAAAATTGTTCTCGCAATAGCTCTTGTCTCTATGTAGGTCAGGGGTGCCCACACTTTTTCTGCAGGCGAGCTACTTTTCAATTGACCAACTCGAGGGGATCTACCTCATTTATATATATCATTTATATTTATTTATTTATGAAAGAGACATTTTTGTAAACAAGTTAAATGTGTTTAATGATAATACAAGCATGTGTAACACATATAGATGTCTTTCTTTCACGAAGACAAGAATATAAGTTGGTGTATTACCTGATTCTGATGACTTGCATTGATTGGAATCAGACAGTAATGATGATAACGCCCACATTTTCAAATGGAGGAGAAAAGAAGTTGTCCTTTCTGTACAATACCACATGAAAGTGGTTGCTTTTTGGCATCTAATTCATCCAGCTTCCATACACTTTACAAGAAAAACATTGGCGGCAAATTCCGTAGCTTGCTTGATTGACATTCACGGCACCCGAGGGTCTTGTGAGATGACGCTGGCTGCTGCCAGTTCATTATTATGAAAAAATGACAGAGAGGAAGGCGAGAAACACTTTTTATTTCAACAGACTTTCGCGCCGTCCCGTCCGTCAAAACTCTAAAGGCCGACTGCACATTTCCTATCTTCACAATAAAAGCCCTGCTTCATGCTGCCTGCGCTAACAAAATAAGAGTCTCGGAAAGCTGGCGTGCACAAGTGATGTGCACGCCAGCTTTCTGAGGGATCGCTTGTGCACGCCAGTTTTCCCAGACTCTGTATTTAGTTAGCGCAGGCAGCATGAAGCAGGGCTTTTATTGTGAAGATAGGAAATGTGCAGTCGGCCTTTAGAGTTTTGACGGAAGGTACGGCGCGAGAGTCTGTTGAAATAAAAAGTGTTTCTCGCCTTCCTCTCGGTCATATTTTCATAATAATGATCTTGCAGCAGCCAGCGTCATCTCACAAGACCCTCCGGTACCGTGAATGTCATTTAAGTGACGTCTTGGTGAAGATTGATGATCACTCATTTTTAGGTCTATTTTTTTTTAAAAGCCTGGCTGGAGATCGACTGACACACCCCCCGCGGTCGACTGGTAGCTCGCGATCGACGTAATGGGCACCCCTGCTCTAGGTGTACTGTCAAGCCGTAACTTATTTTGAGTTTTTTCGGTGTTTTCCTGTGTGACTTGCGCTCCTATTTTGGTGGCTTTTCTTCTTTTGTTGGTATTTTCCTGTAGCAGTTTCATGTCGTCCTTGAACGCGATTCATCGCACCTGCTTTGTTTTTACAATCAAGACTATTCCAGTTGTGCGGACGCACTCCTTCTTTGTGCGGACATTGTTGATTGTCATGCCATGTACGGATGTACTTTGTGGACGCCGTCTGCTCCGCACACTGTAAGTCTTTGCTGTCGTCCAGCATTCTGTTTTTGTTTACTTTACAACCAGTTCAGTTTTAATTTTGCTTTGCGTCAATGCCTTTTCTTAGCAGCACTCGCCTTTTGTTTAATTTTAGTTTAAGTGTCGGATACCTTTTTACCTACATGCTGCCTCCCGCATATTGTGATCACGACATACCATGTTCCTGACATCTACAAAAGCAATTAGCTACCTGCTGCCACCTACTGATATGGAAGAGTATTACACGCTAGACAGCACAGACACTCAATAACAGCACATTTTTGAATTATAGTTACAGGTTTGCAAAAAATATTATCAACCCAAATAGGTGAAATTACATAATCTCTCCAACGACACACCAGACTGTATCTCAGGGCACACTACAGTGTGCCGCGGCACAGTGGTTGAAAAAAACAGCGATAAGTAATGAATAATTCCGCTGGTAATCACAGTGTTAAAAATAACGTTCAAATTATAAAACATTCTCATGCATTTTAATCCATCCATCCGTTTTCTACCGTTCCTGTTCAAGAAGTCGCATTAATGGTTTTATTCATTAGCTTCAGAATAACAATGTTATTAAAAAGAAGAAGATACTTATAGTATTCTTAAAATGTTGGTCTTACTTAAAAATGCACACATTTATTTGTATTCAGTGTTAAAAAATATTATATGGCTCTCTCAGAAATACATTTTATAATATTTGGCTTTCATGGCTCTTTCAGGCAAAAAGGTTCCCGACCCCTGCTCTAAAGTATGGTCACACAATAACAATATGTCAAGTAGCATGTTACATTTTCACAACAAAGAGCTTTTTTTCGTTCTAAATGCCACTTTACATTGGGACATGGGGAAAATTGTCAACAACAACAAAAGTGCAAACCGTACAAAGACATACAAGAAACATCACACTAATAAAATAGTAGGGATAGAACACTTTTACAATAAATCCCGTTTTTTGGACCATTTCTGAGGGCTCATTTTGCAGCCGTGGTGGCCAACGAGAATATTGGTGAGCATGAACAATAATGGAGTGCGCTTTTATAATGCCACAAAAAAAACGTAACGTTAAAGGGGAACATTATCACCAGACCTATGTAAGCGTCAATATATACCTTGATGGTGCAGGAAAAAAGACCATCTATTTTTTCAACCGATTTCCGAACTCTAAATGGGTGAATTTTGGCGAATTAAACGCCTTTCTGTTTATCGCGCTGGAGGCGATGACGTCAGAATGTGACGTCGCCGCGGTAACACACCCGCCATTTTCATTTTCAACACATTATTTTCCGTTTTTTCGACTATTTTTTGGAACCTTGGAGACATCATGCCTCGCCGGTGTGTTGTTGGAGGGTGTAACAACACTAACAGGGAGGGATTCAAGTTGCACCACTGGCCCGGAGATGCCAAAGTGTCTGCCACCAGACCCCCATTGAATGTACCAGAGTGTCTCCACATTTGACCGGCGATGCTAAGGCAGACATGGCACAGAGATGTATGGATAACCTGCAGATGCATTTGCAACGATAGTCAACGAAATCACAAAGGTGAGTTTTGTTGATTTTGACTGCCATCTAATCGATGCTAACATGCTATTTACCGGCGGTGCTAAAGCAGACATGGAACAGAGATGTATGGATAACCTGTAGATGCATTTGCAACTATATTACATTTCCTTCCACCCACATTTAATGCGAAACAAACACTTACCAATCGACGGATTTAAGTTGCTCCAGTGTCAAAAGATGCGAAAGTCCTGATCGTTTGGTCCGCACATTTTACCGGCGATGCTAACGCAGCTATTCGGCCATGCTATAGCTATGAATAGCATCAATAGCTAGTCGCTCAATAGCTTCAGTTTCTTCTTCAATATTTTCATACTCCAACCATCTGTTTCAATACATGCGTAATCTGTTGAATCGCTTAAGTCGCTGAAATCCGAGTTTGAATCCCAGCTAATGTCGCTATATCTTGCTGTGGTATTCCCATTGTTTGTTTACATTGGCAGCACTGTGTGACGTCACAGGGAAATGGCCAGTGTCTTCGCAGAGAGTCGAAAATAAGGCACTTTAAAGCTTTATTTCGGGATATTCCGAGACCGGTAACATTTTGAAAAAAACTTCAAAAAATACAACAAGCCACTGGGAACTGATTTTTATTGTTTTTAACCCTTTTGAAATTGTGATAATGTTCCCCTTTAAGGTTTTAGAATGACTTAAACGTGTGGACAACGCTGAAGAAACAAGTCCCTGTCAGAAAACCAACACATTCAGCTGAACTGCACCAATTTGGTCAAGAGGAGCGGTCCAAAAATTCAACCAGAAGCTTGTGGAACTTGCCAAGGAACATGTAAGCAACTTTTGACCCAGCAGATTTACTCACTTTTTCAGTAGACCCATAATAAATTCATAAAAGAACCAAAACTTCATGAATGTTTTCTGTGACCAACAAGTATGTGCTCCAATCACTCTATCACAAAAACAATAAGAGTTGTAGAAACAATTGGAAACTCAAGACAGCCATGACTTTATGTTCTTTACAAGTGTATGTCAACTTTTGATCACGACTGTATATTCGATTTTACGAGCGGCCCCAGTTCTAACTGTGATGTTGCTCTCAAAAAGATACAAGTTCTACACCCCCGTCTAGAACACAACCCTGCATAAACATAACCGGCGAGTGCAGGTAAGTAGCAGGCGATATCTACAGTTGACGACGTAAGGGCTTCGGATTGGCTGACTAATGTCAACATCAACTGTTGTCGACATAACCAATACCAAAACTAGTCCTCACACCTTTATGGCCACACCAATCAACGCCTTTGCTCCGGCGGTTGTATCACAACCTAAAGGTTTCTGGTTCGGTCTGAGACTCAGTAGGTAAATGAGGTAACTGTGTCAAATCACTTTACGGTACAAAAATACTCTATGGGTGAAAACCCAACATGGACTTCTGTAAACAGTGTTGACGCTGATGACTGTAACCTTGTGATGCCTCGTGGCATTTGGAGAGTTAAGTGCTTTACAATTGACATTCTCAAAGTGGAAATAAGGAGGTAGTGGCTATTGTCCGAAAAATTGTATGTAAGTTATCAAAAAAACTTTGTTCTCTGAGTTCCCAGTGAACAGAAAAGAGGTGGTCTTTGTTGCAACAAACCAAAGGCTGGTAAAATTCCGCTGTGTACAATGGGAAAGGACGGGAGGGGTTATCTATTGTGATCCAAAACCTTCCCAAGCTCGATCCAGGACCAGTCCAAGCCCGAGGCATCTTTTTGTCTGTTTACATACCCCCCATTCCTTTAGAAACAGCTGTTGTTATGTAGACAGGGAATATCCAAATAGATATCGAGCGTGGGGGACGCTGTAAGAGGTTACAGGTCGACACGTTTCTCCTCAAATTGAGCAAAATTGAACTCTGTCTCTGTTTATTTCCTTGCTTCTTGTCTTGCGTAATAGATGTCATCCGTGTTTGAAGCTGACGGTTGTCAAGTATTGTTCTTGACCAGCTGAACATGGTTGCAGTTAAAGTGGGCAGTTTCTACAGACTACGATATAAGTAGGTTGTAACAATTCCACCTTTGGCTTCATCTGAAGCGAACTCAGTTATCCCACGCTCGATAGAGTGAGACGGACACCACATTTTCTTTCGCCAAATGTCCGCCGTGGTTGTTTTTTTTACTCAAAGCTAACATTTCTATGCCCTGCTCTGAAACACTTCTTCGGCCCGTACGCCCTGCTCTCGCCGCCACATCTCGCTCAGCTTTGTCACTGAACATTTGATTGTGGACTCGGTTTCTCAGTCCAAAGAGTAGCCGGTTGTTACGGCCGCCGCTATCTCCGCAGTTGGTAGCTTCTAACGTTGTTTGCACGTTTTGTTTCCGAAAACAGCCGGAAATCCTCCCCCACACCTGCCACTCCAACAGATTGGAGAAGCCCCTGGACTTGCACACCAACTGGAATCCTCTTTTGAAGTTGTCGTTGTAGTAGCCGTAGATGATGGGGTTGACGCTGGAATTCGAGAATGCCAGCCAATGGGCGAAAGGGAAGATGTAGCTGATCAATAGATCCAGCTGGTCTTGTTCCAAACCGGCGTAGTCTGCCATCAGCATTAGGGTCCAGAGTGGTAACCATGACAACATAAAAAGCAAAGTCACAAGGACCAGCATCTTTATCGCCCGGATTTTTCTCTGAGAAACCGCCCGCTGAATGTTGGCCCCGTGTGGCCTTCGATTTGCGACCCCGGGTGAACACAGTTTGACTCCGATGGTGCCGTACATGGCGGCGATGACCATCAATGGCACCACGTAGATGTGCGCAAAAAGAACCGCCGTGTAAACCTTGGTCATCTTGGGGTTGGCAAAGTTCTCATAGCAGATCTGCAGAGGTATTGTGTGGTTGAAATCTTCATTGTAGACCATGTTGTGAAAAGGAACTTCCTCCACGGTCAGTGCGACCGCAGCTGGACACATGAAGGCCATGGCGAGCACCCAGATCAGCACAATAGCTGCCTGGGCAACACGTACGGTTGGCTTGGGGTACAGAGGGTACACGATGCAGCGAAACCTGTCGGGGGGAAAAAATAAGAAATATTAGACAAATCACAGCTCCCGTTGTACAAGCCCTGGAAAACGTTAAGCAATCACCAGACTTCGAGGATTTCATTCAGTTGTGTAAAAAACCCAAAACCAGCAAAGTTGGCACGTTGAGTAAATGGTTGATAAATACAGAATACATCCATCCATCCATCCATCTTTTTAAGCTTTTAAGCTTACCACCTTAGGGTCCCAGGGGATCCCAAGGTGTTCATAGGCCTGCCGGGGGACATAGTCTTCCCAACGTGTCCTGGGTCTTCCCGGTGCCCTCAACACCTTCCTAGGGAGGCGTTCGGGTGGCATCCTGACCGGATGCCCAAACCACCTCATCTGGCTCCTCTCGATGTGGAGGAGCAGCGGCTTTACTTTGAGTTCCCCCCAGATGCAGAGCTTCTCACCCTATCTCTAAGGGAGAGACCCAAACTCATTTTGGCCGCTTGTACCAGTGATCTTGTCCTTTCGGTCATAACCCAAAGCTCATGACCATAGCTGAGGATGGGAACGTAGAACGACCGATCATTTGAGAGCTTTGCCTTCCGGCTTAACTCCTTCTTCACCACAACGGATCAATACAGCGTCCGCATTACTGAAGACGCCGCACCGATCCGCCTGTCGATGTCACCATCCACTCTTCCCTCACTCGTGAACAAGACTCCTAGGTACTTCAACTCCTCCACTTGGGGCAGTGTCACCATTTTCCGGACGAGGTGCTGATTCTCATCCCAGTCGCTTCACACTCGGCTGCGAACCGATCCAGTGAGAGCTGAAGATCCTGGCCAGATGAAGCCATCAGGACCACATTATCTGCAAAAAACAGAGACCTAATCCTAGAGCCACCAAACCGGATCCCCCCAACGCTTTGACTCTGCCTACAAATTCTGTCCATAAAAGTTATGAACAGAATCGGTGACAAAGGGCAGCCAGCTTACTGCGGGGTTCGTTCCCCCGGGATGCAGACGGACCATTCTGGACAAAGGCTTGCAGGTAGGAACATGATTTAATCTCCAAAATCAAACACGTACCAAAAACAGAAAACAAACAGAATCCTACGAAAATTGCTTTTGTAGATCTTCATCGCGTGTGCTCTTTTAACATGATGACTTCAAGCTGGCGTCTCTATTGTTGGGTTTTGGGGACCGAGCTCGAGGCTGGCCAAGGCAGAGTTCATGTCTGGAGAGCCGCAAGGTGTACGGGCGTGTTCAAAGTTTAAAATTTGTGCTTGTAAGGCAGGTCTGTTGGTCACTCGCCGGGAAGGGAGAGTGCTCCATTTATTTTTCCCAAATATTTTTCGGGATCTACCAGAGAGCTCAGAAAGATCGACTGGGAAGGGATCCTGGGGTACGTGACATTACGCACTGTGGGTTCCTATTGTAGGACAAACTGTATCAAGACCACATTTAAGTAAAAATAATGACACTAACCTTTCGACAGCTATGGCCACCAACGTGAAGACCGATGCAGACACAGACACGCCTTGAACAAAACCGCTCAGCTTGCACATTATTTTGGAAAAGGGCCAACCTGTTAATAAAACAAAAATACAGTAGAGTTAAAATTGGAAAAAAAAACAGTCACGGTATCGCTTTTGACAAGAACAAGAAAGTTTGATCATATTACGCCTATAGTGTGTATACCTTTAAATACCTATATACATATATACATACCTGTACTGGCTCACCAGCACTGGCTTCCTGTGCACTTAAGATGCGACTTTAAGGTTTTACTACTTACGTATAAAATACTACACGGTCTAGCTCCATCCTATCTTGCTGATTGTATTGTACCATATGTCCCGGCAAGAAATCTGCGTTCAAAGAAATCCCGCTTATTAGTGATTCCCACAGCCCCCAAAAAGTCTGCGGGCTATAGAGCGTTTTCTATTGGGGCTCCAGTACTCTGGAATGCCCTCCCGGTAACAGTTAGAGATGCTACCTCAGTAGAAACATTTAAGTCCCATCTTAAAACTAATTTTTATACTCTGGCCATTAAATAGACCCCCTTTTAGACCAGTTGATCTGCCGTCTCTTTTCTGCTCTTCCCCCATCTCCTTTGTGGAGAGGGAGGGGGGGTGGGGGGGGCACAGATTCGGTGACCATAGATGAGGCGCGAGCCGTCCAAAGTGGGGACCCAGGGTGGACCCCTCATCTGTGCATCAGTTGGGGACATCTCTGCGCTGCTTACCTGTCTCCACTCAAGATGGTCTCCTGCTGGCCCAACTTTGGACTGTACTCTCACACTGTTAACTAGATCCACTATGGACTGGACTCTCACACTATTATGTTAGATCCACTATGGATTGATTGACTGATTGATTGAAACTTGTATAAGTAGATTGCACAGTACAGTACATATTCCGTACGATTTACCACTAAATGGTAACACCCGAATAACTTTTTCAACTTGTTTTAAGTCGGGGTCAAGCTGCATTTTTTCTATCTGTGCAAGGACAAAACTCATCCCAGTCCCTTCACACTCAGCTGCGGACCAATCCCGTGAGAGCTGAAGATCTTGGCCAGATGAAGCCATCAGGACCACATCATCTGCAAAAAGCAGAGACCTAATCCTGCAGCCACCAAACCGGATCCCCTCAACGCCTTGACTGCGCCTAGAAATTCTGTCCATAAAAGTTATGAACAGAATCTGTGCCATGGGCAACCTTGGCGGAGTCCAAGCCTCACTGGAAGCGTGTCCGACTTACTGCTGGCAATACGGACCAAGCTCTGACACTGATCCTACAGGGAGCAGACTGCCACAATCAGACAGTCCGATAACCCATACTCTCTGAGCACTCGCCACATGACTTCCCGAGGGACACGGTCAAAGGCCTTCTCCAAGTCCTCAAAGCACATGTAGACTGGTTGGGCAAACTCCCATGCACCCTCAAGGACCCTGCCGAGAGTATTGAGCTGGTCCACAGTTCCACGACCAGGACGAAAACCACACTGCTCCTCCATAGTCTGAGGTTCGACTATCCGGCGTAGCCTCCTCTCCAGTACACCTGAATATAACAATTCTTGTTATTTACAAGAATTGTATTCTGTGTATTATCAGTAAAGTGCATCTGAGCAGAAACCCATGGTGTCGGTCGTGTACCATAAAATCCACACAACGCAGAGCAAAAGACCAACGGTTACATTCTGGATGCTTATAAAAAAATATATAAAATAAAAAGTCAACCATTGTTGCAGTATCTCTGCGGATCTCCCTTTTGAAGATCTCTGCTCTTGACCACAAGGAAGTGTATTAAATGTAGATTCAAATCATCATAGGTCCTATTTAAACTAATAGTCTTGCATCATGACAGAATGACTTTTTAATTACCTGTAATAAGGTTGTCCACAAGCGTTGTAGGGATGCAGAAGATGCCCACCAGAAGGTCACTGACGGCCAGATTTAGGATGAAAATGTTAGTGACGGTTCGCATACGACGGCTTCCCAGGACGATCAGGCACACAAGCAGGTTGCCCACCATGCACAGCAAAAAAATGAAGAGGTATGCCAGCATATAGCTTGTGGCCACATACAATGCATGCGGATAATAAGGTAACAAGGTAATGTTGTGCATGGAATCAGACAGGCTGGTATTGGAAGTGTTGGCTGATCCAAGTTCCATCTCCGGCATTTCATCTCCGAGGTTGCTCAGCATCGCCATTCTTTCCTGGAAAAGAAAAATTGGTTGTGAGTTAACCGTGTAATTTTATTTACACGTTGGGACGAGAGATCGCCAAAAATATCGGACTGCCGGTATTATCGGCCGAAGAATGCTTTAAAATGTAACATCGGAAATGATCAGTATCGGGTTTATTGCGTCAGACCAGTTCTTCCTCCAAGGGAATCTAAGTTACTGGTCAATCCCAAGTTCTTTCGATGACATATATGCTGAGTAAGAAGGACCATCAAGACAGACTTGGAATATTTTTTAGTTTATTCCAAAGCTTTGGGAGATCAGCTTAACCAATACATTCATATCGGCTGCTCAAGTTGATCTGGAATTCCAAGGGAAAAACCCACCCTTTTCACACAAAAGAAAGCCCTCCGCCCCCTCCTCTCAACACCATAACGTGAGAGAGACGTAGGGGCTGTGATCATGTTCCGATGGTTTACGACACTAACCTGGGATCTGAAGACAAAGACCGACTGATAGAATACACAAAGGAAAAGTACTAGCTACTCTAAACATGGCTGTGTAAAAAGGAAGAACTCTTAAACATACCAGCATCCTTCAACAGTTTCAAAAAGTAAAATGTATGACTTTTTAAAACGTCGCTGTACAGAGTGGTACGCTCCGTACAGTCTGCTCTAAATGTCAAAATAATACATGTGTTTTTTATATCCCAACGATGCCACTCATCCCACCCCAAAAAGACAGATTGCTGGGAATTATGGCCAAACAGCTCAATTTTTGTTTCATCTGACGACAGAACTTTCCTCCACAAGGTCTCATCTTTGTCTGTGTGATGTCAGATGAAACAAAAATGTAGCTGTTTGGCCACAATTATTTTAATGATAACTTTCATGGAGCCGGTGAGTCAACGACTGACCTGTCCGTGGGAATTGTAAGAGGGAGGATAGTGGGAGGTATTGCTGTGCTCTGGCACAAAAAGCATGATGCAGTTAGTGTTATTAGGCTCGAAGTTGATTGGTGTATTGCTGTTCAGTACAAGTCCAAAAATAGGGAGTTTCATCCATCCATCCATCTTCAAACGCTTATTCAGAATCGGGTCGCGGGGACAACAGCTCCAGCAGAGACCCCCAGACTTCCCTCTCAAGAGCTACCATAACAACTTCCTCCTGGGGTATCCCAAAGCGTTCCCAGGCCAGAGAGATGTAATCCCCCCATCTAGTCCTTGGCCTACCGCGGGGTCTCCTCCCTTGAGAGACACTCGTGAGGCATCCACACGAGATGCCGAACCACCTAAGCTGACTCCTTTCCAAGCGAAGGAGCGGCGGCTTTTCTCCGAGTCTCTCTCGGGTGACTGAACTTCTCACCCTATCTCTAAGGGAGATGCCAGCCACCCTTCTGAGGAAACTCATTTCGGCCGCCTGTATCCGCGATCTTATTCTTTCGGTCTTGACCCACACTCCTACTTGCCAACCCTCCCAAATTTTCCGGGAGACTCCCGAATTTCAGTGCCTCTCCTGAAACAACCATTCTCCCGATTTCCAGCCAGACCTGAGTGAGGACAGCCTGTCGTCACGTTCGCTTGTCCTCCTTATAAGCAGTCACGTTATAACTTTTGGAGCTCGGTGCACAACTGCACACACAACAAGAAGGGGACTATTATATATATGTCCGTTATCCATAGGTTTATCAAAAACCCATAAAGTAGGCAGGCACAGAGCTATTTCTCAGCGTGTGTTTATTCCAGCCGACCCACAACATCCGGATTCCCATCATGCATTGTTTCACAACTACGGCAAGTAGTAATGTCCAAAAACATAACAAAGACGAAGCAGAAGAACGAAGAAGAAACAGTCATGGCGACGACGAGTAAGAAGTACGCTTGCAAGTTCTAAAATGATTGGAACCCACACCAAACAGGAGTGACAAACACATTTCGGGGAGAACATCTGCACCATAACACAACATAACAACAACAGAACAAATACCCAGAATCCCTTTCAGCACTAACTCAATATACGCCCCCCAAATCAACCTCCTCATGCTCTCTCAGGGAGAGCATGTCCCAAATTTCCAAGCTGCTGTTTTGAGGCATGTTAAAAAAAAACATGCACTTTGTGACTTCAATAATAAATATGGCCGTGCCATGTTGGTATTTTTTTCCATAACTTGAGTTGATTTATTTTGGAAAACCTTATTACATTGTTTAATGCATCCAACGGGACATCGGAATAAAATTAGGCATAATAATGTGTTAATTCCACGACTGTTTATATCGGTATCCGTTGATATCGGAATCGGTAATTAAAAGTTGGACAATATCGGCAAAAAAGCCATTTTTGGACGTCTCTAATTTTGCTCCATTCATTGAGTTGGTTTTGGTTCATCTCTATTGCAGGGGTGTCCAAAGTGTGGCCCGCGGGTCATTTTTTAACGGCCCCACGGCACATCTTTAGAATACAATTGAAAAAATTAAAAACATAAAAAGTGGTATAAAAGAGCAAACAGGTGAAATGTATCAAGAAATTGTTGCAATGTTTATTACTCTAATAACACAAAGCTGCCATGCAGGCTGTTTCTTTCTTCAAAAAATAATAATGAATCAAAATCAATGTCATTTTGAATTATTGACCTATTCAAGGCTTCGATTACGTCACATTAAATATTCCACTTTGAGATGTTTTTTGGGGGAAAATGTTGCATATTTTGCGTTTTGCCATACAAAAAAACGGAGCTGTTTTTTTTTTTTTAAAGAAGGCCCTAAAACAAACAAACAAAACATAAACAACAATAAAACTTAAATTTGACGGGTATATCTGAAGTTGATCTCGAGATTATTGTGCTAAAAGTAAACAGTAAAAAAAAATTTATAATTTGGGGCGGCATAGCTCGGTTGGTAGAGCGGCCGTGCCAGCAACTTGGGGGTTGCAGGTTCGATTCCCGCTTCCGCCATCCTCGTCACTGCCGTTGTGTCCTTGGGCAAGACACTTTACCCACCTGCTCCCAGTGCCACCCACACTGGTTTAAGTGTCATTTAGATATTGGGTTTCACTATGTAAAGCGCTTTGAGTCAATAGAGAAAAGCGCTATATAAACATAATTCACTTCACTTCAATTTATTCTTTAACACTTTAATAAGTAGGAGACTTTTGGATGCCCAATTATTTTAGTGTGATTTGTTTCTAAGTGTCATTGCTCCAAAAATAATAATGAATCAAAATCCAAAATTAAAGCTCCAATTATTATATAATCTCAAATATTCCACCTGAAAAAAATTATTGGGTGAAAATATTGCATTTTTATTTTTATTTTTTTTAATGTTGATCTAAAGCAGGGTCACCAACTTTTTTGAAACCAAGAGCTACTTCTTGGGTACTGATTAATGCGAAGGGCTACCAGTTTGATACACACTTAAATAAATAGCCAGAAATAGCCAATTTGCTCAATTTTCCTTTAATAAATAAATCTCTCTCTCTCTCTCTCTCTATATATATATATATAAAAAATGGGTATTTCTGTCTGTCATTCCGTCGTACATTTTTTTCCTTTTACGGTAGAGAATAAATGATGAAAACAACGGTTTAAAAGAAGACAAAACAAGAAAAAAATGAAAATTAAATTTTGAAACATAGTTTATCTTCAATTTCGACTCTTTAAAATTCAAAATTCAACTGAAAAGAATTTATGGAACATCATTACTAATTTTTCCTGATTAAGATTAATCTGGGAATTTTGATGACATGTTTTAAATAGGTTAAAATCCAATCTGCACTTTGTTAGAATATATAACAAATTGGACCAAGCTATATTTCTAACAAAGACAAATCATTATATCTTTTAGATTTTCCAGAACAAAAAATTAAAAAAAAATTAAAAAGACTTTGAAATAAGATTTAAATTTGATTCTACAGATTTTCTACATTTGACAGAATATATTTTGGGAATTTTAATCATAACAAGTTTGAAGAAATATTTCCCAAATATTCTTTGTCGAAAAAACAGAAGCTAAAATGAAGAATTAAATCAAAATGTATTTATTATTCTTTACAGTTAAATAAAAAATACTTGAACATTGCTTTAAATTGTCAGGAAAGAAGAGGAAGGAATTTAAAAGGTAAAAAAGGTATATGTGTTTAAAAATCCTAAAATCATTTTTAAGGTTGTATTTTTTCTCTAAAATTGTCTTTCTGAAAGTTATAAGAAGCAAAGTAAAAAAATTAATTAATTTATTTAAACAAGTGAAGACCAAGTCTTTAAAATATTTTCTTGGATTTTCAAATTCTATTTGAGTTTTGTCTCTCTTAGAATTAAAAATGTCGAGTAAAGCGAGACCAGCTTGCTAGTAAATAAATACAATTTTTAAAATAGAGGCAGCTCACTGGTAAGTGCTGCTATTTGAGCTATTTTTAGAACAGGCCAGCGTGCGACTCATCTGGTCCTTACAGGCGACCTGGTGCCCGCGGGCACCGCGTTGGTGACCCTTGATTGATACTATTATTAGTAGATTGCACAGTTCAGTACATATTCCGTACAATTGACCACTAAATGGTAACACCCCAATAAGTTTTTCAACTTGTTTAAGTCGGGGTCCACGTTAATCAATTCATGGTACAAATATATACTATCAACATAATACAGTCATCACGCAAGTTAATCATCATAGTATGTACATTGAATTATTTACATTATTTACAATCCGGGGGGTGGGATGAGGAGCTTTGGTTGATATCAGAACTTCAGTCATCAACAATTGCATCAACAGAGAAATGTGGACATTGAAAGAGTGTAGGTCTTATTTAGTAGGATATGTACAGCCAGCAGAGAACATAGTGAGTTCACATAGCATAAGAACAAGTATATACATTAGAAGTACATTTGACTTGTTTATAATCCGGGGAGATGGGATGTGAATGGAGGAGGGTATTAGTAAAGTGTTGAAGTTGCCTGGAGGTGTTGTTTTAGAGCGGTTTTGTAGGAATATAGAGATGCACTTACTTTTATACCTGTTGGGAGTGCATTCCACATTGATGTGGCATAGAAAGAGACTGAGTTAAGACCTTTGTTAGATCCGAATCTGGGTTTAACGTGGTTTGTGGAGCTCCCCCTGGTGTTGTGGTTATGTCAAACTAAGGAAGTAGTTTGACATGTACTTCGGTATCAAGGAGGTGTAGCGGATTTTATAGACCAGGCTCAGTGCAAGTTGTTTTACTCTGTCCTCCACCCTGAGCCAGCCCACTTTGAGGAAGTGGGTTGCATTGAGGTGTGATCAGGGATGGAGGTCGAAAAGTAACCGGACTAGCTTATTCTGGGATGTTTGCAGTCTAGATTTAAGGGTTTTGGAGGTGCTGGGGTACCAGGAGGTGCAAGCGTAATCGAAGAAGGGTTGAATGAGAGTTCCCGCTAGAATCCTCAAGGTGCTTTTGTTGACCAGAGAGGAGATTCTGTAGAGGAATCTCGTTCTTTGGTTGATATTTTTGATCACCTTGGTTGCCATTTTATCACAGGAAAGATTAGCCTCTAGAATGGAACCTAGGTAGGTGATCTCATCCTTCCTGGTGATAACAATGTCACCCACTTTTATAGTGAAGTCACTGACCTTCTTAAGTTTGATGTGGGACCCAAATAGGATGGATTCCGTTTTACCTAAGTGTATGGATAGCTTGTTGTCAGCGAGCCAGGTGCAAATATTGAGTTCAGCACTGAGGATTTGTTCCACCTGTGACTTGTCCTTGCCGGATACCAGCAGGGCCGAGTCATCCGCAAACAGGAACAATTCACAGTGGCATGCTGATCTAGAGATTTTAAACTTGCATAATAATAAAAATTAAAGCTGCAAGCAGCGTTGGTGGGGTCCGCCTTTGGCCGCCGTCAAGCCCTGGTCTAAGTCAGACCTACATAGAGGTCTTTGTTTCATGTCTCTACGATATTCCTAACAGAAGTTACAAGCAGTTTTGTCTGGGTTTTTTCCTAGGGGGCGCTGGAGCGCAATTTTGACTTTTGGGGTTTGGTTTTTTATTAGACGGCAATTTTCGCCAGTCCTGATGTGTGTGTAAAATTTGGTGAGTTTTGAAGCATGTTAAGGGGGTCAAATTACAGGTCAGCGTTTCTGGATGTTGTTGATAAATGGCTTTCGCTTTGCATAGTAGTGCTTTAACTTGCACTTTGAAGCATTTTAAGGGGGTCAAATTACAGCTCAAAGAGGCAAAAATGACATTTTTTAGGAAACTTTGCGCAGGGGTTCTTTGAAGGCGCGTAAAATCAAAACCGGAGCAGTAATCAAAACTTTGTTGGATAGTTTTAATCAAAAGGGTTCAAACTCTCTCCTGTGTGAGTTTGAAGCCGAAACGACAAACGCACTCGGAGGAGTTTACGTTTGAAAAAGGTGACGGGTTTTTACAAAACTTTTATTTTGAAGGGGTAATTTTTAACTTCCTGTTGATTTTTGCCGAAGGATGTCAATCATCTAAATGTAGGTCTAAGTGAGACCTACATAGAAGTTTTTATTTCATGTCTTCCCGGCATTCCTACTGGAAGTTACAAGCAATTTTGTTTGTGTTTTCTTCCTAGGAGCAGTTTTTGCTGTGTTTTATTCAAAAATTGCGCTAGAGCGCATTTTTTTAATTTTCGGGTTTAGTTTTTTCATTAGATAACAATTTCTGCCAGTACTGATGTGTGTGCCAAGTTTGGTGAGTTTTGAAGCATTTTAAGGGGGTCAAATTACAGTTCAAAGAGGCAAAAATAGCATTTTTTGCGAAAATTTTTGTATTGAAGGGGTTTTGGCCAACTTTTTGTTGATTTTTGCCCCAGAAAGTAAAATTATGAATTGTAGGTCTAAGTCAGTTCTACATAGAAGTTTTTGTTTCATGTCTCTACGACATTCCTAACGGAAGTTATGAGCAGTCTGTTGTTGTTGTTTTTTCCTAGGGGGCGCCAGCGCGCAATTTTCATTTTTGGGGTTTGGTTGCTTAATAACTTGGGAAGGTTTGCTATACCGAAGTGTGTGTCAAATTTGGTGAGTTTTGAAGCATGTTAAGGGGGTCAAATTACAGTTCAAAGAGGCAAAAATAGCATTTTTTGCGAAAATTTTGTATTGAAGGGGTTTTGGCCAACTCTTTGTTGATTTTTGCCCCAGAAAGTAAAATTATGAATTGTAGGTCTAAGTCAGTTCTACATAGAAGTTTTTGTTTCATGTCTCCACGACATTCCTAACGGAAGTTATGAGCAGTCTGTTGTTGTTGTTGTTTTTTCCTAGGGGGCGCTAGCGCGCAATTTTCATTTTTGGGGTTTGGTTGCTTAATAACTTGGGAAAGTTTGCTATAACGAAGTGTGTGTCAATTTTGGTGAGTTTTGAAGCATGTTAAGGGGTTCAAATTACAGCTCAAAGAGGCAAAAATAGCATTTTTTGCGAAAAATGTTGTATTGAAGGGGTTTTGGCCAACTTTTTGTTGATTTTTGCCCCAGAAAGTAAAATTATGAATTGTAGGTCTAAGTCAGTTCTACATAGAAGTTTTTGTTTCATGTCTCTACGACATTCCTAACGGAAGTTATGAGCAGTCTGTTGTTGTTGTTTTCTTCCTAGGGGGCGCTAGCGCGCAATTTTCATTTTTGGGGTTTGGTTGCTTAATAACTTGGGAAGGTTTGCTATACCGAAGTGTGTGTCAAATTTGGTGAGTTTTGAAGCATGTTAAGGGGGTCAAATTACAGTTCAAAGAGGCAAAAATAGCATTTTTTGCGAAAATTTTGTATTGAAGGGGTTTTGGCCAACTTTTTGTTGATTTCTGCCCCAGAAAGTAAAATTATGAATTGTAGGTCTAAGTCAGTTCTACATAGAAGTTTTTGTTTCATGTCTCTACGACATTCCTAACGGAAGTTATGAGCAGTCTGTTGTTGTTGTTTTTTCCTAGGGGGCGCTAGCGTGCAATTTTCATTTTTGGGGTTTGGTTGCTTAATAACTTGGGAAGGTTTGCTATACCGAAGTGTGTCAAATTTGGTGAGTTTTGAAGCATGTTAAGGGGGTCAAATTACAGTTCAAAGAGGCAAAAATAGCATTTTTTGCGAAAATTTTGTATCGAAGGGGTTTTGGCCAACTTTTTGTTGATTTTTGCCCCAGAAAGTAAAATTATGAATTGTAGGTCTAACTCAGTTCTACATAGAAGTTTTTGTTTCATGTCTCTACGACATTCCTAATGGAAGTTATGAGCAGTCTGTTGTTGTTTTCTTTTCCTAGGGGGCGCTAGCGCGCAATTTTCATTTTTGAGTTTTGGTTGCTTAATAACTTGGGAAGGTTTGCTATACCGAAGTGTGTGTCAAATTTGGTGAGTTTTGAAGCATGTTAAGGGGGTCAAATTACAGCTCAAAGAGGCAAAAATAGCATTTTTTGCGAAAAATGTTGTATTGAAGGGGTTTTGGCCAACTTTTTGTTGATTTTTGCCCCAGAAAGTAAAATTATGAATTGTAGGTCTAACTCAGTTCTACATAGAAGTTTTTGTTTCATGTCTCTACGACATTCCTAACGGAAGTTATGAGCAGTCTGTTGTTGTTGTTTTCTTCCTAGGGGGCGCTAGCGCGCAATTTTCATCTTTGGGGTTTGGTTGCTTAATAACTTGGGAAGGTTTGCTATACCGAAGTGTGTGTCAAATTTGGTGAGTTTTGAAGCATGTTAAGGGGGTCAAATTACAGCTCAAAGAGGCAAAAATAGCATTTTTTGCGAAAAATGTTGTATTGAAGGGGTTTTGGCCAACTTTTTGTTGATTTTTGCCCCAGAAAGTAAAATTATGAATTGTAGGTCTAACTCAGTTCTACATAGAAGTTTTTGTTTCATGTCTCTACGACATTCCTAACGGAAGTTATGAGCAGTCTGTTGTTGTTGTTTTCTTCCTAGGGGGCGCTAGCGCGCAATTTTCTTTTTTGGGGTTTGGTTGCTTAATAACTTGGGAAGGTTTGCTATACCGAAGTGTGTGTCAAATTTGGTGAGTTTTGAAGCATGTTAAGGGGGTCAAATTACAGTTCAAAGAGGCAAAAATAGCATTTTTTGCGAAAAATTTTGTATTGAAGGGGTTTTGGCCAACTTTTTGTTGATTTTTGCCCCAGAAAGTAAAATTATGAATTGTAGGTCTAAGTCAGTTCTACATAGAAGTTTTTGTTTCATGTCTCTACGACATTCCTAACGGAAGTTATGAGCAGTCTAGATAGATAGATAGATAGATAGTACTTTATTTATTCCGTCAGGAGAGTTCCTTCAGGAAAATTACAATTTTCAGCACAATCCCATTCAAGATCAGACAAACATTAAAGGGGGACAGAACAGGATCGCTGACGGGTCTGCCGGCTTCCAGCGCCCCTTACAAAAAAGATGACATACAGGTAAACGGGGGCAAGAGGGGGAGAAAAGAATAAAATATTAAAATAAAATAAAATAAAAATCGGTCTTAGCCTGGGCCCTGGAGTGGGGGTCTGTTGTTGTTGTTGTTTTTTCCTAGGGGGCGCTAGCGCGCAATTTTCATTTTTGGGGTTTGGTTGCTTAATAACTTGGGAATGTTTGCTATACCGAAGTGTGTGTCAAATTTGGTGAGTTTTGAAGCATGTTAAGGGGGTCAAATTCCAGTTCAAAGAGGCAAAAATAGCATTTTTTGCGAAAATTTTGTATTGAAGGGGTTTTGGCCAACTTTTTGTTGATTTTTGCCCCAGAAAGTAAAATTATGAATTGTAGGTCTAAGTCAGTTCTACATAGAAATTGTTGTTTCATGTTTCTACGACATTCCTAACGGAAGTTATGAGCAGTCTGTTGTTGTTGTTGTTTTTTCCTAGGGGGCGCTAGCGCGCAATTTTCATTTTTGGGGTTTGGTTGCTTAATAACTTGGGAAGGTTTGCTATACCGAAGTGTGTCAAATTGGTGAGTTTTGAAGCATGTTAACGGGGTCAAATTAGGGTGCGAAGGTGCGGAATAATAATAAAACACAGCAGTTTCAATAGGGTCCTTGGCCCATTGCAAAAGGACTCCTGTGGAGTCCTTTTGCAATGGGCCTGCGGGCCCTAATTATAATACTGAATAATGACACATTTTTTATATTTTTTTAACCAAAACCCTTTAGGGCACCCGGTATCCTAACTGAGTGGAGGCTTAAATGTATATTTTTTATACATATATTGTATTGGTTTTTGAAATAAAAAATTATGAAACTGGCCCCTGCTTGCTCTGATTTTTCAGTGTGTGGCCCTCAGTGGAAAAAGTTTGGAGATTTGAAATAAATACAACAGTCTTGGCAGTATATTAATTTTAATGTGATCAGTTCTAGAACTAAGGCTAAATAAAAGGAATAGAGTTCCATTGTGCCATGTCATCCTTTATTTGTTTATGTGTAGGTAAATCATTCTGATAATTTTGTATGATCTTTGGATAAATGGTATTTAAAGGACTGTTTGTCATGCCGAGGGGTAACTGCTTCTGATTTCCCCTGCTGGGCTATAATTATATGTGAGTAGCTGGGTTTCACCTACTGTACATTGATTGTATATCCTGATAATTACCCGTGCTGTTCGAATGAATGCATTCATTTAGGAAGAGAGAGTATGTTGGGGGCCCGAGGTAGACCCAAATGTGATCCGCATAGCCAGGCAATTTATACTCTCTCCCTTTAATAATAATTCCCTTGATGTCCTCATTTTGTCTAATGGACTGAGCTCGAGGCTCCAGATGTAATGCAAAGAGTAAAGGTGACCTTGCTTAGTTAGCCCTGTCTGGAACCCCCGTGTAAGGTGAAACTATTAAATAGACTTTCATCCTCGCAGTAGGATTGTCATATAGTGCCTGTATGCTTTTAATAATTGTATCCCGGAGACCAAATCTATGTAGAACTCTATAAAGAATATTCTATTTGACCGAATCAAAGGACTTTTCTGCAACTATACTTATAACAATTGCTTCAATTGTTTTTCTCTGTTTATAATCCATAATATGTAGTCTTTCTTATACTGTCTTGTGTTTGGCATTGATGTAAAAAACCTGTTTGATCATTAAGTATTAATATAGGTAAAAACTCTTCGAAACGTTTGGCCATCCATCCATCTTCTTCCACTTATCCGAAGTCAGGTCGTGGGGGCAGGAAAGCCCAGACTTCCCTCTCCCCAGCCACTTCGTCCAGCTCTTCCCTTGGGATCCCGAGGCGCTCCCAGGTCAGCCAGGAGACATAGTCTTCCCAATGTGTCCTGGGTCTTCCCCGTGGCCTCCTAGCGGTTGGACGTGCCCTAAACACCTCCCTAGGGAGGCGGCGTTCGGGTGGCATCCTGACCAGATACCCGAACTACCTCATCTAGCTCCTCTCGATGTGGAGGAGCAGCGGCTTTACTTTGAGTTCCTCCCGGATGGCAGAGCTTCTCACCCTATCTCTAAGGAGAGCCCCAAACTCATTTCGGCCGCTTGTACCCGTGATCTTGTCCTTTTCGGTCATAACCCAAAGCTCATGACCGTTGGTAAGGATGGGAACGTAGATCGACCGGTAAATTGAGAGCTTAGCCTTTCGGCTCGGACAACGGATCGATACAGCGTCCGCATTACTGAAGACGCCACACCGATCCGCCTGTCGATCTCACGATCCACTCTTCCCTCGCTCGTGAACAAGACTCCAAGGCACTTGAACCCGGAGATGGCACTCCATCCTTTTCCGGACGAGAACCATGGACTCGGACTTGGAGGTGCTGATTCTCATCCCAGACACTTCACACAAGGCTGCGAACCGATCCAGTGAGCGCCGAAGATCCTGGACAGATGAAGCCATCATATGCAAAAAGCAGAGACCTAATCCTGCAGCCACCAAACCGGATCCCCTCAACGCCTTGACTGCGCCTAGAAATTCTGTCCATAAAAGTTATGAACAGAGTCGGTGACAAAGGGCAGCCTCGGTGGAGTCCAACCCTCACTGGAAACGTGTCCGACTTACTGCCGGCGATGCGGACCAAGCTCTGGCACTGATCATACAGGGAGCGGACCGCCACAATCAGACAGTCCGATACTCCATATTCTCCGAGCACTCCCCACAGGACTTTAGAGCGTTTTCATTTCGGCTCCAGTACTCTGGAATGCCCTCCCGGTAACAGTTCGAGATGCCACCTCAGTAGAAGCATTTAAGTCTCACCTTAAAACTCATTTGTATACTCTAGCCTTTAAATAGACTCCCTTTTTAGACCAGTTGATCTGCCGTTTCTTTTCCTTTTCTCCTATGTCCCACTCTCCCTTGTGGAGGGGGTCTGGTCCGATCCGGTGGACATGTACTGCTTGCCTGTGTATCGGCTGGGGACATCTCTGCGCTGCTGATCCGCCTCCGCTTGGGATGTTTTCCTGATGGCTCCGATGTGAACGGGACTCTCGCTGCTGTGTTGGATCCGCTTTGGACTGGACTTTCGCGACTGTGTTGGATCTATTATGGATTGAACTTTCACAGTATCATGTTAGACCCGCTCGACATCCATTGCTTTCCTCCTCTCAAGGTTCTCAGAGTCATCATTGTCACCGACGTCCCACTGGATGTGAGTTTTCCTTTACCTTATGTGGGCCTACCGAGGATGTCGTAGTGGTTTGTGCAGCCTTAGAGACACTAGTGATTTAGGGCTATATATTGATTGATTGATTGATTGACTTCCCGAGGGACACAGTCAAATGCCTTCTCCAAGTCCACAAAGCACATGTAGACTGGTTGGGCAAACTCCCATGAACCCTCAAGAACCCTGCGAGAGTATAGAGCTGGTCCACAGTTCCACGACCAGGACGAAAACCACACTGTCCTCCTGAATCCGAGGTTTGACTATCCGGCGTAGCCTCCTCTCCAGTACACCTGAGTAAACCTGATGATGAAGGTAAAGAGTTTATAATCTACGTTGAGAACAGACATTGGCCTATAAGATCCACACCCAATTCTATCCTTGCCTTCTTTCGGTATAGCTGAAATAATTGCCTCCTTCCAGCTAGGTGGCGCCGTAAAACAGGTATCAATTTTAATTTAAATTCCTTATACCACTCTGCTGTGTCACCGTCCGATCCTGGCGGCTTACTTAATTTAATCGCAACTTTTAATTTATCTTCAGTTATATCTGCAGACACTTCCTGTTCATGAGAAAAGGACGCAAAAGAAAAAGGCTCCGCTTTTGCTACCGGAGTTTTCGTTTAGTCTGAAGATTTTTGACCACTGATTTGCGATCACAGCCACAGGAGAGTCATCTGGCATCTTTGACCTGATTTTGGTCAGTTGAGAGGCACTGATACGCTGAAATAAGGCAAGTTGGAAGAGACGTTTGCTTCAAGCCATCGGCGCCTTACTGCAGTTCAAGCGGTTGCGTAGCAACCAAAAGCTACAGCGAGTCTACAGCTGATTTAAAGTGCTTCCAACGTCGCAGAGTGTTATAAGTGGACAGACTAACACCTCAAATTGATCTGTGAACAACGCAAGGTACGCATCGTCGGAACAAACAAGTTAAACGTGTTGCAAGTTGCTAAAGTAACTGCCGTTCAAGACACAAGAGGCACTGACGTCATCGATCTGCCACGATGCCAAAAGCTAAAGGGAGATTGAAAGCTTGAAACTTCTGTGTCAGCCGACACAGGACACAACTGGGACCAAGATTTGAGACTGGACACAGGACATGATGGGAATAAAGAAGGGGTAATACTAAAATTACTCCATGAATTGAAAGAAGAAATAAAAGAAATTAAAGCTGCAAGCAGCGTTAGCTGCTGCCCCCGTGACTCAAGCCCTGGTCTTAGTCAGACCTACATAGAGGTTTTTGTTTCATGTCTCTACGACATTCCTAACAGAAGTTACAAACATTTTTTTCTGTGTTTTTCCTAGGGGGCGCTAGAGCGCAATTTTGATTTTTAGGGTTAGTTTTTTTTATAAGATGCAATTTTCGCCAGTCCTGATGTGTGTGTAAAATTTGGTGAGTTTTGAAGCATGTTAAGGGGGTCAAATTACAGATCGGCGTTTCTGGATGTTGTTGATAAATGGCTTTCGCTTTGCATAATAGAGCTATAACTTGCACTTTGAAGCATTTTAAGGGGGTCAAAATACAGCTCAAAGAGGCAAAAAATGACATTTTTTAGGAAACTTTGCGCAGGGGTTCTTTGAAGGCGCGTAAAATCAAAACCGGAGCAGTAATCAAAACTCTTTCGATAATTTTTAATCAGAAGGGTTCAAACTCTCTCCCGTGCGAGTTTGAAGCCGAAACGACAGACACGTTCAGAGGAGATAACGTTTGAAAAAAGGTGACGGGTGTTTACAAAACTTTTATTTTGAAGGGGTAATTTTTAACTTCCTGTTGATTGTTTTAAATTTTGGCCCACTCTGTATTTGAGTTTGACACCCCTGATCTACACTTATAGAGATTATTGAAACGTCATCAAAGATTGTTGAACAAGGAAATATGGAACTACAAAACTTCTGCAACAAAGATCACAAAAACCAGGATTTGGAAAACGATATAGATCCAGATACGAATGTTTTTTTTCCCACATCAGTAATAATTGTTTTTATTACACAAATTAGCAATACAATAGCATCATTAAAAGTGATAAAAAATTGTCAATTATTCATTTTAATAGCAGAAGCTTGTATGCAAACTTACAACAACATTAAGAACTTTTTGGAACACATCAACAAACAAAGTGATCGCCGTCACAGAAACATGGATTGATGATAAAAGATAGGAATAGATTTAGATCTGGAAGGATATGAACTAAACTATATTAACAGAACCAACAAAAATGGAGGAGGAGTAGCTGTGTATGTGATGAAGAAGCTGAACTACAAAGTGGTAAAAAGATAATATCTTAGAATGTTTTACCATTGAAATATGTCAGGAAAATAGCAAAAACATGGTCATCAGTTGTATATACAGATCACCTATAGAAGAATGGATCAAGGCAACTTACATAGACAATGGTAAAAAAATAATTTTCTTATGCGGTGACTTTAACATTGACTTATTGAACCCTAACAAGCAAAAGTCTATTGATGACTTCATTGATACGATGTACAGCATCAGTTTATATCCTAAAATCACAAAGCCAAGCAGAATCACAGGACACTGTGCCACGCGTATTGATAATATTTTTACCAATGATTTTGATAATAACACTACAAGTGGTCTACTTATAACCAGAGGTGGGTAGAGTAGCCAGAAATTGTACTCAAGTAAGAGTACTGTTACTTTAGAGATGTATTACTCAAGTAAAAGTAAGGAGTAGTCACCCAAATATTTACTTGAGTAAAAGTAAAAAGCATGTTGTGAAAAAACTACTCAAGTACTGAGTAACTAATGAGTAACCTGATTACGGCAACAAATAATGCACAAAAACATAAAAATAGCAATGAGCAAATTCATAGCCAGGAATATCTCTTAAGCAACTAAAACAATAATATATATTAAATAATAATACATTAAAATAAAAAAAAATTAAGGCAAATTGAGCCACAATAACTTAACAGCACCATAGGCACAGTAGGCATTTATTGATTGATTGATTGAAACTTGTATTAGTAGATTGCACAGTACAGAACATATTCCCTACAATTGACCACTAAATGGTAACACCTCAATAGGTTTTTCAACGTTAATCAATTACTTAATAAATGACCAAGTCGAGGTGATCTACCTCATATATACATATACATACACATCATATATATATATATATACAGTATATATAGTATATAATTTATAGTTTTTTATTTTGTCGTTTTTGTTGAAATGTTAAAGGTGTTTTAATGAATATACATGCATGTTTAACACATATAGATTCCTATCTTTCATGAAGACAAGAATATAAGTTGGTGTATTACCTGATTCTGATGACTTGCATTGATTGGAATCAGACCGTATAGTGCTGATAATGTCCACGTTTTCAATGGAGGAGAAAAAAAGTTCTTTCTTTCTGTCTAATACCACATGAGAGTCGTTGGTTTTTTGCATCTTATTTGTCCAGCTTCTATATTCGTTTTTAAACACTTACAAGAAATACATTGCGGAAAACTCCGTAGCTTGCTCGCTTGTTTGCGCTGGCTTTCGGACACTCTTATTTTGTTAGCGCAGGCGCGATGCTTTTTATTGTGAAGACAGGAACTGTGCGATCAGTCTTTAGGCTTTTGACGGGAAGTACGGTTGAAATAAAAAGTGTCTTTTTTTCCTTTACACTTTTGATTGATTGATTGAAACTTGTATTAGTAGATTGCACAGTACAGTACATATTCTGCACAGTTGACCACTAAATAGTAACACCCCAATAAGTTTTTCAACTTTTTTAGGTCGGATTCTACGTGTGACGGTCACGTGACCGCCTGGTTTTGTTTGATTGGTCCGACGTCACCAGTGACTGCATTTGATTGGTGAAACGCAGGCATGCGTAGTTCTTACTTTGAATGCGTGTCTGACAAAATCAAAACAAACAAAACGTGCATTAACAGATCGATAAAACAAAAGTAGCGAGTAACGAGCTGATTGTAGATAAATGGAGCGGAGTAAAAGTAGCGTTTCTTCTCTATAAACATACTCAAGTAAAAGTAAAAGTATGTTGCATAAAAACTACTCTTAGAAGTACAATTTATCCCAAAAGTTACTCAAGTAGATGTAACGGAGTAACACCTCTGCTTATAACCGACGTTAGTGATCATCTGCCAGTTTTTACAATATATGATGGAAGAACATGGAAGACAAAAGGACATTTCAAAGACTGTGCACAGAGAAGAGGATGATTGCTTTCAAAATGGAGCTACAAAATCAAGATTGGGACAATGTGTACAATGAAAAAGAGATTGATGAAGCGTCTGAACATTTCTTAAACAAGTTCATAATACTTTATGACAAACATTGTCCTTGGAGACAACTCAGTAGTAAACAGAGAAAGAATAATCAACCATGGATGACAAAAGGATAAATAAATGCTTGTAAGAAGAAGAATGCACTATATAGAAAATTTATAGTACAAAGGACTACAGAGGCAGAAGTTAAAAGGGAACATTATCACAATTTCAAAAGGGTTAAAAACAATAAAAATCAGTTCCCAGTGGCTTGTTGTATTTTTTGAAGTTTTTTTCAAAATTTTACCGGTCTCGGAATATCCCTAAATAAAGCTTTAAAGTGCCTTATTTTCGGCTCTCTCTGCGAAGACACTGGCCATTTCCCTGTGACGTCACACAGTGCTGCCAATGTAAACAAACAATGGGAATACCACAGCAAGATATAGTGACATTAGCTCGGATTCAAACTCGGATTTCAGCGACTTAAGCGATTCAACAGATTACGCATGTATTGAAACAGATGGTTGGAGTATGAAAATACTTGTTTTGGTTCTGTTTCCTGTTTGTCTCCCTGAGTGCTGTGTCCCCTCAGCTGTGGCTGATTGGCACCTGGCCACACCTGGTGTCAATCAGCCAGATACTATTTAAACCTGCTTTGTCCTCCACTCGGGGTTGGAGTATTGTCGTGTCGTTATCTCTTGTCACTACAACCTGTCAGTGTCATTAGTACTTATCGTTGTAGCTGTGTCTACTTTCTGGTCACTGTTCATGCCATAGTTCCGTCGTGTCACAGTGAGTGTTTTTTGTTCATAGTCAAGTTTGTTATCCGCCTTTAATTTGTACCCTTTTGTTTGTTCCTGTTTTAGTGTTATATTAAATCATGTTTTCTTACACACCTTCTCTGCATCTTGGGGTTCGTCACAAACTACTCCTGACAGACGGCTTTTCACACACACAAGTGAATATTTTAAACCAGTTGATCTGCCCTTTCTTTTCTGCTCTGCCCTCCTCTCTCTAGTGGAAGGGGGGCACAGTTCCAGTGGCCATGGATGAAGTGCTGGCTGTCCAGAGTCGGGACCCGGGGTGGACCGCTCGCCTGTGCATCGGTTGCGGACATCACTGCGCTGCTGACCCGCCTCCGCTCGGTATGGTCTCCTGCTGGCCCCACTATGGACTGGACTCTCACTATTATGTTAGATCCACTATGGACTGGACTTTCACAATATTATGTTAGACCCACTCGACGTCCATTGCATCCGGTCTCCCCTTTGAAACTAGATACCCACATTTAATGCGAAACAAACACTTACCAATCGACGGATTTAAATTGCTCCACATCTGCGGTGCTCTCCAAGGTTTCTCATCGTCATTCACATTGACATCCCACTGGGGTGAGTTTTTCCTTGCCCTTATGTGGGCTCTGAAACCGAGGATGTCGTTGTGGCTTGTGCAGCCCTTTGAGACACTTGTGATTTAGGGCTATAAAAATAAACATTGATTGATTGATTGATTTGAGCGAGCGCATCCAGATTCGTGAGCTTGTAATACAACGTGTGTGTTTTACAAACAATTAGAAACCACGTACAGCTGAGGTGGGTGAAAGAGAGAAGCCAAGACCCGCCTTAAGTTGTTTCTGATTGGTTTGATTTGCGTGGTGTCTTTCGAAAGGTCGGTTAAATGTCGGCACAGTGGATTGATGGCTTGGTCTGGGAGACACACTAAATACCAATTGCATGACGACACGCGCACAGATTGAGATTAGAGATGTCCCATAATATCGGACTGCCGATATTATCAGCCGATAAATGCTTTAAAATGTAATATCGGAAATTATCGGTATCGGATTCAAAAAGTAAAACGTATGACTTTTTAAAACGCCGCTGTGTACAATGACGTTGTGAGAAGTACCAATAAACCTTAAAGGCACTTCTTTTACGTGCCGGCCCATTCACATGATATCTACGGCTTTTTACACACAAAAGTGAATGTAAGGCATAATTGGTCAACAGCAATACAGGTCACACTGAGGGTGGCCGTATAAACAACTTTGACACTGTTACAAATATGCGCCACACTATGAACCCACATCAAACAAGAATGACAAAAAAATTCGGGAGAACATCCGCACCGTAACACAACATAAACACAGCTGAACAAATGCCCAGAAACCCTTGCAGCACTAACTCTTCCAGGACGCTACAATACACACCCCCAGCTATAGAATAGTGAACTCTGGTGAGTGATTATACAGTAATGATGAGGAAGTAAGTATTAAAACACATTTTGATTTCACTTACATATTACCTGGCTCTGGTTTTATATATAGTGTGTAATGTAACTTCTTCTTTTTTAAATAAGTATAATTGTGTCTATTTTCGTACATTTTTTGTACATATCTTACTGGATTTTGTAAATAAATGTATATCGGTGGTATTTCATTGTTACTAAATTGATTACGTGCAATAATGTTGGATAGTGCAACATATCCCAAAAGTCCTATTGATAAGTGCTATAATACGGACTACGAAACAGAATAATGTGCAATAACCTGTCACCTTATACTGTATATATATATATATATATATATATATATATATATATATATATATACTTATATATGTAAATATATATGTATATATATATATACTTATATATGTAAATATATATTTACATATATATGTAAATATATATATATACATATATATATATGTGTATATGTATATTTATGCAATTGTATGGATATGTGCATGTATGTGGATATATACAAACTGCACATATACACACGCACACACACAAACATATATATATATATATATATATATATATACACATACACACACATATATATATAAATATATATATATATACATACACACATTTATGTATATGTATACATATACACATATTATAAATATACATACTGTACATATATACATGGATGTATATATATATATATATATATATATATATATATATATATATATATATATATATATATATATATATATATATATATATATATATATACATGAGAACTCCTGTACATAAATACAGGAGAATAGTTATAGCTAGAGTTCACTGAAATTCAAGTATTTACTGTGGCTATATATATATATATATATATATATATATATATATATATATATATGTATATATATATATATATCTTCTTTTTTACTATTTATATTACTTTATAATTGTGTATGCACCTTAGGTGATCTGCTCCAATTGTATTGTTCTTGAACCTGTTCCCGGTAATAATGACAATAAAATTCAATTCTATTCTATTCTACATTTTACACGATATATAAAAAGAGTTGATATCAATTGGCATTATAGGCAGTAAAAATGGATTAAACTAGCCGCCGTCTATGGTATTACTGTTGTAACACATCACAGTTGTTGCAGAAAAGAATAAAAGACAATATTTACGACTCAGCTGTGTCAAGGATTCAAACCATATTCCCTTCCGTCTTTCTACCTACAGTATTCATGTCCCAAATTCTTTCCATTCTTAGACGTACGATTGTTTGCCAGCGTCTTTGGTCTTGTGATCTGAATCAATTGGGCGTTTAGCAGAAATGTAACAATATCAACATTTCCTGCTCCGACATAATCATGGTATGAAGGCCACAATAGAGTGTTATTGTGGTATATGTAAAAGAAAAAAAAGACTTAAAACTGTCATAGTGTGTAAAATGACCAAATACTTATTTTCCACCATAATTTACAAGTAAATGTTTTAAAATTCCTACAATGTGAATTCCTGGATTTTTTTTTTCCACATTCTGTCTCTCACAGTTGAAGTGTACCTATGATGTCTTAGCATCGCCGTTCAAATGTGAAGACACTCTGGTACATTCAATGGGGGTCTGGCGGCATATTTCCTGCCCAGTGGTGCAACTTGAATCCCTCCCTGTTAGTGTTGTTACACCCTCCGACAACACACCGACGAGGCATGATGTCTCCAAGGTTCCAAAAAATAGTCGAAAAAACGGAAAATTACAGGCCTAGTCCTGGTGTTTGTAATGTGAAAATGAAAATGGCGGCTGTGTTACCTCGGTGACGTCACGTTCTGACGTCATCGCTAAAAGGCCGATAAACAGAAAGGCATTTAATTCGCCAAAATTCACCCATTTACAGTTCGGAAATCGGTTAAAAAAATACATGGTCTTTTTTCTGCAACATCAAAGTATATAATGACGCTTACATAGGTTTGGTGATAACGTTCCCCTTTAAGTAAAGAATGTCTGGGGCCATGTATCGTGAGATTTTGAGCCAAAACCTTCTTCCATCAGTGAGAGCTTTGAATGGTTGACCAAATACTTATTTTCCACCATAATTTACAAGTAAATGTTTTAAAATTCCTGCAATGTAAATTCCTGGATTTTTTTTTTCACATTCTGTCTCTCACAGTTGAAGTGTACCTATGATGTCTTAGCATCGCCGGTCAAATGTGAAGACACTTTGGTACATTCAATGGGGGTCTGGCGGCATATTTCTTGCCAGTGGTGCAACTTGAATCCCTCCCTGTTAGTCTTTTTACACCCTCCGACAACACACCGACGAGGCATGATGTCTCCAAGGTTCCAAAAAATAGTCGAAAAAAACGGAAAATAACAGAGCTGAGACCCGGTGTTTGTAATGTGTTGAAAATGAAAATGGTGGGTGTGTTACCTCGGTGACGTCACGTTCTGACATCATCGCTAAAAGACCGATAAACAGAAAGGCGTTTGATTTGCCAAAATTCACCCATTTAGAGTTCGGAAATCAGTTTAAAAAAAAATACATGGTCTTTTTTCTGCAACATCAAGGTATATATTGACACTTGCATAGGTTTGGTGATAATGTTCCCCTTTAAGTAAAGAATGTATGGGGCCGTGTATCGTGAGATTTTGAGCCAAAACCTTTCTTCCATCAGTGAGAGCTTTGAATGGTTGACCAAATACTTATTTTCCACCATAATTTACAATTTTTTTCACATTCAGTCTCTCACAGTTGAAGTGTACCTATGATGAAAATTACAGACCTCTGTCATCATTTGAATTGGGAGAACTTGCACAATCGGTGGCTGACTAAATACTTTTTTGCCCCACTCTAGCTATCTCAATATGGGGAGTCTTACTTCCGAGGCCTTTCTATCAGGCATGTTTGCTGTTTTGGTGTTGAATCAATCAATCAATCAATCAATCAATGTTTACTTATATAGCCCTAAATCACTAGTGTCTCAAAGGGCTGCACAAACCACTACCACATCCTCGGTAGGCCCACATAAGGGCAAGGAAAACTCACACCCAGTGGGACATCGGTGACAATGATGACTATGAGAACCTTGGAGAGGAGGAAAGCAATGGATGTCGAGCGGGTCTAACATGATACTGTGAAAGTTCAATCCATAATGGATCCAACACAGTCGCGAGAGTCCAGTCCAAAGCGGATCCAACACAGCAGCGAGAGTCCCGTTCACAGCGGAGCCAGCAGGAAACCATCCCAAGCGGAGCCGGATCAGCAGCGCAGAGAGGTCCCCAGCCGAGACACAGGCGAGCAGTACATGGCCACCGGATCGGACCGGACCCCCTCCACAAGGGAGAGTGGGACATAGGAGAAAAAGAAAAGAAACGGCAGATCAACTGGTCTAAAAAGGGAGTCTATTTAAAGGCTAGAGTATACAAATGAGTTTTAAGGTGAGACTTAAATGCTTCTACTGAGGTAGCATCTCGAACTTTTACCAGGCATTCCAGAGTACTGGAGCCTGAAATGAAAACACTCTATAGCCCACAGACTTTTTTGGGGCTTTGGGAATCACTAATAAGCCGAAAATTTCAACATTTCCCACAGGCAGTCTGTTATGAAAATTACCCGCTAAGTGCAACTGGACCTGACGTTTCACTTAGCGAAAAAAACAAAACAGATTTAAGTACTTATCATGCAGTTGTTAATGTATCGCATGTACCTCCCACTCCACACGTTCATGTATTTGCAACAGCTATTCAGGACGGACGCCGACACCACGCCCCATCCTCTTGATCCGACATCCTTGCTGTGTTCAAAGAAGCAGGTGAATACATTCAGCATCCCCTCGGGTGCAGGACACTGAGCGCACAGTAATAACTTTGTTAGATTTATTCATAAGTTGGGTGAAGAAAATCCCCTCATGAATATTTTGCTACTGCAGGATGCAAAAAAAAAAAAAATGACATCCACATCGTGTCTTTTGTTAAGAGGTGAGTTTTGAGGGCAGATTTAAAATAGGAAAGGACGCGAGCGGCTTTGGTGTGGGTTGGAAGCAACCGGAAAAGCGTCCGGTCTTGGGTATTCGCAGGTAGTTATGTCATAATGGGGGGGGGGGGGTCGCAGCTTGTTGCGGGGTCGTTCTCCCAGGAAAGCAGACGGACTACTCATGACACGGTGGGGCCAAAAAGTATTTAAGTCAGCCACCGATTGTGCAAGTTCTCCATCCATCCATTTTCTACCGCTTATTCCCTTTCGGGGTTGCGGGGGGCGCTGGCGCCTATCTCAGCTACAATCGGGCGGAAGGCGGGGTACACCCTGGACAAGTCGCCACCTCATGGCAGGGCCAACACAGATAGACAGACAACATTCAAACTCACATTCACACACTAGGGCCAATTTAGTGTTAGTTCTCCCACTTAAAATAGAATAGAATAGAGTTTTATTGTCATTATTGCAATGAAGAGGTTCAAAGAACAACGAAATTGACAGAGGTCTGTAATTTTCATCATAGGTACACTTCAACTGTGAGAGACAGAATGTGGGAAAAAAATCCAGGAATTCACTTTGTGGGAATTTTAAAAGAATTTATTTGTAAATTATGGTGGAAAATAAGTATTTGGTCAACCATTCAAAGCTCTCACTGATGGATGGAGGTTTTGGCTCAAAATCTCACGATACATGGCCCCATTCATTCTTTCCTTAAAGGGGAACATTATCACAATTTCAAAAGGGTTAAAAACAATAAAAATCAGTTCCCAGTGGCTTGTTGTATTTTTTTTTCAAAATTTTACCAGTCTCAGAATATCCCTAAATAAAGCTTTAAAGTGCCTTATTTTCGCCATCTTCGAAATTACTATCCATTTCCCTGTGACGTCACACAGTGCTGCCAATGTAAACAAACAATGGGAATACCACAGCAAGATATAGCGACATTAGCTCGGATTCAAACTCGGATTTCATCGATTTAAGCGATTCAACAGATTACGCATGTATTGAAACAGATGGTTGGAGTATGAAAGTATTGAAGAAGAAACTGAAGCTATCGAGCGAATAGCTATTGACGCTATTCATAGCCATAGCATGGCCGAATAGCTGCGTTAGCATCGCCGGTAAAATGTGCGGACCAAACGATCAGGACTTTCGCATCTTTTGACACTGGAGCAACTTAAATCCGTCGATTGGTAAGTGTTTGTTTCGCATTAAATGTGGGTGGAAGGAAACATAATATAGTTGCAAATGCATCTACAGGTTATCCATACATCTCTGTACCATGTCTGCTTTAGCACCGCCGGTAAATAGCATGTTAGCATCGATTAGCATAGCATGTTAGCATCGATTAGCTGGCAGTCAACATCAACAAAACTCACCGTTGTGATTTCATTGACTATCGTTGCAAATGCATCTGCAGGTTATCCATACATCTCTGTGTCATGTCTGTCTTAGCATCGCCAGTCAAATGTGGAGACACTCTGGCACATTCAATGGGGGTCTGGCGGCAGACACTTTACCATCTTCGGACCAGTGGTGCAACTTGAATCCCTCCCTGTTAGTGTTGTTACACCCTCCGACAACACACCGTCGAGGCATGATGTCTCCAAGGTTCCAAAAAATAGTCCAAAAAACGGAAAATAACAGAGCTGAGACCCGGTGTTTGTAATGTGTTGAAAATGAAAATGGTGGGTGTGTTACCGCGGCGACGTCACATTTTGACGTCATCGCCTCCAGCGCGATAAACAGAAAGGCGTTTAATTCGCCAAAATTCACCCATTTAGAGTTCGGAAATCGGTTAAAAAAATAGATGGTCTTTTTTCTGCACCATCAAGGTATATATTGACGCTTACATAGGTTTGGTGATAATGTTCCCCTTTAACACGGATCAATCGTCCTGTCCCCTTAGCAGAAAAACAGCCCCAAAGCATGATGTTTCCACCCCCATGCTTCACAGTAGGTATGGTGTTCTTATGATGCAACTCAGTATTCTTTTTCCTCCAAACACGATGAGTTAAGTTTATACCAAAAAGTTCTATTTTGGTTTCATCTGACCACATGACATTCTCCCAATCCTTTGCTGTATCATCCATGTATCCATTTTGGTATAAACTCAACATAATATTAGAATATACATTTGTACAAACCCCGTTTCCATATAAATAAATGGGTTGTACTTGTATAGCGCTTTTCTACCTTCAAGGTACTCAAAGCGCTTTGACACTACTTCCACATTTACCCATTCACACACACATTCACACACTAATGGAGGGAGCTGCCATGCAAGGCGCCAACCAGCACCCATCAGGAGCAAGGGTGAAGTGTCTTGCTCAGGTCACAACGGACATGACGAGGTTAGTACTAGGTGGGAATTGAACCAGGGACGCTTGGGTTGCGCACGGCCACTCTCCCCACTGCGCCACGCCGTCCCACATGAGTTGTCAAATTGTGTTAGATGTAAATATAAACGGAATACAATGATTTGCAAATCATTTTCAACCCATATTCAGTTGAATATGCTACAAAGACGACATATTTGATGTTCAAACTGATAAACTTTTTTTTTTTGCAAATAATCATTAACTTTAGAATTTGATGCCAGCAACACGTGACAAAGAAGTTGGGAAAGGTGGCAATAAATACTGATAAAGATGAGGAATGCTCATCAAACACTTATTTGGGACCTCCCACAGGTGTGCAGGCTAATTGGGAACAGGTGGGTGCCATGATTGGGTATAAAAGCAGCTTCCCCCCCCCCCAAAAAAGCTCAGTCTTTCACAAGAAAGGATGGGGCGAGGTACACCCCTTTGTTCACAACTGCGTGAGCAAATAGTCAAACAATTTAAGAACAACATTTCTCAAAGGGCAATTGCTAGAAACTTAGGGATTTCAACATCTACGGTCCATAATATCATCAAAAGGTTCAGAGAATCTGGAGAAATCACTCCACGTAAGCGACATGGCCGGAAACCAACATTGAATGACCGTGACCTTCGATCCCTCAGATGGCACAGTATCAAAAACCAACATCAATCTCTAAAGGATATAGCCACATGGGGACAAGAACACTTCAGAAAACCACTGTCACTAAATACAGTTGGTCGCTACATCTGTAAGTGCAAGTTAAAGCTCTACTATGCAAAGCGAAAGCCATTTATCAACAACATCCAGAAACGCCGCCAGCTTCTCTGGGCCCGAGATCATCTAATATGGACTGATGCAAAGTGGAAAAGTGTTCTGTGGTCTGACGAGCCCACATTTTAAATTGTTTTCGGAAATATTCGACATCGTGGGGGAGCGAACCATCCAGACTGTTATCGATGCAAAGTTCAAAAGCCAGCATCTGTGATGGTATGGGGGTGCATTAGTGCCCAAGGCATGGGTAACTTACACATCTGTGAAGGCACCATTAATACTGAAAGGTACATACAGGTTTTGGAACAACATATGCCGCCATCTAAGCGCCGTCTTTTTCATGGACGCCCCTGCTTATTTCAGCAAGACAATGCTAAGCCACATTCAGCAGGTTTTACAACAGCATGGCTTTGTAAAAAAAGAGTGCAGTACTTTCCTGGCCCGCCTGCAGTCCAGACCTGTCTCCCATCGAAAATGTGGGGCGCATTATGAAGCGTAAAATACGACAGCGGAGACTCCGGACTGTTGAACGACTGAAGCTCTACATAAAACAAGAATGGCAAAGAATTCCACTTTCAAAGCTTCAACAATTAGTTTCCTCAGTTCCCAAACGTTTATTGAGTGTTGTTAAAAGAGAAGGTGATGTAACACAGTGGTGAACATGCCCTTTCCCAACTACTTTGGCACTTGTTGCAGCCATGAAATTGTAAGTTAATTATTATTTGCAAAAACAAATTACAGTTTATGAGTTTGAACATCAACTATCTTGTCTTTGTAGTGCATTCAACTGAATATGGGTTGAAAATGATTTGCAAATCATTGTATTCCGTTAATATTTACACCTAACACGATTCCCCAACTGATATGGAAACGGGGTTTGTATTTCATTTTATTTTGGGAACAACAATTTGTGTTCACCTGTTTGACTGGAGAGGTTGTAATTTGAATGAAACAAGGATTGGCAATGGTAGTAACCTAAAGGCATGGCACACACACATTCTAATGATAGACCTCTCCAAGGAAATAGAAAATGTCAGACCCATAGGGGTGTTCTTATTTTCAGTCCTCTTATGTCAACAGGCAGTCAGTGTATGTGTATAACCCCCTTTATTTCTCCTCTCTATGTTTAAGATGAGTTTGAATACAATAATAATAATGGATTGGATTTATATAGTGCTTTTCTAGACTCATTCAATGTGCATCACAGAGTACTGAGAACACATCTTTCATTTACTCCATATTCACACCTTGATAGTGGTAAGCTACTTTTGTAGCCACATCTGGTAACTGACGGAAGTGTCGTTACCATTTAGCATTTCACATTGCATGCAAATAAATAATAAAAAAAAAATGGATATGAGGGCCAGCATGGACGAAGGGAACAGACAAACCATTGTAATGTCTGTTCGCGGGAAAACAAAAATCCTATTCTACGATTTGACTTCCTCGAATGGCCTTGACGCTCTACCAACAGGAGCAGGCTGTTCTGAAAACATCCCTGAGGACACCTCAATGATGGACGCTTTTAACCACCCTCCCTCCTCAACGACACCTGGAGTCGAACTTTTGCATGCAAAATGGCCCCAGGCCTTTGAACATTAACACTACATCAACACACCCTAGACAATGGGCATATACATCCACCCCAACCCAACGCTTTCACCACCGCTTGATTCCCTTTTGGGGTGACGGACGGCTGGCAGCGCTTATTATAGAAGCTGTCGACCTCCAGGGCCCCAACTCCCCGCCCCTCTGTTGAGAGTTGTCGTGATTAAATGTAACATGTGTGCTTGGCATGGAGGTTTTTTCCCCACTCCAAACTGGGCCTCCTTAGGACCCCAGTCTAGATTGTATTTTTTTACTCATCTTCTTCCCCAGCGTTGACCTTTTTCCCACAATTTACCGGGCGCCTCGTGGGGACCCATCAGCGTTCCTTTTCTGTAACCCAGTACGCTGTTTGTTTGTCTAATCTTGAATGGGTTTGTGCTGGAAACATAGTTTTGTTGTACTTGTTGCAATGACAATAAGGACCTATCTATCCATCTATCTATCTATCTATCTATCTATCTATCTATCTATCTATCTATCTATCTATCTATCTATCTATCTATTCTCCAACATTTAGATCAAAACAGTACAAACCTCAAACCTTTCTTTTGAATATAATACTTCTGTAAAGAAAAATGAAGTATACATGAGGACTATGTGTAACCCTTCTACCACTCTCGCTTCTAGCTCAGGGTCTTTCTGTGTGGAGTTTGCATGTTCTCCCCGTGACTGCGTGGGTTCCTATCGGGTACTCCGGCTTCCTCCCTCCTCCAAAGACATGCAGCTAGGGATAGGTTGATTTGCAACAAACACTAAGGTGTCCCTAGTGTGTGAATGTGAGTGTGAATGTTGTATGTCCATCTGTGTTGGCCCTACGACCATACTTGCCAACCCTCCCGGATTTTCCAGGAGACTCCCGAAATTCAGCGCCTCTCCCGAAAAACTCCCGGGACAAATTTTATCCCGAAATTCAGACGGAGCTGGAGGCCACGCCCACTCCAGCTCCATGAGAACCTGACTCAATGTTGTGACCCTCTTAAACAGGACAATACTGCCATCTACTGTACATAGAATAGAATGTAAATATATTCTACATTTAAGTGCAGTCAAAGAACATGCATTATGGAGTCTGTTCTGAAGCCCACAGTAAAGAGACGTAACTTCATTGCGTTGCCTGGTTATTGACTCCAACCCAATGTATTACACCGTCGACGAGCAAAATGAAGAAATACGCTTGCAAGTTCCAGAACGATTGGAAACAAGAATTTCAGTTTATCCAGGAGAGTTCGAAGGGGAAGAGGTATGTTGCCTGTAAGTTTTGTAGAACAGACTTCTCCATTGAACACGGTGAACGGATATACTCAGCCATGAACGATCAGTCAGCGAAGAACATCGTTCACAACCCAGTATTATGGCCCACCTCGCAAAATGGAGACCCGATGGTGTAACTTATGCTGAGACAAAGATGGCTATGCTGATAGCTGGAAGCAACATCCCGTTCTCATTTGCGGATGTCTACAACAAATCCGTGAAGGATGTTCCCGGATTCTGAGATCGCTCACCAATACGCAAAAGGAAGAACAAAGGTTACTCAAATAGTGAAAGGTAAGTGTTGTTGTTGTTGTTTTTTAGTAACCAGCAAGCACAGTACAGTTAGTAGAACAACTGTGTTTTTATTACTGTGTATCTGATAGGTGCCGTCTGAAATTCAACTATTTCTTTTATTTATTTATTTATTTACTTTGCCAGGTCCTTCCAAGGGGAAAATCTTCAGAATCCAAGTAACTAGGGAAGATAGTTAGCTAGTCCAATGGCACTGCTTAACTGTCTAATTGTGCTCTTTCCTTTCTAATGATGATTGAAAAGAAGGTTTCTTCTAGTGAATGTCGGCCTTGAATAATAACATGCACTTTACTTCTCCACTCTCTTCTTTTCACCACTCTATCTCTTAGCTCAGCAAATGTCATTCCTGTTGTTTTTGTCATTCTGTCAGGCTTGTCCCTGACAGTTTGGCTATGTTTTAGTTTTTCCTCTGCGTTTGTCTTTGTTTCCTGTCAGCGCTTTTCTTTTGTCTTTATTGGCTGCTTGTTTCTCTGAGTGCTGTGTCCCCTTAGCTGCGGCTGATCACACCTGGTGTCAATCAGCCAGCCACTATTTAGACCTGCTTTCTCCTACAGTCAGGGCTGGATTATTGTCGCTCCTACCGTTTGTCGTTTGTACCTGTATCGTTTAGCTGTTGGTAGTGTGCTATCATTTCGTCCAAGTTCCTGTTTCCTGGTATCCTTTTTCCTGTCTCCTAGTTCCTGGTTTGTGTTATTTTCGTTATTTTTGAAGATTAAATGATGTTTTCCTATTCAATGCCTGCCACCATCTCTGCATCTTGGGGTTCGTCACCAACTCAACCTGACACATTCTTTCCATCCACCTTTGCCTTTGTCTTCCTTTTCGACCTTTCCCCTCACATTTTCCAAGCACGATGTCTTCACCTAAGTTGTTGTTTCTTCTCATATGACCAAAGTAACCTAGCTGTTTTTTATTGATCCTGTCTTATAATGAAATGCTTGGTTTAATTTTCTCTAGCCCTTCTTTAATTTGAGATCCGTTTTTTTCAACGGAATTTTTTTAATTCTGCGCCAACACCATAACTCAAAGGCAAGTATTTTTCGTGAGTCTTGTTTTTTTAGTGTCCAACTTTCACATCCATAAGTTGCTATCGGGAATATTGAAGTCTCTATCATTTTGATCTTGGTGCTTAGAAGAATGTGGTTGCTCTTAAACAGATTTTTCAGTTTAATCAGTGATGCTCTGGCCGTTGTTAATCTTCTTTTGATTTCTTTTGAACACCCACCATCTTCATATATTTCACTGCCTAGGAATAACAATAATAATAATAATAATAATAAAGAAGGTAATGTTTAATAAATACAGTGCTACCTTAACTTACCAATGCCTCAATTTCCGAATATTTTGAGATAGAAGGGGTCTCGGCTTTTTGTTGTGCTTGCATTAAAAGAAAAGTAGGCTAATAAAACAACGGAAAAATAATATAGTGTAAAGAAAGACTAATATATTCAACCCAATGCAGCTAGTGGTTCTGTTCATACAGCATATATTATCTGGGTATTATCTATTAACATTACTTAGTTTGTTATACAATATTGATTATACATTTCTTTTGTAAAAGTATTTTTTTCTTTTTAAAAGGCATGTTACTTGATGAAATGGTGGTGTTTTTTGGGATCCAAGCATGGATTGATCAGAATAAACTTCAAAGGGCAGCGCTGTTTTGATTTACGAGCTCTGCTGCGGAAGCAAATAAGTTGTACTACCATTACTTGTTGCCAGCATGCCTCAATTTTGAATGAAGTAGCTACTCATTATTTCAACTTTGACAATATAAATTTGGTTGGTAGTCCTGTTCAGGTTGGTCTGTTTTTGTTGGAGCCTCTCAATAAAAAGCAGTCTTCAATCAGTTAAGCCAAGACTCCTTCCTCGAAAATTCCTCACCACAATATTATTTATTAATCGGTGTGCTTACTCGCTTGTTTAAGTATTCATTTACTACTCCGAAAAGTTGTGCTTGCAGACACTGGTATGTTTTATGTATTAATGTATTCTCCTTCTGTACTAAAGGTTCTATTTTCAACAGCAGCAGCAGGTGGCGTGGCTCAGATTGTAAAACCAGAAACTTGAGGGTTCCTGGTTGGATTGCTTGTGTCCTTCGGCAAAACTCTTCACCTATGCTGCTCCAAGTGCCATCCACACTGGTGTACATGTAACTTAATATAACTGGGTCATCATCGTGAAGTGTACATGAATGAGTACTTCACCAAACGGGAGGCTGAAATCGCCAAAAAAAGCATGGGGGAAAATCCAAGGAACTTGGAGCGCCAACTGTAAAATCTACATCAAACTGAACTAAGGTCTAGACGCAAGAGTTCTAGTTGTCAAAGAAATCAAGGCTCTGGACAATTATTGAAACTTCTAAAGCAGCCCCAACAACAACGATAATGGAGTTTGACAGAAAAAACAACAACATTCGACTACAAAACTACAACGCTCCAAGAGATTACCGAACAAGAAGATCAGTTTTCAGGTACACATTCGTCAACACTTGGACATTTGTTTATTGGTGAAGTGGAAAACATGGAACTGAAAACCTTCTGAAGCATAGATCACTATAGTCCAGAATTAAATAAGAATATTGATCCAGATAAAAAAAAAAATGTTCATACTAGGAATAATTGTTCTTATTATACAGAAAAACTAAATAACGAAAACGTTAAAATCGACAACAAATGTTGATTATTTATTAAAAAAAAATAAGTTTCTATGCAATAGTTTTTTTTTTGGATCAATTCAACAAACCTTTTAAAGCAGGGGTGCCCATTACGTCGATCGCGAGCTACCAGTCGACCACGGGGGGTGTGTCAGTCGATCTCCAGCCAGGCTTTTAAAAAAAATAGACCTAAAAATTAGTGATCATCAATCTTCACCAAGACGTCACTTAAATGACATTCACGGTACCGGAGGGTCTTGTGAGATGACGCTGGCTGCTGCAAAATCATTATTATTAAAATATGACCGAGAGGAAGGCGAGAAACACTTTTTATTTCAACAGACTCTCGCGCCGTACCTTCCGTCAAAACTCTAAAGGCCGACTGCACATTTCCTATCTTCACAATAAAATCCCTGCTTCATGCTGCCTGCGCTAACTAAATACAGAGTCTCGGAAAACTGGCGTGCACAAGCGATCCCTCAGAAAGCTGGCGTGCACAGCACTTGTGCACGCCAGCTTTCCGAGACTCTTATTTTGTTAGCGCAGGCAGCATGAAGCAGGGCTTTTATTGTGAAGATAGGAAATGTGCAGTCGGCCTTTAGAGTTTTGACGGAAAGTCTGTTGAAATAAAAAGTGTTTCTCACCTTCCTCTCTGTCATTTTTTCATAATAATGAACTGGCAGCAGCCAGCGTCATCTCACAAGACCCTCGGGTGCCGTGAATGTCAATCAAGCAAGCTACGGAATTTGCCGCCAATGTTTTTCTTGTAAAGTGTATGGAAGCTGGATGAATTAGATGCCAAAAAGCAACCACTTTCATGTGGTATTGTACAGAAAGGACAACTTTTTTTTTCCTCCATTTGAAAATGTGGGCGTTATCATCATTACTGTCTGATTCCAATCAATGCAAGTCATCAGAATCAGGTAATACACCAACTTATACTCTTGTCTTTGTGAAAGAAAGACATCTATATGTGTTACACATGCTTGTATTATCGTTAAACACATTTAACTTGTTTACAAAAATGTCTCTTTCATAAATAAATAAATATAAATGATATATATAAATGAGGTAGATCCCCTCGAGTTGGTCAATTGAAAAGTAGCTCGCCTGCAGAAAAAGTGTGGGCACCCCTGTTTTAAAGTGATCGCTATCTCAAATACCTGGATGTATGCTAAAAAATGAATAGATTTTAGCCAGGAAGGATATGAACTAAATTATATCAACAGAACCAACAAAAACAAGGGGAAGTAAATATGTATGTATGTGATGAAAACTTAAACTACAAGGAGGGAAAAAACATTTAATTTCAGTAGGCCTTTAAAAAATCTATGATGAAAACTACAAGAAGAGGAACACTGATAACAAAAATACATTTCGAAGAACATGCACGGAACAAAGTATGACAGCTTTCAAAAATGTTTTTTTTGAAAATCTGGGTATTATCTTCCACCCAACTCTCTCCTTTGAGTCACACATTAAAAGCGTTACTAAAACGGCCTTCTTTCATCTCCGTGATATCGCTAAAATTCGCTCCATTTTGTCCACTAAAGACGCCGAGATCTTTATCCATGCGTTTGTTACGTCTCGTCTCGATTACTGGAACGTATTATTTTCGGGTCTCCCCATGTCTAGCATTAAAAGATTACAATTAGTACAAAATGCGGCTGCTAGACTTTTGACAAGAACAAGAAAGTTTGATCATATTACGCCTGTACTGGCTCACCTACACTGGCTTCCTGTGCACTTAAGATGTGACTTTAAGGTTTTACTACTTACGTATAAAATACTACACGGTCTAGCTCCATCCTATCTTGCCGATTGTATTGTACCATATGTCCCGGCAAGAAATCTGCGTTCAAAGGACTCCGGCTTATTAGTGATTCATGAAGCCCAAAAAAAGTCTGCAGGCTATAGAGCGTTTTCCGTTCGGGCTCCAGTACTCTGGAATGCCCTCCCGGTAACAGTTCGAGATGCCACCTCAGTAGAAGCATTTAAGTCTCACCTTAAAACTCATTTGTATACTCTAGCCTTTAAATAGACCTCCTTTTTAGACCAGTTGATCTGCCGCTTCTTTTCTGTTTTCTCCTACGTCCCCCCCTCCCTGGGTCCGGTCCGATGACCATGGATGAAGTACTGGCTGTCCAGAGTCGAGACCCAGGATGGACCGCTCGTCGTGACCCAGGATGGACCGCTCACCTGTGTATCGGTTGGGGACATCTCTACGCTGCTGATCCGCCTCTGCTTGGGATGGTTTCCTGTGGACGGGACTCTCGCTGCTGTCTTGGATCCGCTTTGAACTGAACTCTCGCGGCTGTGTTGGAGCCACTATGGATTGAACTTTCACAGTATCATGTTAGACCCGCTCGACAACCATTGCTTTCGGTCCCCTAGAGGGAGGGGGGTTGCCCACTTCTGAGGTCCTCTCCAAGGTTTCTCATAGTCAGCATTGTCACTGGCGTCCCACTGGATGTGAATTCTCCCTGCCCACTGGGTGTGAGTTTTCCTTGACCTTTTGTGGGTTCTTCCGAGGATGTCGTAGTCGTAATGGTTTGTACAGTCCTTTGAGACATTTGTGATTTGGGGCTATATAAATAAACATTGATTGATTTAAAAAATCAAAGTTGGGACAATGTATGGAGTGAGAACGATGTATCTGATGCATAACACTGTCCACTGAAACAACTTAGTAAGAAGAAAACGTTAAACAATCAACCATGGATGACAAAAGGACTGAAAAATGATTGTAATAAGGACAATACATTAAATAGAACATTAATAACACAAAGATCTACAGAGGCAGAAAACAAATACAAAACGTACAAAAACAAGCTAACTGGCATACTTCGAACACGTAGGAAAGAATATTGCAGTCAACTATTTGACCGGAAAAAAAGCATTAATAAAAATGGTGCTAGGATGGATTATCCTAAATATTTCTTAGAGGGAAATGTAAAAAAAGACAATATGAACAAAGTAGTTGAAAGCTTCAATAAGTACTTCGTTAAAATTGGACAAAATCTGGAGGAAAAGATTCCAGATCCAGAGGACTTGAATGACACTAAACAGTTCAAGGGTGTGACAAAAGAGGAAATAATCAATTATGTGAAAACATTTTTAATCCAAGACCTCAACTGATTCTAACGGAACTGATTTGGAAACGATGAAAAAGGTTATTGAAGGGGCTTCGGAACTTTTACCATATATTAGCAACCTATCTTTTCAAACAGGCAAATTCCCAGACAAAATGAACATAGCAAAAGTCAAACCAATTTCAAAGAAAATATTGTAAAACTGTTTAACAACCGGGTCTCCTCCCCAACCCGGAGATGGCACTCCACCCTTTTCCGGGAGAGAACCATGGACTCGGATTTGGAGGTGCTGATTCTCATTCCGGCCGCTTCACACTCGGCTGCGAACCGATCCAGTGAGAGCTGAAGATCCCGGCCAAGATCCCTCGGATAAGCGGAAGAAGATGGATGGATGGACTAGCCTTTGCAAATTGCAACACTTTCTGGTTGTGTCACGTGTTCACATCCTCCAGCTTGCAGTCAGGTCCACAAAGTGAAGAAAAGAGGCAAAAGAAACCTTACAAACTTTAAATTATGAAGCCAAAGTTCTATCCATCCATCTTCTTCCGCTTATCCGAGGTCCGGTCGCGGGGGCAACAACCTAAGCAGGGAAACCCAGACTTCCCTTTCCCCAGCCACTTTGTCTAGCTCTTCCCGGGGGATCCCGAGGCGTTCCCAGGCCAGCCGGGAGACATAGTCTTCCCAACGTGTCCTGGGTCTTCCCCGTGGCCTCCTACCGGTTGGACGTGCCTTAAACACCTCTCTAGGGAGGCGTTCGGGTGGCATCCTGACCAGATGCCCGAACCACCTCATCTGGCTCCTCTCGATGTGAAGGAGCAGCGGCTTTACTTTGAGTTCCTCCCGGATGGCAGAGCTTCTCACCCTATCTCTAAGGGAGAGACCCGCCACACGGCGGAGGAAACTAATTTCGGCCGCTTGTACCCGTGATCTTATCCTTTCGGTCATGACCCAAAGCTCATGACCATGGGTGAGGATGGGAACGTAGATCGACCGGTAAATTGAAAGCTTTGCCTTCCGGCTCAGCTCCTTCTTCACCACAACGGATCGGTACAACGTCCACATTACTGAAGACGCCGCACCGATCCGCCTGTCGATGTCACGATCCACTCTTCCCTCACTTGTGAACAAGACTCCTAGGTACTAGAACTCCTCCACTTGGGGCACTGTCTCCTCCCCAACCCGGAGATGGCATTCCACCCTTTTCCGGGCGAGAACCATGGACTCGGACTTGGAGGTGCTGATTCTCATTCCGGTCGCTTCACACTCGGCTGCAAACCGATCCAGTAAGAGCTGATGATCCCGGTCAGATGAAGCCATCAGGACCACATCATCTGCAAATAGCAGAGACCTAATCCTGCGGTCACCAAACCGGAACCCCTCAACGCCTTGACTGCGCCTAGAAGCCAAAGTTGTTTTATAAAAATCCTGTGTATGTGTGTTGCTGTCTGTGAATTTATTTAGTTTCCAGGTACAAGGACACAAATGGTCTTTTCTTAAAAAATAAAAAATAAAAAGTACAATGATCTAAACAAAGTGTCTTCGAGAAGGCCCTGGGCCTCTACTCGTCGCAGTCTGTCGACTTGAAGTGGTCTTTGTCGATGGTGGAAAAGATGTAATCTTCGTTGCTGAGGAACTTCACCACCAGCTTGATGACCGCCAGGCTGAGGTTGCCCAGTCTCATCTTCAGGTCCTGAATGCTGATGCCTTGTTGGTCTGGACATCCTCTTATCAAACTCAGCACCTGGTTCTGACTTGCATTTAGACCGTTGTTAGCCGTGTCGCGTGCGCCCGCGTAGCCCAGGTCAATGTTGGCGGCCAGGCCTCCTGCAGGCCTCACCAAGGCCGGGCCGCTCTGTTTAGACTGGTCCAAGGACTGAGGCTTGCTGAGCACCATGTGCGCCTGAAGGACTACCTCCAGCATGTGTGACGTGATATCATTCATGTCCTCCAGGGGTCTGACGCTGAACGCCACCACAGATCGGTTATTCTGAAAGGAGCGCAGGTTGCCAGAAATTTGGACCTAAGTGCCTGGAGGCAGCACACCGCCTTCCTCATTAGGGTCCTCTGTGTCCACCCACTGCTTCACATCCATCGGGGCTGACCTCATGTTGTCCACCTTGTACTGGATGTTGGTCATAGACTTGTCTGTACTCCTGATGATTCCTACGATGGTGACTTGAGCCACTTCCACCTCCCCCGACTCTGAAGGCCTCATCTGACCGGGGCGCGGACATCAGCTGGGACTCGGTGCACAGGATGATCTGTGTAGCTCTGGTTCTCCCTTTCTTCTCTCCTCCCTGGGACAAGGAAGGCGATACAAAGCCGCCAGGGGACTGAGTGTATCCCCCAGCCATACTGGAGTCATTTTATCCTCCCTGGTTGCACATTTTTATTATTTTATTATTTTATCTCCTGCTCAGGGAGAAATCTTATATTTTTTTGGTCCAGAGTCGAGTACCCGTTGTGGACCGCTCACCTGCGCATCGGTTGGGGACATCACTGCGCTCGGGATGGTCCCCTGCTGGCCCCAATATGGACTGGACTCTCACTATTATGTTAGACCCACTCGACGTCCATTGCATACGGTTTCCCCCTGGGGCGTGGGGAGTCACCCACATCTGCGGTCCTCTCCAAAGTTTCGCATAGTCATTCACATTGACATCCCACTGAGTTGTGGGTTTTTCCTTGCCCTATGTGGGCTCTGAAACGAGGAGGCCGTTGTGGCTTGTGCAGCCCTTTGAGACACTTGTGATTTGGGGCTATTTAAATACACATTGATTGGTTGATTGATTGATTTTCAAACATAGTGGGCTACTATTTATTGTACCCTAAATTCTATAGAGCACTTAGCAACTTTTATTTTTAAAATCAGCTTTAAATAATCAGTGAATTTTTTGTTACGGTGCAGGGGAAAGAAGACTGCACAGAATGCAGAGACGTCGCATTAGCTCTATTTATTTAAATTTACAAAAGTATAGAGTGTGAAACTAATCCAAATGTGTGTGGTGTGCGACTATGAGTGGTGATTAGCAGTTGAGTGTTACCGGTAGTGTTGAGCGAGGTGCGGGAGTCGAAGGGGGCCGGGCAAGGTCGGAGGTCCGTGGGCAGGCGTGAGGTCAAGGGCAAAAGCGAGGCATCAAGGCCTGTGTCCGGGCGGGAGATCGAGATCCAAGAGGCAGCCAGGGAACCAGAGGGAATACGGGGAGACGAGACACACAACTCGTGACCCGGGAGCGGAACAATGCTGCCGGATGACGACAAGGGACACGAGACAAATGAACACGGAGGAGGAGAAACACAGAGAGAGAGTGTGTGCAAAGAGCTAGAGATTGTCGGTTTATTTTACTGGAACAGGTTGCTACGTTTTGGCCCGGAACGCAGGTTTGCACTGGGTTAAGAAGCACAGGAAACTCATCAGCGACAGGTGTGTAAAGTGCTGATATATTGCCGATTGAATCCAGCCGCTTGCTGCAGCCGGAGGTGCGCTCAGCGCGGCAAACAGATGACTATGTACCGGAGTGGGCCCGGGCCACGACAGTTTTTGTATTATTTATTTGGTTTTTAATTTTATCAAATTAATCAAGAGAATATCATTCTCTTTATAAAGCAAACAGGTTTTGAGCAATTAATGGATACAATTTATATGATGATTGCTCGATTAGTTCCTTTCTAGATAAAATGTAATATGTAATACAACAATCAGCTGAGCAAACACACTTGAGCTAGCAGTAGTCTCAACACTTTGTACACTTTTATACAGGTAAAAAAAAAAAAAATCAGCTGATCAGTCAAACTTGCATGTTCCATCCATCCATCCATCTTCTTCCGCTTATCCGAGGTCGGGTCGCGGGGGCAGCCCAGACTTCCCTCTCCCCAGCCACTTCGTCTAGCTCTTCCCGAGGGATCCCGAGGCGTTCCCAGGCCAGCCAGGAGACATAGTCTTCCCAACGTGTCCTGGGTCTTCCCCGTGGCCTCCTACCGGTTGGACGTGCCCTAAACACCTCCCTCGGGAGGTGTTCGGGTGGCATCCTGACCAGATGCCCGAACCACCTCATCTGGCTCCTCTCCATGTGAAGGAGCAGCGGCTTTACTTTGAGTTCCTCCCGGATGACAGAGCTTCTCACCCTATCTCTAAGGGAGAGCCCACGATCCACTCTTCCCTCACTCGTGAACAAGACTCTTAGGTACTTGAACTCCTCCACTTGGGGCAGGGTCTCCTCCCCAACCCGGAGATGGCACTCCACCCGGGAGAGAACCACGGACTCGGATTTGGAGGTGCTGAATCTCATTCCGGCCGCTTCACACTCGGCTGCGAACCGATCCAGTGAGAGTTGAAGATCCCGGCCAGATGAAGCCAACAGGACCACATCGTCTGCAAAAAGCAGAGACCTAATCCCGCGGCCACCAAACCGAAACCCCTCAATGCCTTGACTGCGCCTAGAAATTCTGTCCATAAAAGTTATGAACAGAATCGGTGACAAACTTGCATGTTGTTCTAGCCATTTCTTTTTTTTCTGTTGTCCTCCTTGATTGTCCTAAACACAATCTCACAATAACAGTGGTTGAAACACATAAATGTTAACATTTTCCAGTGAAATGAAAATGTACATAGCATCTACAGACAACTAAAATAATATAAATTGTGAACATAGTTCAAAAAGATCACGTAGTAGAGCCAAACATTAGTAAGACATATAATAAGACATGAATCAAGCTATTTAAGTGTAAAAATTAGGGGTGGGCAAATTAATGTGTTAATTACGAGTTAACTCATCAATCTATTAACGCCGACAATTAGTTTATCGCGCATTTGCGTATGTTGTTTACATGCTTTTATTTTGTTAACGCCTTTTCTTTTAAAGATGGCCGCGCCCGGACGGGCTTCGGCGTCGAGGGGCTCTTGGTAAAGATGGAACATTTGGCAAAAATACCGGACAATTCTGCAAATTTCATGGCCGGCTCCGGGATCACTTACGACCGCCAGACAATTCTGAATGTGGATAGATCGGGCCGTTTTGGACTGAATGACGCGTGCTTGCTAGACCGGCTAGCTAGCATAGGAATACTTTGCCGGCTACATCCAGCGGCCTGTGAAGCAGCGGAGTATATGTGTTGTCTGTCTATTTATGAATAATGCAGACCAGGAGTGTTGGCTGAGTTCTTAACGTTTACTTTCAGAGCGTGCATATCACAACATACAAGATGCCGTCATGGCGACACACAACCTATACCGGGCTACCGCGCATGCTCGTCACTCCTGTTGCATGCTGGGTAGGGTAGTTCTTTTTTTCCCTGGCTCATAACATCACAATATAGTACCATGTATATGATGCGTTCAGTTTATCAAAGCACCAAGCAAACAATCGCAAAATTCCCATTATATCAATTCCTAGATATGGTCGTAATTATTTTAAGTGCACTACGCAGAATAAACACAACATTATTAATATTGCTACCACGGATAATTTGATCAAAAATTCCCTAAAACAGCCCACTACCTATAATATAGTTTTTTTTAAACATAAGATCCCTGATAAAAAAAAATTTGCTGCTGTTACCTCAGAAATTGCCTGTTCAGATGTTATGATTGTGGCTCAGAGATTTGTATGTAGATTATATTTATTTTCCATAACAAACAGGATAACTTAAATACCCTGGCAGTGGAAATAAGCTTAAATGTTTGTATTTACATTTTTTGAGTTGATTTTTATAAAATATGCTATTTAACTGCTACTGTTTTAAATTGTGTTTGCACAACAAATGTTTTGGCGCTTTTGTTCATGTGGGAGAATATTCCAATGAAGGTGCACTACACACTACTTTTGAATTCATTATTGGGCTTTGCGTATACAATGCAGTTAATTGCGATTAATCAGAGAAAAAGTGCGATTAACTTCGATTAAAAATTTTAATCGTTGCCCAGCCCTTGTAAAAATCAAAAGAAAAATATGTAAGGCTATTTACTTCTAAATGTTGAAAAAAAGCCCCGTGCACAAAGCTGTCTGCAATAGTCGAATATGAGCGTCGCTCTTGGGACGAAAACGAGTGAAGAGCATGGAGGTCACTCGACATTTTGATAGCCGAGGTCTCGTATTTTATCACATATTTGTATCATTACTGGCACCCCAGCTTTACATGTCTGTTTTTAGAGGTTTTAAATGGATAGGTATGGCCATACTTATATTCTAAAGTCACTCTTTCCGTTCCATACAAAATAGTTTTTCAGTGCGATCTCATTGGAGACGAAGCAGCCAATCAGACTACATTTGTCAAGTTCTCTGATTGGTTGCCTTTCTGACACAAATATAACACACAGTGTGTCTAAACTTGTATAAAAAAAAAGTTGAATGCGCAGAAGAGTGAGGTTAAGAGAGTAGAAGAGCAAACAGCACTAATCATTAAGTTGTAATAACAATACCAAACAAGCAAACTTAATTATTGTGCACAAAATATATTTATATTCGCTCAAAAACTATATTTTCTGTGTAAGTTTCATTTATTTTCAAAATATAATGTCTGTGCTGTCCCGCCGTGGTCGCATGGTGATGTGTGGGTTGTTCCCCCAAGATGCAGATGGAACTCCGGAGGCAAGGTGCAGTTAAGGAAATTATTTATTGTCCATAAATCACGCGGCATACAAACAAAAGAGCACCAACATGCCGATAGCACGGGAAGCTAACGGAATAGTGAACCAGAAAAGCTTAGCTTGCAAACAGGCAACCAAATGGCGAAGCTTAGCTCAGGAATCAAATTAGTAGCCGTGGTAACTGTTGCCTGGAAGCAAATAAGAAAGCCAGACACTCTGCGGCAAAAAACAGGATTAAATAGCTCTCTGATTAGAACCCGGCAGCAGGTGAGCGTGCCGAACACTAATCAGAGGCAGATGAAACCAATCTGCACCCATGGCAAACAAAACACAAACCCAGGGGTGCTCAAAACAGGAACTGATGGAGTCAAAAATTAAACAAAACATGATCCGGGAAACGGATCATGAGATGTGCTTGCAAAACATATTTCTTGTGACCTCAACATTAGGACAAAAATATAACGCCATAGATGCAGAGCCAATATTTCAACATCAATAGCATTAATCGAAATAACGGAAGAGATCACTAATGAAATAGCTAGTAAAAAATGTGCTGCTGCAGTGTTTATGGATTTAACTAAAAGCATTTGACAAAATTAATCACAGTATCTAATTTGTTAATACACAAATTATAAAGGTACGGAATCAGAGGGTTGGTCTTGAACTGGGTAAGAAGCTACTTAACCAACAGGAAGGAGAACAAACTTCCACAGAGCTGCAAATATCTTGTGTCATACCTCAGGGATCAATGCTGGGACCAAAATTGTTCAATCTTTATATAAACTACATTTTTACATAGGACGTAAATGTAGTATTATTTGCAGATGACACGGCTGTGCTGTGTTCAGAAGAGAACACAAATAATAACAGAAGAAATGAAAAAATTAAAAAGATGGTTTGACAAAAACAGACTAACTAAAATAATGCTATTTGGTAAAAGTAGAAGAGAAAGTCAAACACAAATAGACGGAGTGGATATTGAAAAAGTAAAAGACAATATATAAAAATCATATATAAAAAAATATATAAATATATACATATATATATAAATATATATATATATATATATATATATATATTAGTGCTGGGCAACGATTAAAAATTTTAATGGAAGTTAATCGCACTATTTCTCTGATTAATCGCGATTAACTGCATTGTATACGCAAAGCCCAATAATGAATTCAAAAGTAGTGTGTAGTGCACCTTTATTGGAATATTCTCCCACATGAACAAAAGCGCCAAAACATTTGTTGTGCAAACACAATTTAAATCAGTCCTTGTTAAACAGTAGCAGTTAAATAGCATATTTGATGAAAATCAACTCAAAAAATGTAAATACAAACATTTAAGCTTATTGCCACTGCCAGGGTATTTAAGTTATCCTGTTTGTTATGGAAAATAAATATAATCTACATACAAATCTCTGAGCCACAATCATAACATCTGAACAGGCAATTTCTGAGGTAACAGCAGGAACATTTTTTTTATCAGGGATCTTATGTTTAAAAAAACTATATTATAGGTAGTGGGCTGTTTTAGGGAATTTTTTATCAAATTATCCGTAGTAGCAATATTAATAATGTTGTTTATTCTGCGTAGTGCACTTAAAATAATTATGACCATATCTAAGAATTGATATGATGGGAATTTTCCGATTGTTTGCTCGGTGCTTTGATAAACTGAACGCATATACATGGTACTATATTGTGATGTTATGAGCCAGGGAAAAAAAGAACTACCCTACCCAGCATGCAACAGGAGTGACGAGCATGCGGAGTAGCCCGGTATAGGTTGTGTCGCCATGACGGCATCTTGTATGTTGTGATATGCACGCTCTGAAAGTAAACGTTAAGAACTCAGCCAACACTCCTGGTCTGCATTATTGATAAATAGACAGACAACACATATACTCCGCTGCTTCACAGGCCGCTGGATGTAGCCGGCAAAGTATTCCCATGCTAGCTAGCCGGTCTAGCAAGCACACGTCATTCAGTCCAAAACGGCCCGATCTATCCACATCCAGAATTGTCTGGCGGTCGTAAGTGATCCCGGAGTAACCACGCTGTAAGCCAGCCATGAAATTTGCAGAATTGTCCGGTAATTTTGCCAAATGTTGCATCTTTACCAAGAGCCCCTCCACGCCGGGCGACGCCATCTTGTTAAGAAAAGGCGTTAACAAAATAAAAGCATGTAAACAACATACGCAAATGTGCGATAAAATAATTGTCGGCGTTAATAGATTGATGAGATGACTCATAATTAACGCATTAATTTACCCACCCCTAATATATATATATATATATATATACACAATATAAATGAGCAAGAAACACGTCAATAATGAAAATAGCAAAGGATGTTCTAGACCAAAATTCACTCCGTATTTCTACGGCTTTTTAGTGTTCCCATATCTGAGTTATTGTTTAGAAATATGGGGAAATAACTACAAATGTGCGCTACGTTCACTAACAATGTTAAAAAAATATACAAACCCCGTTTCCATGAGTTGGGAAATTGTGTTAGATGTAAATATAAACAGAATACAATGATTTGCAAATCTATTTCAACCCATATTCAGTTGAATATGCTACAAAGACAACATATTTGATGTTAATACTGATAAATACTGATATAGTTGACGAATGCTCATCAAACACTTATTTGGAACATCCCACAGGTGTGCAGGCTAATTGGGAACAGGTGGGTACCATGATTGGGTATAAAAACAAGCTTCCCCAAAAAAATGCTCAGTCTTTCACAAGAAAGGATGGGGCGAGGTACACCCCTTTGTCCACAACTGCGTGAGCAAATAGTCAAACAGTTTAAGAACAACGTTTCTCAAAGTGCAATTGCAAAAATTTTAGGGATTTCAACATCTACGGTCCATAATATCATCAAAAGGTCTGGAGAAATCACTCCACGTAAGCGGCATGGCCATAAACCAACATTGAAAGACCGTGACCGTCGATCCCTCAGACTGCACTGTATCAAAAACCGACATCAATCTCTAAAGGATATCACCACATGGGCTCAGCAACACTTCAGAAAACCACTGTCACTAATTACAGTTCATCGCTACATCTGTAAGTGCAAGTTAAAGCTCTAGGGACGGCGTGGCGCAGTGGAAGAGTGGCCGTGCGCAACCCGAGGGTCACTGGTTCAAATCCCACCTAGAACCAACCTCGTCACGTCCGTTGTGTCCTGAGCAAGACACTTCACCCTTGCTCCTGATGGTTGCTGGTTGGCGCCTTGCATGGCAGCTCCCTCCATCAGTGTGTGAATGTGTGTGTGAATGGGTAAATGTGGAAGTAGTGTCACAGCGCTTTGAGTACCTTGAAGGTAGAAAAGCGCTATACAAGTACAACCCATTTATCATTTATTTTATTTACTATGCAAAGCAATAGCCATTTATCAACAACATCCAGAAACGCCGCCGGCTTCTCTGGGCCCGAGATCATCTAAGATGGACTGATGCAAAGTAAAAGTGTTCTGTGGTCTGACGAGTTCACATTTCCAATTGGTTTTGGAAATATTCGACATCCTGTCATCCAGACCAAAGAGGAAACGAACCATCCAGACTGCTATCGAGGCAAAGTTGAAAAGCCAGCATCTGTGATGGTATGGGGGTGCATTAGTGCCCAAGGCATGGGTAACTAACACATCTGTGAAGGCACCATTAATGCTGAAAGGTACATACAGGTTTTGGAACAACATATGCCGCCATCTAAGCGCCGTCTTTTTCATGGACGCCCCTGCTTATTTCAGCAAGACAATGCCAAGCCACAATCAGCACGTGTTACAACAGCGTGGCTTCGTAAAAAAAGAGTGTGGGTACTTTCCTGACCCGCCTGCAGTCCAGACATGTCTCCCATCGAAAATGTGCGGCGCATTATGAAGCGTAAAATACGACAGCGGAGACCCCGGACTGTTGAACGACTGAAGCTCTACATAAAACAAGAATGGGAAAGAATTCCACTTTCAAAGCTCCAACAATTAGTTTCCTCAGTTCCCAAACGTTTATTGAGTGTTGTTAAAAGAAAAGGTGATGTAACACAGTGGTGAACATGCCCTTTCCCAACTACTTTGGCACATGTTGCAGCCATGAAATTCTAAGTTAATAGTTATTTGTAAAAAAAAATAAAGTTTATTTGTTTGAAGATCAAATATGTTGTCTTTGTAGCATATTCAACTGAATATGGGTTGAAAAGGATTTGCAAATCATTGTATTCCATTTATATTTACATCTAACTCAATTTCCCAACTCATATGGAAACGGGGTTTGTACATTAGAATAATACATAATGATGGATATAGAGAACATACAAACCCTTTAATTATTGAATCCAAAATATTGAAATTCAACGATTTGGCACATTTGCAAACAGCTGAAATGATGTATAAAGCAAACTATAACCTGCTACCCAACAATGCTTCTCAACAAAAGAGGAGAAATATAACCTGAGAGGACAATTAAACAGAAACCATGCATTCATGTCCAACCCTTAGGACCTTTAGCATATCAGTATGTGGAATTCAATTATGGAATGGATTAATAAGCAAGGAAATCAAACAAAGCACTAATATGATTTGAACCTTTAAAAAAAAAAAAAAACAGATAATCTCATTAATCCCCCACTTAACTATTTATTTCCGGGAACTTTAATATGTTTATAGGTCTATTATTTATTATGTATTCAATATTTATTTACTCACTTATGGGACACATATGTATTTAATATGTATTTACTTACTCATGCTATATTTAATTAATGTACTTATTTATTTATTCACTGTTCTGTTACAAACAAAGGACAAAGAAATTGGATATAACTGCTTCTTCCTAATCCTTTTAGGATGTGCTGTAATGAAACAACTGGAAATATGTGCTGCATAAACTACTGCATGCATGTCCGAAATAAACTGAAACTAACTGACTAACTATTATTATATCTGATCATGCCAGTGTGGTTATAGATATAAAACTGCATCATATCAATCTCGGCAATACTTTTATATCCTTCTTTTTTCCATATTTCTTGGTGTTTCTTTCTATCAATTCATAATTAACAAATCATAGCTCAATTTATGTGAGACCTGTAAAGCATATGCAAAGGGGTTTGATCATATCATTTTCTACCACTAAGAGGCGACAAAAATTAGAGAAACTAAGGTCTCTTAAAACTCAACTGTCAGTTAAAGGCTTACTGAAATGAGATTTTCTTATTTAAACGGGGATAGCAGGTCCATTCTATGTGTCATACTTGATCATTTCGCGATATTGCCATATTTTTGCTGAAAGGATTTAGTAGAGAACATCGACGGTAAAGTTCGCAACTTTTGGTCGCTAATAAAAAAGCCTTGCCTGTACCGGAAGTAGCAGACGGTGTGCGCGTGACGTCATGGGTTGTGGAGCTCCTCACATCTGAACATTGTTTATAATCATAGCCACCAGCAGCAAAATCGATTTGGACCGAGAAAGCGACGATTTCCCCATTAATATGAGCGAGGATGAAAGATTTCTGGATGAGGAAAGTTAGAGTGAAGCACTAGAAAAAAAAAATAAAAAATAAAAAAGCAAGGGCAGTGGGAGCGATTAAGATTTTATTAGACACATTTCCTAGGATAATTCTGGAAAATCCCTTGTCTGCTTATTGTGTTACTAGTGTTTTAGTGAGATTATAAAGTCATACTTGAAAGTCTTAAACTATTAAACGAACCAAAAATACGACTTATTTTATCTTTGTGAAAACATTAGACACAGTGTGTTGACAAGCTTATGAGATGCGAAGCAAGTGTAAGCCACTGTGACACTATTGTTCTTTTTTTTTTTAATAAAAAAAGAGGGCATTCCAGAGTACTGGAATGCCCTCCCGGTAACAGTTTGAGATGCTACCTCAGTAGAAGCATTTAAGTCTCACCTTAAAACTCATCTGTATACTCTAGCCTTTAAATAGACCTCCTTTTTAGACCAGTTGATCTGCCGCTTCTTTTCTTTCTTCTCCTATGTCCCCCCCTCCCTTGTGGAGGGGGTCCGGTCCGATGACCATGGATGAAGTACTGGCTGTCCAGAGTCGAGACCCAGGATGGACCGCTCGTCGGGACCCAGGATGGACCGCTCGCCTGTGTATCGGTTGGGGACATCTCTACGCTGCTGATCCGCCTCCGCTTGAGATGGTTTCCTGTGGACGGGACTCTCGCTGCTGTCTTGGATCCGCTTTGAACTGAACTCTCGCGGCTGTGTTGGAGCCACTATGGATTGAACTTTCACAGTATCATGTTAGACCCGCTCGACATCCATTGCTTTCGGTCCCCTAGAGAGGGGGGGCGGGGGGGTTGCCCACATCTGAGGTCCTCTCCAAGGTTTCTCATAGTCAGCATTGTCACTGGCGTCCCACCGGATGTGAATTCTCCCTGCCCACTGGGTGTGAGTTTTCCTTGCCCTTTTGTGGGTTCTTCCGAGGATGTCGTAGTTGTAATAGTTTGTGCAGTCCTTTGAGACATTTGTGATTTGGGGTTAGTGCGTCTGCCTCACAATACGAAGGTCCTGCAGTCCTGGGTTCAAATCCAGGCTCGGGATCTTTCTGTGTGGAGTTTGCATGTTCTCCCCGTGAATACGTGGGTTCCCTGCGGGTACTCCGGCTTCCTCCCACTTCCAAAGACATGCACCTGGGGATAGGTTGATTGGCAACACTAAATGGTTTAGTTTAGTTTAGTTTATTAAGGATCCCCATTAGTCTACACCGCAGTGGAGACTATTCTTCCTGGGGTCCAGGCAAGAAACATCACACAACCACAGAACAAACGATTAAAATGCAGTACAACATGATCCAATAATAAATTGTCATAATACAAAAATAGCAACAACAAAGAACCAGAAAATACTAATAAATGTTGTTACATAATAATTTTCATACCAAAGATAAAAATAGCAATATCAATCATCAATCAATCAATGTTTACTTATATAGCCCTAAATCACTAGTGTCTCAAAGGGCTGCACAAACCACTACGACATCCTCGGTAGGCCCACATAAGGGCAAGGAAAACTCACACCCAGTGGGACGTCGGTGACAATGATGACTATGAGAACCTTGGAGAGGAGGAAAGCAATGGATGTCGAGCGGGTCTAACATGATACTGTGAAAGTTCAATCCATAATGGATCCAACACAGTCGCGAGAGTCCAGTCCAAAGCGGATCCAACACAGCAGCGAGAGTCCCGTTCACAGCGGAGCCAGCAGGAAACCATCCCAAGCGGAGGCGGATCAGCAGCGCAGAGATGTCCCCAGCCGATACACAGGCGAGCAGTACATGGCCACCGGATCGGACCGGACTCCCTCCACAAAGGAGAGTGGGACATAGAAGAAAAGGAAAAGAAACGGCAGATCAACTGGTCTAAAAAGGGAGTCTATTTAAAATATAAAAATAGATATACTGTATACATTTTTGCAAAAATAAAACAAAGAACCAATGGCCTAAAATATACACATTAGTGTACCAAAGACAAACAATAAGTGACGAAAAAGTATCATCCATCCATTTTCTGCTGCTTATCCCATAATCAATAAAATACTCAATAGTCAATAAAAACAGTCATGACATTAGGTACAATCTAAAATAATCCCTTTACGCAATACTTCTCCTTTACTGGTCCCTAGTGTGTGAATGTGAGTATGAATGTTGTCTATCTGTGTTGGCCCTGCGATGAGGTGGCGACTTGTCCAGGGTGTACACCGCCTTCCGCCCGATTGTAGCTGAGATAGGCGCCAGCGCCCCCAAAAAGGGAATAAGCGGTAAAAAATGGATGGATGGATGGATGAATGGGGCCATGTATCGTGAGATTTGGAGCCAAAACCTCCTTCCATCAGTGAGAGCTTCGAATGGTTGACCAAATACTTATTTTCCACCATAATTTACCCGGAAAAGGGTGGAGTGCCATCTCCGGGTTGGGGAGGAGACCCTGCCCCAAGTGGAGGAGTTCAAGTACCTAGGAGTCTTGTTCACGAGTGAGGGAAGAGTGGATCGTGAGATCAACAGGCGGATCGGTGCGGCGTCTTCAGTAATGCGGACGTTGCACCGGTCCGTTGTGGTGAAGAAGGAGCTGAGCCGGAAGGCAAAGCTCTCAATTTACCGGTCGATCTACGTTCCCATCCTCACCTATGGTCATGAGCTTTGGGTCATGACCGAAAGGATAAGATCACGGGTACAAGCGGCCGAAATGAGTTTCCTCCGCCGTGTGGTGGGTCTCTCCCTTAGAGATAGGGTGAGAAGCTCTGCCATCCGGGAGGAACTCAAAGTAAAGCCGCTGCTCCTTCACATGGAGAGGAGCCAGATGAGGTGGTTCGGGCATCTGGTCAGGATGCCACCCGAACGCCTCCCTAGGGAGGTGTTTAGGGCACGTCCAACCGGTAGGAGGCCACGGGGAAGACCCAGGACACGTTGGGAAGACTATGTCTCCCGGCTGGCCTCGGGATCCCCCGGGAAGAGCTAGACGAAGTGGCTGGGGAGAGGGAAGTCTGGGTTTCCCTGCTTAGGCTGTTGCCCCCGCGACCCGACCTCGGATAAGCGGAAGATGATGGATGGATGGAATTTACAAATAAATTCCGACAATGTGAATTCCTGGATTTTTATTTTTTTTTCACATTCTGTCTCTCACAGTTGAAGTGTACTTATGATGAAAATTACAGACCTCTGTCATCATTTGAAGCGGGAGAACTTGCACAATCGCTGGCTGACTAAAATACTTTTGGGGCCCCACTTTATGTTTCATGGCGCCCGTCGCTAACAAAGCGTCGACGATCCACAGGTGGTAGAACCTCGCAATAAGAACGAAACACCGATTAAAAAGTGAAAACTCTTTGCTCATTCCAATCCCCAAAGTCAAAGATGTGACTCTTTTTTTTTTTGTACGAGTTGTAATCCCCCCCGAGCAAAGTGGACGAGGAAGTCGTGAAGATGTCACCTTCTTACCTCGGGGGCGGGAAGACGTTCTCCGCGGCGGCGAGAAGAAGCGACGGTGCCGGTAAAAAAAAGTAGTCAAAGCAACGAAACAACTGACCCAGACGTCCTTCTGGACGGATGTTCCGCGGCGTCAATCTACCGCACGTCGTGACGACAGAAGCCGTGTGAAAAAAACAAGAAAAAAAGAGAGATATATCTCCGGGTCTGACGCCGCTGGGGAGTGACGTCACCGACGTAATGGCACCAATTAAAGTGTGTTAGCAGTGGCGGTTCGAGCTTAAATGGCTGCCAGGGCGAGAGCAGTCATACATATCCCCCTCTACCATTAATGTAGTTCATCTCTCTCCATGATGTGTTTGTTATCTCTCTCTCTCTCTTTCTCTCTCGCTCTCTCTCTTTCGTTGTTCCATGGCAGGGGTGTCCAAACTTTTTCCACTGAGTGCCGCACACTGAAAAATCAGAGCAAGCGGGGGCCATTTTCATAATGTGTATTTTACGGTGGCAGAGGGGTTAGAGCGTCTGCCTCACAATACGAAGTTCCTGCAGTCCTGGGTTCAAATCCAGGCTCGGGATCTTTCTGTGTGGAGTTTGCATGTTCTCCCCGTGAATGCGTGGGTTCCCTCCGGGTACTCCGGCTTCCTCCCACTTCCAAAGACATGCACCTGGGGATAGGTTGATTGGCAACACCAAATTGGCCCTAGTGTGTGAATGTTGTCTGTCTATCTGTGTGGGCCCTGCGATGAGGTGGCGACTTGTCCAGGGTGTACCCTGCCTTCCGCCCGATTGTAGCTGAGATAGGCGCCAGCGCCCCCCGCGACCCCGAAAGGGAATAAGCGGTAGAAAATGGATGGATGGATGGATGTATTTTAAAAACCAATACATCCATCTTCTTCTGCTTATCAATCAATCAATCAATCAATGTTTACTTATATAGCCCTAAATCACTAGTGTCTCAAAGGGCTGCACAAACCACTACGACATCCTCGGTAGGCCCACATAAGGGCAAGGAAAACTCACACCCAGTGGGACATCGGTGACAATAATGATTATGAGAACCTTAGAGAGGAGGAAAGCAATGGATGTCGAGCGTGTCTAACATGATACTGTGAAAGTTCAATCCACAATGGATCCAACACAGTCGCAAGAGTCCAGTCCAAAGCGGGTCCAACTCAGCAGCGAGAGTCCCGTTCACAGCGGAGCCACCAGGAAACCATCCCAAGCGGAGGCGGATCAGCAGTGCAGAGATGTCCCCAGCCGATACACAGGCAAGCAGTACATGGCCACCGGATCGGACCGGACCCCCTCCACAGGGGAGAGTGGGAAATAGAAGAAAAAGAAAAGAAACAGCAGATCAACTGGTCTAAAAAGGGAGTCTATTTAAAGGCTACAGTATACAAATGAGTTTTAAGGTGAGACTTAAATGCATCTCGAACTGTTACCGGGAGGGCATTCCAGAGTACTGGAGCCCGAACGGAAAACGCTCTATAGCCCGCAGACTTTTTTTGGGCTTTGGGAATCACTAACAAGCCGGAGTCCTTTGAAGGCAGATTTCTTGCCGGGACATATGGTACAAAGCAAGAGGGGCTTCACGGTGGCAGAGGGGTTAGTGCGTCTGCCTCACAATACGAAGCTCCTGCAGTCCTGGGTTCAAATCCAGGCTGGGGATCTTTCTGTGTGGAGTTTGCATGTTCTTCCCGTGAGTGCGTGGGTTCCCTCCGGGTACTCCGGCTTCCTCCCACTTCCAAAGACATGCACCTGGGGATAGGTTGATTGGCAACACTAAATTGGCCCTAGTGTGTGAATGTGAGTGTGAATGTTGTCTATCTGTGTTGGCCCTGCGATGAGGTGGCGACTTGTCCAGGGTGTACCCTGCCTTCCGCCCGATTGTAGCTGAGATAGGCGCCAGCGCCCCCCGCGACCCCGAAAGGGAATAAGCGGTAGAAAATGGATGGATGGATGGACAATCGGTAAGATAGGATGGAGCTAGACCGTGTAGTATTTTATACGTAAGTAGTAAAACCTTAAAGTCACATCTTAAGTGCACAGGAAGCCAGTGCAGGTGAGCCAGTACAGGCGTAATGTGATCAAACTTTCTTGTTCTTGTCAAAAGTCTAGAGGTCGGGTCGCGGGGGCAGCAGCCTAAGCAGAGAAGCCCAGACTTCCCTCTCCCCAGCCACTTTGTCTAGCTCAGTGGTAGGGAACCTATGGCTCTAGAGCCAGATGTGGCTCTTTTAATGACTGCATCTGGCTCTCGGATAAATCTGAGGTGACGCTGCTTAACACAATAAGTAATGAATAATTCCACTTGTAATCAAAGTGTTAAAAATAACGATCAAAGTAGAAAACATGCTCGTGCATTTGAATCCATCCGTCCTTTTTTTCTACCGCACTTGTTCAAGAAGTTGCATTAAGGGTATTGTACCATATGTCCCGGCAAGAAATCTGCGTTCAAAGGACTCCGGCTTATTAGTGATTCCCAAAGCCCAAAAAAAAGTCTGCGGGCTATAGAGCGTTTTCCGTTCGGGCTCCAGTACTCTGGAATGCCCTCCCGGTAACAGTTCGAGATGCCACCTCAGTAGAAGCATTTAAGTCTCACCTTAAAACTCATTTGTATACTCTAGCCTTTAAATAGACTCCCTTTTTAGACCAGTTGATCTGCCGTTTCTTTTCTTTTTCTTCTATGTCCCACTCTCCCTTGTGGAGGGGGTCCGGTCCGATCCGGTGGCCATGTACTGCTTGCCTGTGTATCGGCTGGGGACATCTCTGCGCTGCTGATCCGCCTCCGCTTGGGATGGTTTCCTGCTGGCTCCGCTGTGAACGGGACTCTCGCTGCTGTGTTGGATCCGCTTTGGACTGGACTCTCGCGACTGTGTTGGATCCATTATGGATTGAACTTTCACAGTATCATATTAGACCCGCTCGACATCCATTGCTTTCTTCCTCTCCAAGGTTCTCATAGTCATCATTGTCACCGACGTCCCACTGGGTGTGAGTTTTCCTTGCCCTTATGTGGGCCTACCGAGGATGTCGTAGTGGTTTGTGCAGTCCTTTGAGACACTAGTGATTTAGGGCTATATAAGTAAACATTGATTGAGTGATTGATTGAAGAAGTGATTTATTTATTGTGGGTTAGTTTAGGGCTTGCTCTCCTGGGGGTTCTTCAGACCACCAAGCACCGACATGAGAGCCTGTTTCAGGGTTATAATATTTTTTTTATTTTTCAATAAGTCTCTCAGTTGGTTTCCAGCAATTGTCTTTTTCTTTCCTTCTCGCTCGCGCTCTGGCTACATCTCCAACCCCGTCTCTACTCCTGGCTGATGCTTGTAAACAGAGCGACAGGGGATGAGATAACAAGGCCCAGGTGGGCCGTCATCGCACCTTTCGCTGATTTTGATGCTGGTCCTGGCAATACCCTGCTTCGCTGCAGGCCCGCAGGCCACGCCCCTCACAGTTAGCTTCAGAATAACAATGTTATTACAAAGAATAAGAGACCTGTTATACTCTATGTTGGTCTTACTTAAACATGCACACGTTTAGTTGTGTTCAGTGCTAAAAAAATATTGTATGGCTCTTACGGAAATACATTTTAAAACATTTGGATTTTTGGCTCTCGCAGCCTGGTCTAGCTCTTCCCGGTGGATCCAGAGGCGTTCCCAGGCCAGCCGGGAGACGTAGTCTTCCCAACGTGTCCTGGGTCTTCCCCGTGGCCTCCTACCGGTTGGACGTGCCCTAAACACCTCCCTAGGGAAGCGCTCGGGTGGAATCCTGACCAGATGCCCGAACCACCTCATCTGGCTCCTCTCGATGTGAAGGAGCAGCGGCTTTACTTTGAGTTCCTCTCGGATGGCAGAGCTTCTCACCCTATCTCTAAGGGAGAGACCCGCCACCCGGCGGAGGAAACTCATTTCGGCCGCTTGTACCCATGATCTTGTCCTTTCGGTCATGACCCAAAGCTCATGATCATAGGTGAGGATGGGAACGTAGATCGACCGGTAAATTGAGAGCTTTGCCTTCCGGCTCAGCTCCTTCTTCACCACAACGGATCGGTGCAACGTCCGCATTACTGAAGACGCCGCACCGGTCCGCCTGTCGATCTCACGATCCAGTCTTACTCGTGAACAAGACTCCTAGGTACTTGAACTCCTCCACTTGGGGCAGGGTCTCCTCCCCAACCCGGAGATGGCACTCCACCCTTTTCCGGGCGAGAACCATGGACTCGGACTTGGAGGTGCTGATTCTCATTCCGGTCGTGTCACCGATCCAGTGAGAGCTGAAGACCAATACCATAAATGTATAAAAAATGTACATTTAGGCCTCCACTCAGTCAATCCAACGGCACAGCAGTGGAGATGGTAAGCAGCACCAAGTTCCTGGGGGTGCAGATAACTGACAATATGACCTGGTCCCTGCACACCGTAGCTCTTATAAAAAAGAGCTCAGCAGCGCATGCACTTTTTGCTCCCTCCCCCCCATTCTCACCACATTCTACAAAGGCACTATAGAGATCATGCTGACCAACAGCATCTCTGTCTGGACTGGAGTCTGCAATGCCTCAGACTGTGTTTGTCTGTGTCTCTCTCTCCCACACCCGGCACCGGAGAGACGAGTGGTCCGGGCAGCTTCCGAAGCACTCCGCCGAAGGACCGAACGACAATACAAAACCATGGTGCACTGGATCCCAGCGCTGATACTCCGAAAGAGACCAGGGTGGAGCGCCATCCCTGGGTTGGGGAGGAGACCCTGCCCCAAGTGGAGGAGTTCAAGTATCTCGGAGTCTTGTTCACGAGTGAGAGAAGAGTGGATTGTGAGGTCGACAGGCGGAGCGGTGTGGCGTCTTCATTAATGCGGGCGCTGTATCGATCCGTTGTGGTGAAGAAGGAGCTGAGCCGGAAGGCAAAGCTTTCAATTTACCGGACGATCTACGCTCCCATCCTCACCTATGGTCATGAGCTTTGGGTCATGACTGAAAGGACAAGATGACGGGTACAAGGGGCCAAAATTAGCTTCCTCCGACGGGTGCTGGGGCTCTCCCTTAGGGACAGGGTGAGAAGCTCTGCCATCCGGGAGGAACTCAAAGTAAAGCCGCTGCTCCGCCACATGGAGAGGAGCAAGATGAGTTAGTTCGGGCATCTTCTCAGGATGCCACCCGAACGCCTCCCAAGGGAAGTGTTTAGGGCACGTTCGACGGGTAGAAGGCCACGGCACGGGAAAGACCCAGGACACGATGGGTAGACTATGTCTCCAGGCTGGCCTGGGAACGCTTTGGGATCCTCCGGGAAGATCTGGACTAAGTGGCTGGCTTCCCTGCTTAGGCTACTGCCCCCGCGACCCGACCTCAGTGCCTCTTCAGCAAAGCGTGCAGATCAACAAAAATGTGTGCCAGGTTGCAAAAGATGATTAAAAACATGACTATAGTGGGTGTGAGGTCACCATTTTGGTCAGAGGTTTGGATCATGTTTTTATCATCTCTGGATTTAGACCATAACCTTTAGAACTGATTCAAAGCGAGCCTGGAAACGTATACGACAGTGAACGCTTTGTTTACAGCCATAGTGCAGGTCATAGGCGACTGACAGAGAAATGACGCGTACAAACAGAAATATTTGTATTTATGCACACTGCATGCCTCGGTGTAATTAGACGCAATTCCATTCATTGTCAAACGCTGAAGTGCGGCATCGGCGTGTTTGTCTAATTAGCTCCATGCAACAAACCAGGCACACTCAGAAAAAAATGCAACCTTATTGCCATTATTTGTCATTAAGCATCCGTCGTGTTTCCTTGTCCCGCAGTCATAAGGATGTAGGAGCGTCTGCACTGAGAAAGACGGATGTGGGCGTGCCTTTGCGGCTGAGAGGCGTCAGATTGGTGGAATATTCACATCCTGAGTTGTCAGGTGTGACAGTCTCTTGCTGTCGTTGTGCGGGTTCAATGGGCCACCCAGGAAGGACATCTTTTTAGTAGGTTTGACTGTGGTTTATTTTTCAATAAACAAGCTTTGGTGTAGGTCGGATCGCTTTGCAGCTGCTCCTTTCCACTGATCGATCACGGTCCGCTCTTTCAGCCGCCGTCGTCGTCGTCCTCTTCTATGGCTAGCTCTCTGTCGCTCTTTGATCACTCTTGCTCTTCATCTGCTCCTGCAGGTTCTCCAACTCCTTCCTCCTCGATCTCTCCTCCTTCTCCCCTTTTATACATTATCAGGAGAAATGTTAATAGTTTCCAGGTGTGTGAGCCACGCACCTGAATTAGATTGCCTCTCCGCTCCGCCGCATCCCCCGCCTCCTTGCCGCCATCTTGGGCAGGGCTGCAACGTGCCCTGCCCCGCCGTAGGCCTGTTGGCTCCGCCTCTCCACATCAGGGTTCAATCCTGGGCTGGGGATCTTTCTGTGTGGAGTTTACATGTCCTCCCCGTGAATGCGTGAATACTCCGGCTTCATCCCACCTCCAAAGACATGCACCTGGGGATAAGCCCCTCCCACCTCCAAAGACATGCACCTGGGGATAGGTTGATTGGCAACACTAAATTGGCCCTAGTGTGTGAATGTGAGTGTGAATGTTGTCTGTCTATCTGTGTTGGCCCTGCGATGAGGTGGGGACTTGTCCAGGGTGTACCATGCCTTCCGCCCGATTGTAGCTGAGATAGGCACCAGCGTCCCCCGTGACCCCAAAGGGAATAAGCGGTGGGAAATGGATGGATTTAAGATTTATTTTATGATTTAGTCTATCTGTGTTGGCCATGCGATGAGGTGGCGACTTGTCCAGGGTGTACCCTGCCTTCCGCCCGATTGTAACTGAGATAGGCGCCAGCGCCCCCCGCGACCCCGAAATGGAATAAGTGGTAGAAAATGGATGGATGGATGGATGGATTTAAGATAAGATACACATTTAGCTCTCACATTTAGATTCAGAGTTAGATCACCGACTCAGTGTCCGCCCTGAGATGGGTAGGTTGTGAGTTCAAACCCCGACCGAGTCATACCAAAGACTATAAAACTGGGATCCATTACCTCCCTGCTTGACACTCAGCATCAAGGGTAGGAATTGGGGGTTAAATTCTCAAAAATGATTCCCGGGCGCGACAACCGCTGCTGCTCACTGCTCCCCTCACCTCCCGAGGGGGGGGAACATGGATGATGGTCCAATGCGAAGAATAATCATTGGTACTTTAACTTTAACTTAACATTTAGATTTAAGAATTATTTTTAACATTTAGGTTTACATTTCACATTCAGGTTTTGTTTTAACATATAGATTTATATTCAACATTTAGGCATTGATGTAATATTTAGATATGATATTTAGAGTTAAATTTAAGTTACTTTCATTTTATTTTGTAGTAGAAGCGACTTTCTCCCCGTCAACTTCCTTGGTTTTCACTAAATTGAAGTATGCATGCAAGTGTAAGACCATGTCTAGACTAAGTCGTTTAACCCTTTGAAACCAATAATAATTTAGCCTAAGCCCTGTTCCAGCCACACTAAACAGGATAGCATAGGATTGGTCTTTATTGTCATTGCACAAGTACAACAAAACTTTATTTTCAGCACAAACCTGTTCGAGATTAGACAAACAAACAGTGTACATGGTTACAGAACAGGAACGCTCATGGGTCGCCACAAGGCGCCACGTAAAAGATGGGGAAAAAGGTAAAATACTGGGGAAGGATGAGTAAAATAATACAATCTCCCTTAGGACCCCAGTCTGGAGTGGGAAAAAAACCTCCATAGCAAAGCACCTATACATATTACAACACACATCTTGAGATATCTAACAGAGTGAAGGGGAGTGCGGGGTCATGGTGGCAGGCCGCAGCTCTCAGGCGCTGACCATCCTTCCATCACCCCTATGTTTGTGTGCAAGCCTGCAGTGTGTATCTGTTCCGCGGCCTTGAGTTTCGTGCAGTCGCTAGTCCAAAGTCGACAACAACAGGTGTGTGTCCATGCGAGACAAGAAGGGAGTTTGTTGTGTCTTCGCTGCACTGTCCTTCAGGAGAGTCTCGAAGCCAGGGAAACAATCCAAGTTAGAAAGTTTTGTATGCGAGTGAAAATAAAATTTGCTTTTCACTCTAAATTGTCTATGAGTGTAAGGTCTCCATCCTTGGACACATTTTTACCCGGGTATTTCTTGAATCTCCGACACTTAGCTTTGTATGGACTCATTGAGTTCGGAGAGGAAGTGACGCCAGAAAGACATCGCCCATACAGGAAGTGACGCCAGAAAGAACACGCCACAGCCAGTTTCACAATAAAGCGGTTTTGTAGCTCGGAGCGAACCATTGGAAATAGTTTCTCCTTCCTCTACATCAGGGGTAGGGAACCTATGGCTCTAGAGCCAGATGTGGCTCTTTTGATGACTGCATCTGGCTCTCAGATAAATCTGAGCTGACATTGCTTAACACGATAAGTAGTGAATAATTACGCTGGTAATCACAGTGTTAAAAATAACGTTCAAATTATAAAACATTCTCATGCATTTTAATCCATCCATCCGTTTTCTACCGCACCTGTCCAAGATGTCGCATTAATGGTAAGAAGTATTAGATTTATTATTGGTTCAATTTAAAATAACAATGTTATTAAAAAGAATAAGAGACTTGTTATACTCTAAAAATGTTGGTCTTGTCAAGACCTGGACTATGGTGTGGTTTTTCCCGTGGTGCAAAGCGATTGGAACGGACTTGGCGTGAAGGTAATGACATCTTTAATCTTAACTCAAAAATATTACAAAAACAAAGGGTATAAACAAAAGGCGCTCTCAGGGGAGGTTAAAACTTGGCTATGAAAACTAAAACTCGCAAAACTGGAGAACTATGAACATAACATAAAACTTACAAACTATGGCATGAAAAACTTACTTGGACCGAGAAAGAGCGTGGATCATCGGCATAGATAAGTGTGTAGGAGGTGATAGAGGGTGAGTAGAAGGTGATGTCGCCAGGCTGACTGCCTGGCAACTGCAGGCTTAAATGGTGACGTGGTGATTCACAACTGGTACATGAGTTCAAGTGAATCAGGTGCGTGAGTCGTGAAAACAGGTGAACTGATTGGTAGTCATGGAAACAAAAACAAACCAGGGTGCGCAAAAACAGGAACTAATGGAGTCAAAAACAAAACATAACTAAACAGAAAATGATCACAAAGACATGACTGGTCTTACTTAAAAATGCACACATTTAGTTGTATTCAGTGTTTAAAAAATATTACACGGCTCTCACGGAAAAACATTTAGAAATATTTGTCTTTCATGTCTTTCTCAACCAAAAAGGTTCCCGACCCCTGCTCTACATGTACAGACGCTTGTGGAAATCACACATCAATACCTTAAGAGAAAGCGATTGCAGCTATTTGGGATACAACACTTCTCAGACGGCAAGCGAACCTGAGGGTTCCTGGTTCGACCCCCAACTTCTACCAACCCAGTTGTGTCCTTGAGCGAGTACCATGAAGGTAGAAAAGCGCTATACAGGTCAATCAATCAATCAATTACTGTTTATTTATATAGCCCTAAATCACAAGTGTCTCAAAGGGCTGCACAAGACACAACTACATCCTCGGCTTGGAGCATGCATAAGGGCAAGGAAAAACTCCCAACCCAGTGGGATGTCAATGTGAATGGCTATGAGAAACCTCGGAGAGGACCGCAGATGTGGGTGACCCCCTCCCCGCCCCTCTTTCTCTAGGGGAGACCAGATGCAATGATGGACGTCGAGTGGGTCCAACATAATATTGTGAAAGTCCAGTCCATAGTAGATGGAACATAATTGTGAGAATCCAGTCCATAGTGGGGCCAGCAGGAGAACATCCCGAGCGGAGACGGGTCAGCAGCACAGAGATGTCCCCAACCGAGACACAGGCATTCTTGCGGAATTCTACAGAACTCAGCAAGCACATTTGGAACCTCAAAGACAATAATGTTGAATATTCAATAACATGGCAAATGTTTGTGTAAGGCAGTAGCCTGTTAATGTATAAGACAGTACCTCTTTATGAGCACTGGATGTCGCTATTCTGTTGATTTTTACCTGTGGGTTCAGCACACCTCACCTTTTTGTCCCTCAGTGGACACCATAGTCTAGGCGCCATCTTTGACAATGTTTTTCTTTTCCACTGAAAAGGTGAGACCTGTTTTATGACTGCCTGAACACTTTATAAGATATTAGAGTTAAAAATGCCCATCCAGCGAATTTGTTGCAATACAGTGTTAGCTAAGGTGTTTACTTACATTTTGATGTGTTTTGAAGAAATGTGCAATTCCGTTTTTGTACTTAAATGTTTGATGTAAGTTGGCCAGTGTGATTAACAATTAGTAGAGTCTGAATTGAATGGGGTTGTGAAGGATGGCTTTTTACATGTTTATTCCGGTCACTGTGTTTGAACTACTGATTTGTGATTTAGTGTTATTTAGCATTTGGGCATATTGAATATGAGAAAGATTTATATATTTTTGTTGACATATGTTAATGTGTTCTTTTGCATTGAGACACATTTGTAAGGACAATGTTTTTCTTTTCCACTGTAAAGCTTAATGACCAGAGCCGGAGAGGACCACTACTGTGAGCAAATAAATGCAACAAGGTCTCATCCACAATCCAGAACCACTGTGTCCAGTGTCCAATCCCTCCGCACAACAACCCACCTTATAAACACTAAAAACACAACGCAGAGTCCAAGGGTGTGTCGAGAGGCGGTGACATTGTGGGTTACATTTGCATCCAGCACACCTTACAACAGTGGTAATAAAAGATGCAACCTATGCTTAAAAGAGAAACTGTTTCTTATATACCACCCAGACCTGTCATCCCTCAACAAGCGCAGTGAAATTGTATCAGCATGCCGTCACAGACGGAGACACCTCCTAGGTAACACATGAGCCAATCACCACGCCTCTATGCCTGCCTGTACCTACCTGTGCCCTATATAAACCATTGTATGTGGATGCTTCCATTAAAATCTGATGATTGAGGGAACCCCTCATGAAACAGTTCTGTAGAGATGAAATAGTCTTGTGATTTTTTCCCCACACATACATATATATATATATATATATATATATACATGGCACATATATGTATATATGTGTGTGTGTGTGTGTGTGTGTGTGTGTGTGTGTGTGTGCATAAGGTAGCCCGTGATGTTTTTGTGGTAGTTTTCGGTATAAGTTCGCTCTACTTTGAGTAAGTTGCAAAGAGCCCCTTTAAGATTCAAATCTCAAATCTGTTCCACGTAGCTGTATTGAGTAACACGAAGTAAAAGTTGCGTTTTGACTTACATGACACAATTTGTGTACTTTTGCACTGTGATGCCCTTTTCTCATCATACTTTTGTTTCTGTGTTTTTACATACTTGTTGAGGGCCGCATTTTATTTGTATTTTTTGGTGCATCGGAACAACAACGCAGTGTTTTTTCTCCCCCCCAGTTTTTTATTCGTAATAAAAATGAATGTTCTGTATTGAGACACAATGCAAGTGTTCCTTCACCGCAGCAGAACAAACCGGTCAGGCCATGTCACGCTGTGTAATGCGCTCAACCTGTGCACCACTTATCCTGTGATTTCCAGCTGATTAGCAATTGTACAATCAGCAACAACAACCGGGGCCACACACCGATACGAAAAGATCATGTGGACCTACTTTAACCCGGTTGACTCCTTGCCTTTTTGTTTTCCTGTGGTGGATGTTGGAAGGGGTTTTATGATGCTTCTAATCTACTTTTAACACACTTCCCTGTGGTCTAGATTAGAGATTCTCAAACTGTGGTACATGCACCAGTGGAATATTCACATCCTGAGTAGTCAGGTGTGACAGTCTCTTGCTGCCGTTGTGCGGGTTCAATGGACCACCCAGGAAGGACATCTTTTTAGCAGGTTTGACTGCGGTTTATTTTTCAATAAACAAGCTTTAGTGTAGGTCGGATCGCTGTGCAGCTGCTCCTTTCCACTGATCGATCACGGCCGTCGTCGTCGTCCTCTTCTATGGCTAGCTCTCTGTCGCTCTTTGATCGCTCTTGCTCTTCATCTGCTCCTGCGGGTTCTCCAACTCCTTCCTCCTCGATCTCTCCTCCTTCTCCCCCTTTTATACATTATCAATAGAAATGTTAATAGTTTCCAGGTGTGTGAGCCTTGCCTTTTTGTTTTCCTGTGGTGGGTGTTGGAAGGGTTTTTATGATGCTTCTAATCTACTTTTAACACACTTCCCTGTGGTCTAGATTAGAGATTCTCAAACTGTGGTACATGCACCAGTGGAATATTCACATCCTGATTGGTGGAATATTCACATCCTGAGTAGTCAGGTGTGACAGTCTCTTGCTGTCGTTGTGCGGGTTCAATGGACCACCCAGGAAGGACATCTTTTTAGCAGGTTTGACTGCGGTTTATTTTTCAATAAACAAGCTTTAGTGTAGGTCGGATCGCTTTAAAGCTGCTCCTTTCCACTGATCGATCACGGCCGTCGTCGTCGTCCTCTTCTATGGCTAGCTCTCTGTCGCTCTTTGATCGCTCTTGCTCTTCATCTGCTCCTGCGGGTTCTCCAACTCCTTCCTCTTCGATCTCTCCTCCTTCTCCCCCTTTTATACATTATCAATAGAAATGTTAATAATTTCCAGGTGTGTGAGCCACGCACCTGAATTAGATTGCAGCGGCGTCGCTCCCGGCACGCCCTGCCTCTCCGCTCCGTCGCATCCTCCGCCTCCTTGCCGCCATCTTGGGCAGGGCTGCAACGTGCCCTGCCCCGCCGTCGGCCCGTTGGCTCCGCCTCTCCACATCAGGGTTCAATCCCTTTAAGCCGGTTGACTCCTTGCCTTTTTGTTTTCCTGTGGTGGGTGTTGGAAGGGTTTTTATGATGCTTCTAATCTACTTTTAACACACTTCCCCGTGGTCTAGATTAGAGATTCTCAAACTGTGGTACATGTACCAGTGGAATATTCACATCCTGATTGGTGGAATATTCACATCCTGAGTAGTCAGGTGTGACAGTCTCTTGCTGTCGTTGTGCGGGTTCAATGGACCACCCAGGAAGGACATCTTTTTAGCAGGTTTGACTGCGGTTTATTTTTCAATAAACAAGCTTTAGTGTAGGTCGGATCGCTTTAAAGCTGCTCCTTTCCACTGATCGATCACGGCCGTCGTCGTCGTCCTCTTCTATGGCTAGCTCTCTGTCGCTCTTTGATCGCTCTTGCTCTTCATCTGCTCCTGCAGGTTCTCCAACTCCTTCCTCCTCGATCTCTCCTCCTTCTCCCCCTTTTATACATTATCAATAGAAATGTTAATAGTTTCCAGGTGTGTGAGCCACGCACCTGAATTAGATTGCAGCGGCGTCGCTCCCGGCACGCCCTGCCTCTCCACTCCGCCGCATCCTCCGCCTCCTTGCCGCCATCTTGGGCAGGGCTGCAACGTGCCCTGCCTCGCCGTCGGCCCGTTGGCTCCGCCTCTCCACATCAGGGTCCAATCCCTTTAACCCGGTTGACTCCTTGCCTTTTTGTTTTCCTGTGGTGGGTGTTGGAAGGGTTTTTATGATGCTTCTAATCTACTTTTAACACACTTCCCTGTGGTCTAGATTAGAGATTCTCAAACTGTGGTACATGTACCAGTGGAATATTCACATCCTGATTGGTGGAATATTCACATCCTGAGTAGTCAGGTGTGACAGTCTCTTGCTGTCGTTTTGCGGGTTCAATGGACCACCCAGGAAGGAAATCTTTTTAGCAGGTTTAACTGCGGTTTATTTTTCAATAAACGAGCTTTAGTGTAGGTCGGATCGCTTTGCAGCTGCTCCTTTCCGCTCCTAATCTACTTTTAACACACTTCCCTGTGGTCTGGATTAGACATTCTCAAACTGTGGTACATGTACCAGTGGTGGTAGGCAGGCTGCATCTAGTGCAGTGGTTCCTAACCTTGTTGGAGGTATCGAACCCCACCAGTTTCATATGCGCATTCCTCGAACCCTTCTTTAGTGAAAAATAAAATGTTTTTTCTTAATTTAATCTTAATTTATAAATATTAATCATGAAATGATTAAAGAAATACAAATAAAGACCTGCGATGAGGTGGCGACTTGTCCAGGGTGTACCCCACCTTGCGTCCGATTGTAGCAGAGATAGGCTCCAGCACTTGGCCGAAGAAACTCATTTTGGCCGCTTGTACTCGTGATCTTGTCCTTTCGGTCATAACCCGAAGCTCATGACGTGGATCAACCGATAAATTGAGAGCTTTGCCTTCCGGCTCAGCTCCTTCTTCACCACAACGGATCGATACAGCGTCCGCATTACTGAAGACGCCACACCGATCCAGCTGTTAATCTTGCTATCCACTCTTCCCTCAGACCAGGGGTAGGGAACCTATGGCTCTAGAGCCAGATGTGGCCCTTTTGATAACTGCATCTGGCTCTCGGATAAATCTGAGCTGAGACTGTTAAAAATAATGTCCATCCTTTTTCCTACCGCACTTGTTCAAGAAGTTGCAATAAGGGTAAGAAGTGATTTATTTATTATCGGTTAGTTTAGGGTTTGCCCTCCTGGGGGTTTTTCAGACAACCGAGCACCGACATGAGAGCCTGTTTCAGTGCTACAATATTTTTTTATTTTTCAATAAGTCTCTCAGTTGCTTTCCAGCAATTGTCTTTTTCCTCTTTCGTTTTCGCTCGCACTTTGGCTCCAACCCAGCTTTGCCAGGGCTGCACAGACCACAACACAAACCACTACGACATCCTCGGTAGGCCCACATAAGGGCAAGGAAAACTCACACCCAGTGGGACGTCGGTGACAATGATGACTATGAGAACCTTGGAGAGGAGGAAAGCAATGGATGTCGAGCGGGTCTAACATGATACTGTGAAAGTTCAATCCATAATGGATCCAACACAGTCGCGAGAGTCCAGTCCAAAGCGGATCCAACACAGCAGCGAGAGACCCGTTCACAGCGGAGCCAGCAGGGAACCATCCCAAGCGGAGGCGGATCAGCAGCGCAGATACACAGGCGAGCAGTACATGGCCACCGGATCGGACCGGACCCCCTCCACAAGGGAGAGTGGGACATAGGAGAAAAAAGAAAATAAGCGGCAGATCAACTGGTCTAAAAAGGGAGTCTATTTAAAGGCTAGAGTATACAAATGAGTTTTAAATGCTTCTACTGAGGTAGCATCTCGAACTGTTACCGGGAGGGCATTCCAGAGTACTGGAGCCCGAAATTAAAAACGCTCTATAGCCCGCAGACTTTTTTTGGGCGGCTTTGGGAAGCTGCTTTTATACCCAATCATGGCACCCACCTGTTCCCAATTAGCCCGCACACCTGCAGGTGTCACGGCCAGAACAGGACTCTGAACACAGATGCAGGATTTTAAGAAAATATATTTATTTGGATAAGGGAAAGGGTCCAAAAGGGGAGAAACTAAACAGGCTATCAAAACAGAGTTTACCTCACCTCTAAACTAACAAAAATCTCAATAAACTCAAAACGCTCCAGCAGCGGAGGGAAAAAAGGTGCTAAGAAGATACAAATACAAAATTCAACAAAAGCGCTCCAACGGAGGCAATGCTAAGAAGCTAATCTTACCTGACAAGAAGGTTTACAAACAAATGGATCAAAAGGGTACCAAAAACCTGGCAATGACTGTGGACTTCGAACGCTGGAGGTACGCACAAAAGATACGAAACACTCCGGCACGGGACATGAGGAGGGCGAGACATTTAAACACATGAGGGAGGGTGACACAGGTGGGCACCATCAGGCAATCAGGAAGGACGTCAGACCAGTGAAACAGGAGGAAAGGCAAGTGATCTGAAACGAGAGGCAGAGTCGGCATTTCAAAATAAAACAGGAAATGAAAAAAACATGAAACCAGACGAAACCCAGACAAGACTTCACCCAGGCGTGACAGTGGGATGTTCCAAATAAGTGTTTGATGAGCATTCCTCAACTTTATCAGTATTTATTACCACTTTTTTCAACGTCTTTGTCACGTGTTGCTGGCATCAAATTCTAAAAGTTAATGATTATTTGCACAAAAAATAAATAAAATGTTTATCAGTTTGAACATCTTGGTAGCATATTCAACTGAATATGGGTTGAAAAGGATCATTTTATTCCGTTTATATTTACGTCTAACACAATTTCCCAACTCATATGGAAACGGGGTTTGTATATATATCAATCAATCAATCAATGTTTATTTATATAGCCCCAAATCACAAATGTCTCAAAGGACTGCACAAATCATTACGACTACGACATCCTCGGAAGAACCCACAAAAGGGCAAGGAAAACTCACACCCAGTGGGCAGGGAGAATTCACACCCAGTGGGACGCCAGTGACAATGCTGACTATGAGAAACCTTGGAGAGGACCTCAGATGTGGGCAACCCCCCCCCCCCCCTCTAGGGGACCGAAAGCAATGGATGTCGAGCGGGTCTAACATGATACTGTGAAAGTTCAATCCATAGTGGCTCCAACACAGCCGCGAGAGTTCAGTTCAAAGCGGATCCAAGACAGCAGCGAGAGTCCCGTCCACAGGAAACCATCTCAAGCGGATCAGCAGCGTAGAGATGTCCCCAACCGATACACAGGCGAGCGGTCCATCCTGGGTCCCGACGAGCGGCCCATCCTGGGTCTCGACTCTGGACAGCCAGTACTTCATCCATGGTCATCGGACCGGACCCCCTCCACAAGGGAGGGGGGGACATAGGAGAAAGAAAAGAAGCGGCAGATCAACTGGTCTAAAAAGGAGGTCTATTTAAAGGCTAGAGTATACAGATGAGTTTTAAGGTGAGACTTAAATGCTTCTACTGAGGTAGCATCTCGAACTGTTACCGGGAGGGCATTCCAGAGTACTGGAGCCCGAACGGAAAACGCTCTATAGCCCGCAGACTTTTTTTGGGCTCTAGGAATCACTAATAAGCCGGAGTCTTTTGAACGCAGATTTCTTGCCGGGACATATGGTACAATACAATCGGCAAGATAGGCTGGAGCTAGACCGTGTAGTATTTTATACATAAGTAGTAAAACCTTAAAGTCACATCTTAAGTGCACAGGAAGCCAGTGCAGGTGAGCCAGTACAGGTGTAATGTGATCAAACTTTCTTGTTCTTGTCAAAAGTCTAGCAGCCGCATTTTGTACCAACTGTAATCTTTTAATGCTGGACATGGGGAGACCCGAAAATAATACGTTACAGTAATCGAGACGAGACGTAACAAACGCATGGATAATGATCTCGGCGTCTTTAGTGGACAAAATGGAGCGAATTTTAGCGATATTACGGAGATGAAAGAAGGCCGTTTTAGTAACGCTTTTAATGTGTGACTCAAAGGAGAGAGTTGGGTCAAAGATAATACCCAGATTTTTTACAGACTCACCTTGTTTTATTATTTGGTTGTCAAATGTTAAAGTTGTATTATTAAATAGAGGTCGGTGTCTAGCAGGACCGATAATCAGCATTTCCGTTTTTTTGGCATTAAGTTGCAAAAAGTTAACGGACATCCATTGTTTAATTTCATTAAGACACGCCTCCAGCTGACTACAGTCCGGCGTGTTGGTCAGCTTTAGGGGCATGTAGAGTAGGGTGTCATCAGCATAGCAGTGAAAGCTAATACCGTATATATATATATATATATATTTTTTTTAATGGTATGCAAAATTAGCTGCAGGTGGAAAATGTTCCCGGACAATAATGACTCTTAGCCCACAATGTGTCATTTCAAAGTTTTATTTATATCGCAACATAAAACAATATTGTGGTATTCTCCCCACATACACTATGTATTCACATAATACACCATACAGCTACAAAGAGAGAGAACAAAACCATTTTTTTCCTTTTTTTTTTTTTTTTTTTTTTTTCCACATACTGCATCCTTGACATGAAAAAGAAACGAGAAAAATCGTAAAACTCACAAAGGAATGTAGCTGCCAGTTATGTAGGTAGATCTTTTTTTTTTTTAATTTTATTTTATTTATTTTTTTTTAGTACGAGCCAGAATCTCTTTTCCAAATTTCCAAACAAACAAAAGGTATTGTTTAAAAAATAAACCTAAAAATAATGTGCCATGCACTTGTGATGCAAACATCTATCTACGTGTGGGTGAGGGTGTGTCATAAAAAGACAAAAATACACGTATCACACCTTCGCTATTGTTCCAATATCTTAGCATTCTTCACATAACATTTACATTTCAGTTGGTACTTTTTGATGTACCGGGTACCAATCTTCACATAACACAATATTACCTGCCACCCAAGATTAAAGGAGTTCAAGTACAATATGGAATGAATCATAGTAATAATAATAAATGTCCTCCCTGATTGCCCCAATGCCATAAAACAGAATGTGCAGCTTCTTTTTTTTACTTTAAAAGGCCAGTTTTTTAAAACCTGAATAGGCTTCAATCAAAAGTATAGCTCTTTTAAACAAAAGAGCTCGGAAATTAAAAAAAAAAAAATAGCTGAATAATTGACACAGTGAATTGAAGCTTTTGCTAAGTAGCACCGACTCGATTAAGTCTTACCGACTCACCAGGCGTCATTTTTTTTTTTCGCATTTCACATTTTTTTTAAAACAGCACCAGTAGTGTGAAAGAGTTATGGTGGTTACTAAGTAAAATGGCGATAATATTCTAAGAACAACAATCTGTCTGGAGAGTGCATATATACCCAAAAAAGGTGAAATTGAAGTGAGCAGCAAATATTAACCAATAAAGATTGCTTTAAAAAAAAAAAAAAAACACACCAAAAGCTGCGGTGATCAGGTCGCTATTTCCACATTTATGGCTAAAAACCAGTATACCGTATTTCCTTGAATTGCCGCCGGGTATATAGTATGCGCCTGCCTAGAATTACTGCCGGGTCAAACTCGTTTCGCCAAATAATTAACATATGCCTAGAATTTCCACAGGGTCAAACTCGTCACGTCACGAGTCGTCATTTTCAAAATACAGGAGGCTGATTTCAATCATTTGAAATCGCATAAAGGGAAGAAGATTAAGAGCTATTCAGTAGGATTTAAGGTCCGAGCTATTGAATATGCTAAAAAGAACAGTAAGCAGCTATTTTTTATTAGTATACCGTAGCTGCGTGTGTCAAATATGAGTCATTAAATGACTCCCGCCTCCTGGTGGTAGAGGGCGCTAGTGATCCTTCTTGCGACTACTCGGCTGCAGAAGCAGCGATCCTTTATTTTTTCCTCTCGCCTGCACTTTTAACATGGAGGATAACATATCTAAAATAAATCAGTTTTCTGAACTGGACTTTCAATGGAAGCAGGAGGTAATAAATCGAAGCAGGAGGTAATAAAGGAGGATCTCCATCGAAACGGAGAGACTTTTAAAACGGAAGAAAGATAAGGAAGACTTCTATAAACAAGTTATCGATGCTTTTGACCAGAAGGAGCTGCGCACGGACTTCATTTATAAGTAAAGGTAAGACCATAAATAACGTTTTTTTTAATTAAATGTGCTTTTCATGATGGTATCCTTACATCACACTCAAATTTATAAGCGCAGGCCTAAATTTACCACATGCCTTTGGTAAGCCCCGAAGTTGGAAGAGGTTTAAATTAATTAGCGCCCCGGCGGCAATTCAAGGAAATACGGTATGACAATTATCAGTGAAAAAAAGAACACTTTTTTCTCATTTATATTCTGCCTAGACGCACCCGTTTTTTTTTTTTTTTTAGAATGTGCCGCGAATTATGATAGCAATATAACAAAGGACGCCAAAAAGGTAACAAACTAAGCCGAGCAGGAGGGTCGTCCAAACTTTTTCCAACGCGAGTAGAATTCTGACAAACAACCGATAAAGAGTTAGTAAGTTAAAAAATATATATCTACATTTTTCTCCTTATTTTCTGCCGATACCACCGACCTACTACACTTTTGAGAATGTCGATAACAAGTTGTGAGTGGTACGGCAAATAATAACTTTATTAAAGTGATCGTTTTGTTTTCCGATATTGTGTGGCCAAAAATATTAAATGCACTTGTTAAATAAAACATCTGCCTCGTTTTTAATGAATACTTAGGGCTATTATGCTACTGTTATTTAATGTTGGTCATCACGGTCGTACTTGGATGGCCAGATTTATTTATTTTTTTTAAGAGTGTGCTGGCGATGAAAACAAGTTCTGGAATGCATAAAATGCACCAAAAGGTAAAACAGCCTCAAAGCTGCTTAGGGGTGGAACTGAAAAACAAAACCAAAAAACAGGGTAAATATTTTTTTTATTTAGGGGCCAAAAGCAATATTTCGGCCAATTATCAACATTTTTATTTGAGTTTTTTTCTGCCTAATTTTTGCTCCGTGTTTTGTTGTGTTTTTAGAATTCAAATTCAAAAATTCAAAGTGTTTGCCTGGTTTTAGTTCCAGGAACGTAAATGCTAATATTGAACAGTCATTCTCAAACTATGGTTTGTGTACAAAACAATCACTTGACTAAAGTGATTGTTTTGTTTTCTTAAATTCAAGCAAAGTGTTACTTTTCAAACTGTGAGGCCAAAAATATTAAATGTACTTGTTAAAAAAAACAAAAAACATCTGCCTTGTTTTTAATGCATACTTAGGCCTATTATGCTACTGTAATTTAATGCTGGTCATTACTAATTTTTGCTTGGTGTTTTGTTGTGTTTTTAATAGAATTCAAATTAAAAAAAGGAGATGCAATTTGGACGCCATTGTCTTCAAAAGGAACAAAGTCCTTGATGTTTGCTCGGTTTCAGTTCCAAGAACGTAGATGTTAATATTGAACGGTCATTCTCAAACTGTGGTACGTTTACGACGGGTGGTTTGCAAATAATAACTTGATTAAAGTGATTGTTTTATTGTCCTAAATTATGTGGCCAAAAATGTTGAATGCACTTGTTAAATAAAACAGCTGTTATAATGAATACTTAGGTTTATTATGCTACTGTAATCTAATGTAGGTCATTACTAATTTTTGCTTGGTGTTTTGTTGTGTATTTAATAGAATTCAAATTCAAAAAAGGAGATGCAAGTTGGACGCCATTGTCTTCAAAAGGAACAAAATCCACGATGTTTGCTCGGTTTCAGTTCCAGGAACGTAGATGTTAATATTGAACGGTCATTCTCAAACTGTGGTACGTTTACGACGAGTGGTACGCCAAATAATAACTTGATTAAAGTGATTGTTTTATTGTCCTAAATTGTGGGGCCAAAAATGTTAAATGCACTTGTTGAATAAAACATCTATTTTAATGAATACTTAGGTTTATTATGCTACTGTAATTTAATGTAGATCATTACTCATTTTTGCTTGGTGTTTTGTTGTGTTTTTAATAGAATTCAAATTCAAAAAAAGAGATGCAAGTTGGACGCCATTGTCTTCAAAAGGAACAAAATTCACGATGTTTGCTCAATTTCAGTTCCAAGAACGTAGATGTTAATATTGAACGGTCATTCTCAAACTGTGGTACGTTTACGATGAGTGGTTTGCAAATAATAACTTGATTAAAGTGATTGTTTTATTGTCCTAAATTGTGTGGCCAAAAATGTTAAACGCACTTGTTAAATAAAACATCTGTTTTAATGAATACTTAGGTTTATTATGCTACTGTAATTTAAATACTCAATTTTGCTTGGTGTTTTGTTGTGTTTTTAGAATTGAAATTCAAAAAAGGAGATGCAATTTGGACGCCATTGTCTTCAAAAGGAACAAAGTCCACGATGTTTGCTCGGTTTCAGTTCCAGGAACGTAGATGTTAATATTGAACGATCATTCTCAAACTGTGGTACGTTTACGACGAGTGGTTTGCAAATAATAACTTCATTATACTGATTGTTTTATTGTCCTAAATTGTGTGGCCAAAAATATTAAATGCACTTGTTAAATAAAACATCTGTTTTAATGAATACTTGGGTCTATTATGCTACTGTAATTTAATGCAGGTCATTACCAATTTTTGCTTGGTGTATTGTTGTGTTTTTACAATTCAAATTCAAAAAAGGAGATGCAAGTTGCACGCCATTGTCTTCAAAAGGAACAAAGTCCTTGATGTTTGCTCGGTTTCAGTTCCAAGAACGTAGATGTTAATATTGAACGGTCATTCTCAAACTGTGGTACGTTTACGACGAGTGGTACGCCAAATAATAACTTGATTAAAGTGATTGTTTTATTGTCCTCAATTGTGTGGCCAAAAATATTAAATGCACTTGTTAAATAAAACATCTGTTTTAATGAATACTTAGGTCTATTATGCAACTGTAATCTAATGTATGTCATTACCAATTTTTGCTTGGTGTTTTGTTGTGTTTTTAATAGAATTCAAATTCAAAAAAGGAGATGCAAGTTGGACGCCATTGTCTTCAAAAGGAACAAAGTCCACGATGTTTGCTCGGTTTCAGTTCCAAGAACGTAAATGTTAATATTGAACGGTCATTCTCAAACTGTGGTACGTTTACGACGAGTGGTTTGCAAATAATAACTTCATTATAGTGATTGTTTTATTGTCCTAAATTGTGTGGCCAAAAATGTTAAATGCACTGGTTAAATAAAACATCTGTTTTAATGAATACTTAGGTCTATTATGCTACTGTAATTTAATATAGGTCATTACTCATTTTTGCTTGGTGTTTTGTTGTGTTTTTAGAATTCAAATTCAAAAAAGGAGATGCAAGTTGGACGCCATTGTCTTCAAAAGGAACAAAGTCCACGATGTTTGCTCGGTTTCAGTTCCAAGAACGTAGATGTTAATATTGAACGGTCATTCTCAAACTGTGGTACGTTTACGACGAGTGGTACGCCAAATAATAACTTGATTAAAGTGATTGTTTTATTGTCCTCAATTGTGTGGCCAAAAATATTAAATGCACTTGTTGAATAAAACATCTGTTTTAATGAATACTTAGGTCTATTATGCTACTGTAATTTAATGCAGGTCATTACCAATTTTTGCTTGGTGTATTGTTGTGTTTTTACAATTCAAATTCAAAAAAGGAGATGCAAGTTGGACGCCATTGTCTTCAAAAGGAACAAAGTCCACGATGTTTGCTCGGTTTCAGTTCCAAGAACGTAGATGTTAATATTGAACGGTCATTCTCAAACTGTGGTACGTTTACGACGAGTGGTACGCCAAATAATAACTTGATTAAAGTGATTGTTTTATTGTCCTAAATTATGTGGCCAAAAATATTAAATGCACTTGTTAAATAAAACATCTGTTTTAATGAATACTTAGGTCTATTATGCTACTGTAATTTAATGCAGGTTATTACAAATTTTTGCTTGGTGTTTTGTTGTGTTTTTTTTAGAATTCAAATTCAAAAAATGAGATGCAAGTTGGACGCCATTGTCTTCAAAAGGAACAAAGTCCATGATGTTTGCTCGGTTTCAGTTCCAAGAACGTAGATGTTAATATTGAACGGTCATTCTCAAACTGTGGTACGTTTACGACGAGTGGTTTGCAAATAATAACTTGATTAAAGTGATTGTTTTATTGTCCTAAATTGTGTGGCCAAAAATTTTAAATGCACTTGTTAAATAAAACATCTGTTTTAATGAATACTTAGGTATATTATGCAACTGTAATCTAATGTATGTCATTACCAATTTTTGCTTGGTGTTTTGTTGTGTTTTTAATAGAATTCAAATTCAAAAAAGGAGATGCAATTTGGACGCCATTGTCTTCAAAAGGAACAAAGTCCACGATGTTTGCTCGGTTTCAGTTCCAGGAACGTAGATGTTAATATTGAACGGTCATTCTCAAACTGTGGTACGTTTACGACGAGTGGTTTGCAAATAATAACTTGATTAAAGTGATTGTTTTATTGTCCTAAATTGTGTGGCCAAAAATATTAAATGCACTTGTTAAATAAAACATCTGTTTTAATGAATACTTGGGTCTATTATGCCACTGTAATTTAATGCAGGTTATTACAAATTTTTGCTTGGTGTTTTGTTGTGTTTTTTTTAGAATTCAAATTCAAAAAAGGAGATGCAAGTTGGACGCCCTTGTCTTCAAAAGGAACAAAATTCACGATGTTTGCTCGGTTTCAGTTCCAAGAACGTAAATGTTAATATTGAACGGTCATTCTCAAACTGTGGTACGTTTACAACGAGTGGTACGACAAATAATAACTTGATTAAAGTGATTGTTTTATTGTCCTAAATTATGTGGCCCAAAATGTTAAATGCATTTGTTAAATAAAACATCTGATTTAATGAATACTTAGGTTTATTATGCTACTGTAATTTAATTACTCATTTTTGCTTGGTGTTTTGTTGTGTTTTTAGAATTCAAATTCAAAAAAGGAGATGCAAGTTGGACCACATTGTCTTCAAAAGGTACAAAGTCCACAATGTTTGCTCGGTTTCAGTTCCAAGAACGTAGATGTTAATATTGAACGGTCATTCTCAAACTGTGGTGTGTTTACGACGAGTGGTTTGCAAATAATAACTTGATTAAAGTGATTGTTTTATTGTCCTAAATTGTGTGGGCAAAAATGTTAAATGCATTTGTTAAATAAAACATCTGATTTAATGAATACTTAGGTCTATTATGCTACTGTAATTTAATGCAGGTTATTACAAATTTTTGCTTGGTGTTTTGTTGTGTTATTTTTAGAATTCAAATTCAAAAAAGGAGATGCAAGTTGGACGCCATTGTCTTCAAAAGGAACAAAGTCCATGATGTTTGCTCGGTTTCAGTTCCAAGAACGTAGATGTTAATATTGAACGGTCATTCTCAAACTGTGGTGTGTTTACGACGAGTGGTTTGCAAATAATAACTTGATTGAAGTGATTCTTTTATTGTCCTAAATTGTGTGGCCAAAAATGTTAAATGCACTTGTTAAATAAAACATCTGTTTTAATGAATACTTAGGTTTATTATGCTACTGTAATTTAATGTTGGGCATTATGGTCGTACTCGGACAGCCACATTTTTTTCTGAGGTGAAAAGACTTTGAGAACTACTGATATACAACATAAAAGCTTCTTTAAACATGCCTGGCATTGGACCGTTTAAGCAGGTTTAGGGTTTGCAGATAGTTTTGTATTTCTAGTTGTGTTCAAGAATTGGATTTTTCAACTGAAGCCTCCCGTTCTTGCGAGTTACATGCCGACTCAGGATACAGGTTACAGTACTTGTGAGAGTAAAACAAAGTGTTACTGTACACACAAACACACAGAGACCAAGTGTACTCTTGTCAAAACTCCTACGCTTTTCGTATCCTCACCAATTAAATAGTTTTACCTAAATATTTCACTATATACATTATTTATCTCTCTCTTTAGGAAAAACAAAACAAACAAACAAACAAACAAAAAAAAAAACCTAACCTTCAAGTTGTCAATAGTCATCTTTCTTTTTGTCATTAAAATCAAGTTTAAAAGTGCTTTTATAAATCTGCTCTTCTCTATGTACAATTTGTATTCGGTGTATCAAAAGATGAAGAAACAAGGACAATCATTATCATCACCCAGTAATAAATAAAAAAAAAAAAGGAAAACAAACAAACAAAACAAAAAAAAATAGGTTCAAGTGAAAACCGAGACACGGTTGATTCTCTGCCCGAGTTGTGATGGTGAGGGTGAGTGCCGGAGAGCCTCGGGGAAAGCAAACAAGTCCTCGACACCGCCTTGTGATCGGAGCAACGCCTCAAGTGCGTCCGGCACGAAACAATCCGCTCGTTTTCACCGTCGCACCTTTCCGAGACGAATCTGCGTGTCGCAAATTGCCAGACTCTCGCTGCACGTCTCACTCTTTGGCTCTTTTTCACAAGCGCGTCGAGAGATTGATTTCCGACGCATCGGATCTCAACTCCCAGAAGCCACACTTTCCTAAGTTCCATCAGCAGGTATCAGGGTGTTCCTGTGAAAAGCACCGATTATGGGAAAGAACCCCCCGCCCCCCCGCCCTTGAGGGTGTATTTCGGGGCAATGAAACTTTCGCAGCGTCGGGAGGAAGCTTGGCGGAAAAAGACCCGTCCTGTTCCGCTCGAAGATGGCAGCACCATGCGGAGGACAGGACATCAAGTGTAGAAGAAGAGCACCACAGTGTTTATGCGGGACCGCCAAGAGCACCCCCCGTCACTTATTTCTACGATCCAACCCGAGCCTCCTAAAATTAGAGCTTCGTTGGGCCTAAGATTAGCCCGGCCTTTGGTCAAACTCAAGCAAGGTTTTACTGGCTTCTGACTAGATCTCGCTGCAAGTGCTAGTGGGTCCGTGTTAGCGTGCGGACAAGTCCGCCCTCTAGAGGTGACTCCGGTAACCGATCGCTGGCAGAAGACCTGATTCTTCCCATTGAGTTGTTACAGATCTGCGATCGGTTGGAATTTGCAACCTCGGTTCGAGCACCTAAGTACGGCATCAAGTGGTGGGATGGAAACCCATCAGAGCTAGGGAATTGAGCACCGGTCCAAAGCTGCCGGGGTGTAGAAGAGGAGAAAAGGAGGAGCTCGTTAAGGAATGACAAGAGATTCACTTAAGGGATCGGAAAATCCGTTTAGCACAAGCGCCGGATCTGGTTTAACAGGATCCACAATCTGGCCGGCGGGACGTCCCAAGTGGAAAAAGACTTGTTTAGTCGCTCGGGGAATCCTACTGTTGATGTCTGCTAAAATAAAACCAGTGCCACTCCAATTTTTATGAGCGTAATGACAAATTGATTCCCATCCATTTTCTCCCACTTGGGGGCGCTGGAGCCTATCTCAGCTACAATCGGGCGGACGGCGGTGAACACCCTGGACAAGTCGCCACCTCATCCCAGGGCCAACGCAGATAAACAGACAACATTCACACACTAGGGACCAATTTTAGTGTTGCCAATCAACCTATCCCCAGGTCCATGTTTTTGGCGGTGGGAGGAAGACGGGGTACCCGTAGGGAACCCACGCAGTCACTGGGGAGAACATGCAAACTCCACACAGATAGATCCCGAGCCAGGGATTGAACCCAGGACAACTCAGGACCTTGGTATTGTGAGGTACATGCATTAACCCCTGTTCCACCGTCCATCCATCCATCCATCCATTTTCTACCGCTTATTCCCTTTGGGGTCGCTGGTGCCTATCTCAGCTGCATTCGGGCAGACGGTGGTGTACACCCTGGACAAGTCGCCACCTCATCCCAGGGCCAACACAGACAGACAGCATTCACACACTAGGGACCAATTTAGTGTTGCCAATCAACCTATACCCCAGGTCCATGTTTTTGGCGGTGGGAGGAAGCCGGAGTACCGGGAGGGAACCCACGCAGTCACTGGGGAGAACATGCAAACTCCACACAGATAGATCCTGAGCCAGGGATTGAACCCAGGACAACTCAGGACCTTGGTATTGTGAGGTACATGCACTAACCCCTGTTCCACCGTCCACCCATCCATCCAAATTACTACCGCTTATTCCCTTTGGGGTCGCGGGGGGCGCTGATGCCTATCTCAGCTGCATTCGGGCAGATGGCGGGGTACACCCTGGACAAGTCGCCACCTCATCCCAGGGCCTACACAGATAGACAGACAACATTCACACTAGGGACCAATTTTAGTGTTGCCAATCAACCTATACACCATGTTTTTGACTGTAGGAGGAAGCCGGGGTACCCGTGGGGAACCCACGCAGTCACTGGGGAGAACATGCAAACTCCACACAGATAGATCCTGAGCCAGGGATTGAACCCAGGACAACTCAGGACCTTGGTATTGTGAGGTACATGCATTAACCCCTGTTCCACCGTCCATCCATCCATCCATCCATTTTCTACCGCTTATTCCCTTTGGGGTCGCTGGTGCCTATCTCAGCTGCATTCGGGCAGACGGTGGTGTACACCCTGGACAAGTCGCCACCTCATCCCAGGGCCAACACAGACAGACAACATTCACACACTAGGGACCAATTTAGTGTTGCCAATCAACCTACCCCCCCAGGTCCATGTTTTTGACGGTGGGAGGAAGCCGGAGTACCGGGAGGGGACCCACGCAGTCACTAGGGAGAACATGCAAACTCCACACTGATAGATCCTGAGCCAGGGATTGAACCCAGGACAACTCAGGACCTTGGTATTGTGAGGTACATGCACTAACCCCTGTTCCACCGTCCGTCCATCCATCCATCCATCCAAATTACTACCGCTTCTTCCCTTTGGGGTCGCGGGGGGCACTGGTGCGTATCTCAGCTGCTTCCGGGCAGACGGCGGGGTACACCCTGGACAAGTCGCCACCTCATCCCAGGGCCTACACAGATAGACTGACAACATTCACACACTAGGGACCAATTTTAGTGTTGCCAATCAACCTATACACCATGTTTTTGACGGTAGGAGGAAGCCGGGGTACCCGTAGGGAACCCACGCAGTCACTGGGGAGAACATGCAAACTCCACACAGATAGATCCTGAGCCAGGGATTGAACCCAGGACAACTCAGGACCTTGGTATTGTGAGGTACATGCACTAACCCCTGTTCCACCGTCCACCCATCCATCCAAATTACTACCGCTTCTTCCCTTTGGGGTCGCGGGGGGCGCTGGTGCCTATCTCAGCTGCATTCGGGCAGAAGGCGGGGTACACTCTGGACAAGTCGCCACCTCATCCCAGGGCCAACACAGATAGACTGACAACATTCACACACTAGGGACCAATTTTAGTGTTGCCAATCAACCTATACCCCATGTTTTTGACGGTAGGAGGAAGCCGAAGTACCGGGAGGGAACCCACGCAATCACTGGGGAGAACATGCAAACTCCACACAGATAGATCCTGAGCCAGGGATTGAACCCAGGACAACTCAGGACCTTGGTATTGTGAGGTACATGCACTAATCCTTGTTCCACCGTCCATCCATCCATCCATCCAAATTACTACCGCTTCTTCCCTTTGGGGTCGCGGGGGGCGCTGGTGCCTATCTCAGCTACAATCGGGCGGACGGCGGTGAACACCCTGGACAAGTCGCCACCTCATCCCAGGGCCTACACAGATAGACAGACAACATTCACACTAGGGACCAATTTTAGTGTTGCCAATCAACCTATACACCATGTTTTTGACTGTAGGAGGAAGCCGTCCACGCAGTCACTGGGGAGAACATGCAAACTCCACACAGATAGATCCTGAGCCAGGGATTGAACCCAGGACAACTCAGGACCTTGGTATTGTGAGGTACATGCATTAACCCCTGTTCCACCGTCCATCCATCCATCCATCCATTTTCTACCGCTTATTCCCTTTGGGGTCGCTGGTGCCTATCTCAGCTGCATTCGGGCAGACGGTGGTGTACACCCTGGACAAGTCGCCACCTCATCCCAGGGCCAACACAGACAGACAGCATTCACACACTAGGGACCAATTTAGTGTTGCCAATCAACCTATACCCCAGGTCCATGTTTTTGGCGGTGGGAGGAAGCCGGGGTACCGGGAGGGAACCCACGCAGTCACTGGGGAGAACATGCAAACTCCACACAGATAGATCCTGAGCCAGGGATTGAACCCAGGACAACTCAGGACCTTGGTATTGTGAGGTACATGCACTAATCCCTGTTCCACCGTCCATCCATCCATTTCCTACCGCTTATTCCCTTTGGGGTCGCGGGGGGCGCTGGTGCCTATCTCAGCTGCATTCGGGCAGACGGCGGGGTACACCCTGGACAAGTCGCCACCTCATCCCAGGGCCAACACAGATAGACTGACAACATTCACACACTAGGGACCAATTTTAGTGTTGCCAATCAACCTACCCCCCCAGGTCCATGTTTTTGACGGTGGGAGGAAACCGAAGTACCGGGAGGGAACCCACGCAGTCACTAGGGAGAACATGCAAACTCCACACAGATAGATCCTGAGCCAGGGATTGAACCCAGGACAACTCAGGACCTTGGTATTGTGAGGTACATGCACTAACCCCTGTTCCACCGTCCATCCATCCATCCATTTTCTACCGCTTATTCCCTTTGGGGTCGCGGGGGACGCTGGTGCCTATATCAGCTACAACCGGACGGACGGTGGTGTACACCCTGGACAAGTCACCACCTCATCCCAGGGCCAACAAAGACAGACAACATTCACACACTAGGGACCAATTTAGTGTTGCCAATCAACGTATACCCCAGGTCCATGTTTTTGGCGGTGGGAGGAAGACGGAGTACCGGGAGGGAACCCACGCAGTCACTGGGGAGAACATGCAAACTCCACAGAGAAAGATCCCGAGCCAGGGATTGAACCCAGGACAACTCAGGACCTTGGTATTGTGAGGTACATGCACTAACCCCTGTTCCACCGTCCACCCATCCATCCAAATTACTACCGCTTATTCCCTTTGGGGTCGCGGGGGGCGCTGGTGCCTATCTCAGCTACAATCGGGCAGACGGCGGGGTACACCCTGGACAAGTCGCCACCTCATCCCAGGGCCAACACAGATAGAAAGACAATATTCACACACTAGGGACCAATTTTAGTGTTGCCAATCAACCTATACCCCATGTTTTTGGCGGTAGGAGGAAGCCGGGGTACCCCTGGGGAACCCACGCAGTCACTAGGGAGAACATGCAAACTCCACACAGATAGATCCTGAGCCAGGGATTGAACCCCGAACAACTCAGGACTTTCGTATTGTGAGCCAGGGATTGAACCCAGGACCTTGGTATTGTGGGGCAAATGCACTAACCCCTGTCCCGCCGTGCTGCCCTCAAATTGACTTCAAGTAACCAAACAGGATTTGCCGCAACAAAAGTCGATCTCTTGTCAGACAGATAACAGCTCCTCCTTTTAACACAGCTGGAAGATTGACCAAAAAAAAAAACCCCCAAAAAACAGTCCGACTGATTCAGACCGGCTTGAAAAAAATATAAAACAAAATCGTTAACATTGTCAGAAACGACCGTGATAAAAACGACAATTCTTCATTACAATACCGGTAATAACGACATTGACAGTAACAATTGCAATCATTATAATGTTGACAATAACAGTAGCAATATTTTTTTTTTTTTTAAAACCATTAGAATTCTATAAACAAGGAACAAAAACAAAAAAAAAAAACAAGCAATGTAGTTCCTCTCTGGGAAAAAGAGAGGAGGAGCACCACAGGCAGTGTGTCTCGAGGCCAAACACTGCCTGACATGAGGTAAAAAATAATAATAGCCATTACAATGTCCGGGCCCTCCAAGTGGACGGCGGAGGGGGGGGGGGGGCATGACGGAGAGACGGCCATGGGACATTCGTCCTGCTCATCCCTCGATCCTGGCGGGCGAGCGTCGTCACACAAAGTAGCTGTATGGCCCAGTGAGGCGGGTGAAGGCATAGGGAGCCGCGGTCACCATGGAGGTGGTGTGGAAACTGGGCGCTAAACGCGTCACGGGGCCCTCCCTCTTGTCTTTCGATTGTCCGGCACCTGGGGCGGCCCCTGCTGCGGTGACGCCCCACTTGCGTTTCTTGCTGAGCGCCTTGATTTCCTCCTGGGAGAGGCCGAGGAGAGCTGCTTCCTGCTGCCTCTGGAGAGCCCGCTCTGCCAGCAGTTTCATTTTGGTCTCCCACACAGCCAGCCCGTGCATGGGCTGATGGAGGTTTTTGTGCTGATAGAAGACCAGAGAGATGCGGGTGGGGTGCGAGCGGTCGGGTCTTTTCAGCGGAGTGGTCGCGTGGAGTTCCCGTCGGGCACATTCGATGAGGATGGACCCGTGGGCTGGTGCGACCGCAACACCGCCGATGTTAGGATCCAGGAAGTTGTGCTCGCTGTCGGACCACACCTCGTCGTCATCCTCCTCGCGACGCTTAGTGCTCGCAGCATTGCGCTCTGCTCGACTCGGGTCCCAGCCGGACTGATCTGACTGTTGCAGTGCGTCGGGGAAGAGGCGCCCCTCAGGAGCAGGGGAGGGTGTACTGCCGGCAACTGAACCTCCGCAGGACTTCCAGGCTTTCTCTTGAACCCCGAGAGGAGTGGAACAGCGGCTTTCACCGGTTTTTGACCACATCTTGTCTGGGTAGGCGCCTGCCGGATTGCTGTGCTTCAAACCAGGACTGTATGCTGCATGGCCCGTAGCCCACGCATTGGGCTGGGGACTTGGAGCAGGACTGACCCACTGCCTGGGAGAAGCGGAATGTGGTGTAAGTGAACGGTCTGCGAGTGAGAATGGGGGTGTGACACCAGGCTGAGGTGTACTTGGATGAGGGGTGCTTGGACGTGGGGATCCTTGAGGTATGTTGCCCAGGATACCTGTGCCTAAATGCGGAGAGTGGGAAGGAGGCACCTGGGGAACTGGTGATGATGCAGGGGATGCCAGTAGGCTAGTTGAGCCAGGAAAGGATGTCCATGGCTGAGGGTAGGGAGAGGGCTGCTGCTGGGAATGCTGGTGGAACCTCTGCTTGTCTGCGTTAGCTAACAAGGCTTCGGGACTTTGTCTACAATTCTGATTCTCCCAGTTTGCAGGAACAATACTTCCATTTAACCGATTTCCAGGCCAGGTAGCAGAGTTAGGAGTGTTGCTTGGTGTGTTTGCACCCGCCTGGCTCAGTCCCGTGTCTTCGCAGACTGGCATATCCATCGGTTCCTGCTTGATAACTGGAGTGTCTCTGTTGGAGGACTCAGAGGAGACAGAAAAAGCCTGTGGCTGCTGGGCATTCGTGTGTTTGGTTGGTTCTGTATGGCCAGGATAAGAATGAGCCAGTCTGGCCTGAAGGTTGTGAATATCGGGCTTTTGGTCCACTTGGAAAGCCTTAGTGCCCGCATTTCGAGCCTCGTAAGTCCTCATCTTGGGTGGGAAAAGTGCATTAGGGGGGTAGTTGTAGTGACTATAGCGCGATGCGGGCAGGTTGTGGCTATAGCCGTTTACTGGGTCTGCTGCAGAGGGCTGGCCCCTTGCATAGTAGGCAGCTTGTGGGTACATGTTCTTGATTGCACTGGCTGCTTGAAAAGAGTATCCATCCATTGATCCGTTGAAAGGCTCCTTTTTGACGATGGGCTTCACCTCTGGTTTTACAATTGCTAGATGCGTGAAAGGAGGACAAAGACGACACATGATCAACAGACATTTTAAAGCCGGCATACAAACTCTAACCTGACTCTGAATGGAAGACTAACCTTTATTAACTTGGTGTTGAGGAGACTCGGTGACGCACAACTCAGCTTTGAACAACGTCTTCTCGGGTGTCTGTCCCGCCGTCTGCTGGAGTTTGTTCTTCTTCTTCTCTGATGCGGCCTTCTTGGCGTCCAGGCGGCGCTGTCGACAGGACTTGGCTGGTTCGGGCAACTTACGTACTTCTCGCCGGAAAGCCTGAAGCATCTGAATGGCTCCAGTCTGCATCTTGTGGAGCTGGCCATCCTCGCTGCCGAATTCGTCAGTGGTGGAGACCTTGTAGAGAGGTAACACGTGGAGCTGCTCATCTTCAGGGATCTCCCCGACCACGCGGTTGTCCTCCTTGGTCAGAGTGCACACCTAAGAGAAGGAGTGTGATTGCCAGGCTACAGGTATAAAAACAAACGTGCGACAATGCAGAATGTTGGAGAGCGTACTACTGTGCAGCCGTTGTAAAGGTTGTGTTGGTCCTTATGGGCGTGGGCGCAGAAATCCATGCAAGCGGTGACTCCTGCAAACGGTCTGCCCTCCTTCAAACCCAGCCGGCAGTCTGGAGCCTTGGACTCTGATTCACACTGAGGGAGAAGAGACTACGTTTGGACACGTACTAAATATACATACAAGTACAAACCCTGTTTTCATATGAGTTGGGAAATTGTTAGATGGAAAGAGAAACGGAATACATCCATCCATCCAACCATCTTCTTCCGCTTATCCGAGGTCGGGTCGCGGGGGCAGCAGCCTAAGCAAGGGAAGCCCGGACTTCCCTCTCCCCAGCCACTTCGTCTAGCTCTTCCCGGGGTGATCCCGAGGCGTTCCCAGGCCAGCCGGGAGACATAGTCTCGGTTGGTAGAGCGGCCGTGCCAGCAACTTGAGGGTTGCAGGTTCGATTCCCGCTTCCGCCATCCTAGTCACTGCCGTTGTGTCCTTGGGCAAGACACTTTACCCACCTGCTCCCAGTGCCACCCACACTGGTTTAAATGTAACTTAGATATTGGGTTTCACTATGTAAAGCGCTTTGAGTCACTAGAGAAAAGCGCTATATAAATATAATTCACATTGAAAGTGCAAATCGCTATGAGGCAGCACAGGGTTAATACCTGGACATGACAAATGAGGTATTTAACACCAGAAAGTTTGTTATTTATTGCATTCAATCCCGGATAGCCTGTGAGTTTTGGCTTTGTTGAGACACCAAGATAAAATCTGAGTTTGTTGTGTTCTTCAAACCGCACACATTGTTTTTCTTCCTCGGAATTTGAAGTGTTTTGTCAAAAGGATTATTTGTGATTTGCACACTTTACCCACCTGCTCCCAGTGCCACCCACACTGGTTTAAATGTAACTTAGATATCGGGTTTCACTATGTAAAGCGCTTTGAGTCACTAGAGAAAAGCGCTATATAAATATAATTCACTTCACTTTACTATTATGTTGGATCCACTATGGACTGGACTCTCACTATTATGTTAGATCCACTATGGACTGGACTCTCACTATGATGTTAGATCCACTATGGACTGGACTCTCACTGTTATGTTAGATCCACTATGGACTGGACTCTCACTATGATGTTGGATCCACTATGGACTGGACTCTCACTATTATGTTAGATCCACTATGGACTGGACTCTCACTATGATGTTAGATCCACTATGGACTGGACTCTCACTGTTATGTTAGATCCACTATGGACTGGACTCTCACTATGATGTTGGATCCACTATGGACTGGACTCTCACTATTATGTTAGATCCACTATGGACTGGACTCTCACTATGATGTTGGATCCACTATGGACTGGACTCTCACTATGATGTTGGATCCACTATGGACTGGACTCTCACTATGATGTTAGATCCACTATGGACTGGACTCTCACTATGATGTTGGATCCACTATGGACTGGACTCTCACTGTTATGTTAGATCCACTATGGACTGGACTCTCACTATGATGTTGGATCCACTATGGACTGGACTCTCACTATGATGTTGGATCCACTATGGACTGGACTCTCACTATGATGTTAGATCCACTATGGACTGGACTCTCACTATTATGTTGGATCCACTATGGACCGGACTCTCACACTATTATGTTGGATCCACTATGGACTGGACTCTCACTATTATGTTAGATCCACTATGGACTGGACTCTCACTATTATGTTAGATCCACTATGGACTGGACTCTCACTATGATGTTGGATCCACTATGGACTGGACTCTCACTATGATGTTGGATCCACTATGGACTGGACTCTCACTGTTATGTTAGATCCACTATGGACTGGACTCTCACTATGATGTTGGATCCACTATGGACTGGACTCTCACTATTATGTTAGATCCACTATGGACTGGACTCTCACTATGATGTTGGATCCACTATGGACTGGACTCTCACTGTTATGTTAGATCCACTATGGACTGGACTCTCACTATGATGTTGGATCCACTATGGACTGGACTCTCACTATTATGTTAGATCCACTATGGACTGGACTCTCACTATGATGTTAGATCCACTATGGACTGGACTCTCACTATTATGTTAGATCCACTATGGACCGGACTCTCACACTATTATGTTGGATCCACTATGGACTGGACTCTCACTATTATGTTAGATCCACTATGGACTGGACTCTCACTATGATGTTGGATCCACTATGGACTGGACTCTCACTATTATGTTGGATCCACTATGGACTGGACTCTCACTATTATGTTAGATCCACTATGGACTGGACTCTCACTAATATGTTAGACCCACTATGGACTGGACTCTCACTATTATGTTAGATCCACTATGGACTGGACTCTCACTATTATGTTAGATCCACTATGGACTGGACTCTCACTATGATGTTGGATCCACTATGGACTGGACTCTCACTATTATGTTGGATCCACTATGGACTGGACTCTCACTATTATGTTAGATCCACTATGGACTGGACTCTCACTATTATGTTAGATCCACTATGGACTGGACTCTCACTATTATGTTAGATCCACTATGGACTGGACTCTCACTATTATGTTAGATCCACTATGGACCGGACTCTCACTATTATGTTAGATCCACTATGGACTGGACTCTCAAGTTATTATGTTATATTATAAATATAATTCACTTCACTTCACTGCTTTATCCGATTACCTGATTAATCAGTAAATTATTTGATTGCTAAAATATTCCATAGCTGATATTATTCAATATTCGATACTTCAGGTTGATATGCATTGCAGCGACATCGGCCATGGGGCGGTTTAGCTCGGTTGGTAGAGCTGCCGTGCCAGCAACTTGAGGGTTGCAGGTTCGATTCCCGCCTCCGCCATCCTAGTCACTGCCGTTGTGTCCTTGGGCAAGACACTTTACCCACCTGCTCCCAGTGCCACCCACGCTGGTTTAAATGTAACTTAGATATTGGGTTTCACTATGTAAAGCGCTTTGAGTCACTAGAGAAAAGCGCTATATAAATATAATTCACTTCACACGTGTCCTGGGTCTTCCCCGTGGCCTCCTACCGGTTGGACGCGCCCTAAACACCTCCCTCGGGAGGCGTTCGGGTGGCATCCTGACCAGATGTCCGAACCACCTCATCTGGCTCCTCTCCTTGTATTCCCTTTATATTTACATCCAACACAATTTCCCAACTCGTAAGGAAACGGGGTTCGTACTTGCGACAACCTCACTTCATTTGACACTCACGCAGATTTAGAAATGAAAATATTGAAAGTCCACCGTGATTAACCAGATGCACATTTTGTGTGTGAGCACAAACCTGGTTGCTGTAGGCCTGAGGGGCCAGCTGCTTGTACAACGGAGCCACCTCGGTTGCCAGATGCTGGAAGTTGTTCCTGAGTTTGTCCTCCTGGGTAGAACGACAATCGGGTCACAATGCGTAGAAACAAGGTCGACGTTGAGTCTTCCCGCAGTGAGTACCTGTTCAGGATGCTCTCCTTGCAGCCGGAACTTGCGCGGTATTTTGCTTCGGGCGTATTTACAGCCGTTAAAATACATACTCCAGGAGCAGCCGAAAGAGAAGGAAGCACCACAGGTGTCAGGGTCCTTGCCTTGGCATGCACAGGTGCGACTGCAAGGAGAAAGTCGAGCACATCGTCAGGATATTGAACCTCGGTTGTGCCAGCAACTTAAGGGTTGCAGGTTCGATTCCCGCCTCCGCCATCCTAGTCACTGCCGTTGTGTCCTTGGGCAAGACACTTTACCCACCTGCTCCCAGTGCCACCCACACTGGTTTAAATGTAACTTAGATATTGGGTTCCACTATGTAAAGCGCTTTGAGTCACTAGAGAAAAAGCGCTATATAAAAAATATAATTCACATGAACAATAACACAGAGTTAAAGGTAAATTGAGCAAATTGGCTATTTCTGGCAATTTATTTAAGTGTGTATCAAACTGGTAGCCCTTGGCATTAATCAGTATCCAAGAAGTAGCTCTTGGTTTCAAAAAGGTTGGTATAGCTCGGTTGGTAGAACGGTTATGCCAGCAACTTGAGGGTTGCAGGTTCGATTCCCGCCTCCGCCATCCTAGTCAATGCCGTTGTGTCCTTGGGCAAGACACTTTGCCCACCTGCTCCCAGTGCCACCCACACTGGTTTAAATGTAACTTAGATATTGGGTTTCACTATGTAAAGCGCTTTGAGTCACTAGAGAAAAAGCGCTATATAAAAAATATAATTCACATGAACAATAACACAGAGTTAAAGGTAAATTGAGCAAATTGGCTATTTCTGGCAATTTATTTAAGTGTGTATCAAACTGGTAGCCCTTGGCATTAATCAGTATCCAAGAAGTAGCTCTTGGTTTCAAAAAGGTTGGTATAGCTCGGTTGGTAGAACGGCTATGCCAGCAACTTGAGGGTTGCAGGTTCGATTCCCGCCTCCGCCATCCTAGTCACTGCCGTTGTGTCCTTGGGCAAGACACTTTACCCACCTGCTCCCAGTGCCACCCACACTGGTTTTAAAATGTAACTTAGATATTGGGTTTCACTATGTAAAGCGCTTTGAGTCACTAGAGAAAAAGCGCTATATAAAAAATATAATTCACATGAACAATAACACAGAGTTAAAGGTAAATTGAGCAAATTGGCTATTTCTGGCAATTTATTTAAGTGTGTATCAAACTGGTAGCCCCTTGGCATTAATCAGTATCCAAGAAGTAGCTCTTGGTTTCAAAAAGGTTGGTATAGCTCGGTTGGTAGAACGGCTATGCCAGCAACTTGAGGGTTGCAGGTTCGATACCCGCCTCCGCCATCCTAGTCACTGCCGTTGTGTCCTTGGGCAAGACACTTTACCCACCTGCTCCCAGTGCCACCCACACTGGTTTAAATGTAACTTAGATATTGGGTTTCACTATGTAAAGCGCTTTGAGTCAATGGAGAAAAGCGCTATATAAATATAATTCACTTCACAACTGTAGCAAAATGTTGTTTACATCGTGGAATTGTTGTCACACTGTGGAACTTCCGTTTCTGGAGTCCACACAAGAGTTGTCTTAAACTGTCGTGGTTATTGTACGGTTATTCTGGTGGTTAGACCAGGGGTCACCAACGCCAGGTCGCCCGCTGGCCTGTTCTAAAAATAGCTCAAATAGCAGCACTTACCAGTGAGCTGCCTCTATTTTTTTTTAAATTGTATTTATTTACTAGCAAGCCGGTCTCGCTTTGCTGGACATTTTTAATTCTAAGAGAGACAAAACTCAAATAGAATTTGAAAATCCAAGAAAATATTTTCAAGACTTGGTCTTCACTTGTTTAAATAAATTCGTTAATTTTTTTACTTTGCTTCTTATAACTTTCAGAAAGACAATTTTAGAGAAAAAATACAACCTTAAAAATGATTTTAGGATTTTTAAACACATATACCTTTTTACCTTTTAAATTCCTTCCTCTTCTATCCTGACAGTTTAAATCAATGTTCAAGTAAATGTATTTTTTTAATTGTAAATCAGGGCAAGGAAAAACTCAACCCAATGGGACAATGAGAAACCTTGGAGAGGACTGCAGATGTGGGACCCACCCCCCATAGTCCAGTCCATAGTGGATCTAGCATAATAGTGAGAATCCAGTCCTTTGTGGATCTTACATAATAGTGAGAGTCCAGTCCATAGTGGATCTAACATAATAGTGAGAGTCCAGTCCATAGTGGATCTAACATAATAGTGTGAGAGTCCAGTCCATAGTGGATCTAACATAATAGTTTGAGAGTCCAGTCCTTAGTGGATCTAACATAATAGTGAGAGTCCGGTCCATAGTGGATCTAACATAATAATGTGAGAGTCCAGTCCATAGTGGATCTAACATATTATGTTAGATCCACTATGGACTGAACTCCAGTGAGAGTCCAGTCCATAGTGGAACTAACATAATAGTGAGAATCCAGTCCATAGTGGATCTAACATAACAGTGTGGGAGTCCAGTCCATAGTGGATCTAACATAATAGTTTGAGAGTCCAGTCCTTAGTGGATCTAACATAATAGTGAGAGTCCAGTCCATAGTGGGTCTAAGATAATAGTGAGAGTCCAGTCCATAGTGGATCTAACATAATAGTGAGAGTCCAGTCCATAGTGGGTCTAACATAATAGTGAGAGTCCAGTCCATAGTGGATCTAACATAATAATGTGAGAGTCCAGTCCATGGTGGATCTAATGTAATAGTGAGAGTCCAGTCCATAGTGGATCTAACATAATAGTGAGAGTCCAGTCCATAGTGGGTCTAACATAATAGTGAGAGTCCAGTCCATAGTGGATCTAACATAATAATGTGAGAGTCCAGTCCATGGTGGATCTAACATAATAATGTGAGAGTCCAGTCCATGGTGGATCTAATGTAATAGTGAGAGTCCAGTCCATAGTGGATCTAACATAATAATGTGAGAGTCCAGTCCATGGTGGATCTAACATAATAGTGAGAGTACAGTCCATCGTGGATCCAACATAATAGTGAGAGTCCAGTCCATAGTGGATCTAACATAATAATGGGAGTCCAGTCCTTAGTGGATCTAACATAATAGTGAGAGTCCAGTCCTTAGTGGATCCAACATAATAGTGAGAGTCCAGTCCATAGTGGATCTAACATAATAGTGAGAGTCCAGTCCATAGTTGATCCAACATAATAGTGAGAGTCCAGTCCTTAGTGGATCTAACATAATAGTGAGAGTCCAGTCCTCAGTGGATCTAACATACTAGTGAGAGTCCAGTCCTTAGTGGACCCAACATACTAGTGAGAGTCCAGTCCATAGTGGATCTAACATAATAGTGAGAGTACAGTCCATAGTGGATCCAACATAATAGTGAGAGTACAGTCCATAGTGGATCCAACATAATAGTGAGAGTCCAGTCCTTAGTGGATCTAACATAATAGTGAAAGTCCAGTCCTTAGTGGATCCAACATACTAGTGAGAGTCCAGTCCTTAGTTGGGCCTGCAGGAGACGATCCCGAGCGGAGATGTTATTAATAATAAAAATAACAAATAGTTATTTGACTGCAATAAGAAACATATGTTTAATGTATATTAAGCTTTCTGTTAAATAAAGCCGATAATTAATTATATTTGTGACCCCCGTTTATTTTGAAAAAAAACAACACTTTGGTACCAGTACCAGAATATTGGTATCAACAACCCTACTTGATAATGTTGCAAGTATACCGTAGTGACCGAAGTATTCTATATGAGTCGTGCATAGTACTCAATTCTGCTTGGACAAGGCCAGGGTTTAGACTCGTGAAAACAGATGCACCACAGTTGTAGTCTAAAGACAAACATACCATATTTCCCTGAATTGCCGCAGGGTTTATAGCATGCACCTGCCTAGAATTACTGCCGGGTCAAACTTGTTTCGCGAAATATTATTTTTATTAGCGCATGTCTAGAAATTCCGTCGGGTCAACTCGTTTCGCAAAATAATTAGCATATGTCTAGAATTTCCACTGGGTCAAACTCGTCACGTCACGAGTGACACTTCAACTGTCATCATTTTCAAAATGTATGAGGCTGATTTCAATCATCTGAAATCGCATAAAGGGAAGAAGATTAAGAGCTATTCAGTAGGATTTAAGGTCCAAGCTATTGAATATGCTAGAAAAAAACAGTAAGCAGCTATGTGTTATTAATATACCGTAGCTGCGTGTGTCAAATATGAGTCATTAAATGACTCCCGCCTCCTGGTGGTAGAGGGCGCTAGTGATCCTTCTTGCGACTACTCGGCTGCAGAAGAAGTGACAACAAGCAGCGATCGTTTATCTTTTCCTCTCGCTTGCACTTTTAACATGGAGGATTACATATCTAAAATAAAACCGTTTTCTAAACTGGACTTTCAATGGAAGCAGGAGGTAATAAAGGAAGATCTCCATCGAGACAAAGAGACTTTTAAAACTGGAAAAAGATAAGGAAGACTTCTATAAACAAGTTTGATCAGAAGGAGCTGCGCATGGACTTCATTTATAAGTAAAGCTAAGACCATAGTAACGTTTTTTTATTAAATGTGCTTTTAATGATGGTATCCTTACATCACACTCAAATTTATAAGCGCAGGCCTAAATTTACCACATGCCTTTGGTAAACGCCGGATTTAGAAGAGGTTTTAAATTAATAAGTCGGTGGCGATTCAAGGAAATACAGTAAGCAACACAACGTCATGCAACTTTAGAAAGAAAAAATAAATGTCACTTACTCATCGTTGAGGCCACAGCGTCGACTGGTGGGGTTTCCGTACTGGGTGAGGGTGTCACTCAGCTCGCGGTACAGTTTGTCGGCCAGAGGCTTGGGGACGCCCTCCCAAGCCATGATGAGGATGATGATGACCGCGTTGGCACAGTGGTGGCCGGCACGATGCCGCACCAGACACAGCAGCTTCTCCTTCTCACATGATCGACGAATCACCTGATGGCAAACAAGGTTTAGTGTTAGTAAAACATATAAATGCTCATGTTGACCTGCAGAATGAAAGCAATCATCCTGTAAATGTTTAAACTTGCAGTCAGTTTTTTGGATGGAACCTCATTGAAGTTTGAGGTGGTGAACCCAACACTTATAACCAGTCAGTTTCAAAATCAAATACCGTATTTTCTGGACCATAGGACTGGACTCTCACACCACTATGTTAGATCCACTATGGACTGGACTCTCACTATTATGTTAGATCCACTATGGACTGGACTCTCACTATTATGTTAGATCCACTATGGACTGGACTCTCACTATTATGTTGGATCCACTATGGACTAGACTCTCTCACTATCATGCTAGATCCACTATGGACTGGAATCTCTCACTATTATGCTAGATCAACTACGGACTGGACTCTCACTATTATGTTACATCCACTATGGACTGGACTCTCACACTATTATGTTAGATCCACTATGGACTGAACTCTCTCACTATTATGTTAGATCCACTATGGACTGGACTCTCTCACTATTATGCTAGATCAACTACGGACTGGACTCTCACTATTATGTTACATCCACTATGGACTGGACTCTCACACTATTATGTTAGATCCACTATGGACTGAACTCTCTCACTATTATGTTAGATCCACTATGGACAGGACTCTCACTATGATGTTAGATCCACTATGGACTGGACTCTCACACTATCATGTTAGATCCACTATGGACTGGACTCTCACTATAATGTTAGATCCACTATGGACTCTCACACTATTATGTTAGATCCACTATGGACTGGAATCTCTCACTATTATGCTAGATCAACTACGGACTGGACTCTCACTATTATGTTAGATCCACTATGGACTGGACTCTCACACTATTATGTTACATCCACTATGGACTGGACTCTCTCACTATTATGCTACATCCACTATGGACTGGACTCTCACACTATTATGTTAGATCCACTATGGACTGAACTCTCTCACTATTATGTTAGATCCACTATGGACTGGACTCTCACTATGATGTTAGATCCACTATGGACTGGACTCTCACACTATCATGTTAGATCCACTATGGACTGGACTCTCACTATAATGTTAGATCCACTATGGACTCTCACACTATTATGTTAGATCCACTATGGACTGGACTCTTACTATTATGTTAGATCCACTATGGACTGGACTCTCTCACTATTATGTTAGATCCACTATGGACTGGACTCTCACTATGATGTTAGATCCACTATGGACTGGACTCTCACACTATCATGTTAGATCCACTATGGACTGGACTCTCACATTATCATGTTAGATCCACTATGGACTGGACTCTCACTATAATGTTAGATCCACTATGGACTCTCACACTATTATGTTAGATCCACTATGGACTGGACTCCCACTATTATGTTGGATCCACTATGGACTGGACTCTCACTATTATGTTACATCCACTATGGACTGGACTCTCACTATTATGTTAGATCCACTATAGACTGGACTCTCACTATTATGTTGGATCCACTATGGACTGGACTCTCACTATTATGTTAGATCCACTATGGACTGGACTCTCACTATTATGTTAGATCCACTATGGACTGGACTCTCACTATTATGTTGGATCCACTATGGACTGGACTCTCACTATTATGTTGGATCCACTATGGACTGGACTCTCACTATTATGTTGGATCCACTATGGACTGGACTCTCACTATTATGTTAGATCCACCATGGACTGGACTCTCATTATTATGTTAGATCCACTATGGACTGGACTTTCACTATTACGTTAGATCCACTATGGACTGGACTTTCACTATTATGTTAGATCCACTTGATGTGAGTTGCATAGGTCACCAGATTGTGGATCCTCTTATAATGACCATAAGACTAATAATACTAACACAGGCGTTATGTCCTTACCCATTTAGCAATCGGGCATCCTCTTGAGCTCTTCCCCTCTCTGCCTGTGTACACCACTTTTTCTATCCGGACAGCATCTCCTTTCTCGCCATACCTGCACATGAGAAAAGTAACACCCGTCAGATCTGGATTATAGTCCCCATCCAACGCCGTCTTGATCCTAGTAGAACTGTAGAAGTCAAGTCATATTTGCCTGAGTAAATGCAAAATGTACTAGCTTTGACTCGGTCCAAACACTAGAGGGCAGTGTTTTCCTGGGAGTGGGCAGCCACAACTTTCATTGACTGCTTAGCTTCTTGTGAAGTAATAGTAGTAGAGATTGGGACAAAGAAGTTGGGAAAGGTGGCAATAAATACTGATAAAGTTGAGGAATGCTCATCAAACACTTATTTGGAACATCCCACAGGTGTGCAGGCTAATTGGGAACAGGTGGGGGTGACATGATTGGGGTATAAAAACAGCTTCCCCCAAAAAATGCTCAGTTCTTTCACAAGAAAGGATGGGGCGAGGTACACCCCTTTGTCCACACTGCGTGAACAAATAGTCAAACAGTTAAAAACAACGTTTCTCAAAGTGCAATTGCAAGACTTTAGGGATTTCAACATCTACGCTCCATAATATCATCAAAAGGTTCAGAGAATCTGGAGAAATCACTCCACGTAAGCCGGAAACCAACATTGAATGACCATGACCTTCCATCCCTCAGACGGCACTGTATCAAAAAACCGACATCAGTCTCTAAAGGATAATCACCACATGGGCTCAGGAACACTTCAGAAAACCACTCTCACGAAATACAGTTGGTCGCTATATTATGTAAGTGCAAGTTAAGCTCTACAATGCAAAGCGAAAGTCATTTATCAACAACATCCAGAAACGCCGCCGGCTTCTCTGGGCCCGAGATTATCTAAGATGAACTGATGCAAAGTCCCAACTACTTTGGCACGTGTTCCAGCCATGAAATTCTAATTTATTTATTATTTGCAAAAAAAATAAATGTAATGAATTTGAACATCGAATATGGTCAGTGCCATGTCTCTTCTTCTGTCTTCTAACATGACACAAACCTTCTTAAATGTTAAAAATCCCACTATTTATATGAAACATGCTTGACTAGTATATCAGTATTTAACGAGCGCCACTTTGTCCTACTAATTTTGCAAGTCATTAACGCAGCGTAGTTTGTTTACTTGATGCTGCCACAGAAAGACACGTTTTATGCCCCTCCTTCTTTTACTCTCATTTCGTCCACCAAATGTTTTATGCTGTGCGTGAATGCACAAAAGGTGAGCTTTGTTGACGTTGTTGACTTGTGCGGCGTGCTGATCAGGCATATTTGGACAGTGCATGACTGCAAGCTAATCCATGTTAGCTGTGTGGACATAATGCATGATTATGCCTCCTCGTATTTGAGTATATTTCAGCTCATTTTATTTGCCGTTTCCTTCAACTTGGACACACACATCCATACCTTTGGCCGTCTAAGCCACTCATTTCCAGGAGTTATCTCACCCCCTGAAGACCCTCCGTTTGGTTAATGTTTTCCAATGTCGTAAAAATGTGTAGAATAAATATTACATTTTAATATTTTTGTCAACGAAGATTTGTGTCATTTTGATAGTAGGCTAATATAGACACTTACATCATGTGTTGCCTTCATTATGACACTTATATAAGACTTTTAAAGTAATTTTGATAGTAGGCCAAGATAGACACTACATCATGTGTTGCCTTCATTATGACACTTATAAAGTCATTTTGATAGTAGGCTAATATAGCCAATATAACACTTGCATCATGTGTTGCCTTCATTATAACACTTATATAAGACTTTTAAAGTCATTTTGATAGTAGGCTAATATAGCTTATATAGACACTTACATCATGTGTTGTCTTCATTGTAACACTTATATAAGACTTTTAAAGTCATTTTGATAGTAGGCTAATATAGACACTTACATCATGTGTTGCCTTCATTATGACACTTATATAAGACTTATAAAGTCATTTTGATAGTAGGCTATTATAGACACTTACATCATGTGTTGCCTTTATTATGACACTTATAAAGTCATTTTGATAGTAGGCTAATATAGACACTTGCATCATGTGTTGCCTTCATTATAACACTTATACAAGACTTTTAAAGTCATTTTGATAGTAGGCTAATATAGCTTATATAGACACTTACATCATGTGTTGTCTTCATTGTAACACTTATATAAGACTTTTAAAGTCATTTTGATAGTAGGCTAATATAGACACTTACATCATGTGTTGCCTTCATTATGACACTTATATAAGACTTATAAAGTCATTTTGATAGTAGGCTATTATAGACACTTACATCATGTGTTGCCTTTATTATGACACTTATACAAGACTTTTAAAGTCATTTTGATAGTAGGCTACTATAGCTTATATAGACACTTACATCATGTGTTGTCTTCATTGTAACACTTATATAAGACTTTTAAAGTCATTTTGATAGTAGGCTAATATAGACACTTACATCATGTGTTGCCTTCATTGTAACACTTATATAAGACTTTTAAAGTCATTTTAATAGTAGGCTAATATAGACACTTACATCATGTGTTGCCTTCATTGCAACACTTATATAAGACTTTTAAAGTTATTTTGATAGTAGGCTATTATAGACACTTACATCATGTGTTGCCTTCATTATAACACTTATATAACACTTTTAAAGTCATTTTGATAGTAGGCTAATATAGACACTTACATCATGTGTTGCCTTCATTATGACACTTATATAAGACTTTTAAAGTCATTTTGATAGTAGGCTAATATAGACACTTACATCATGTGTTGCCTTCATTATAACACTTATATAACACTTTTAAAGTCATTTTGATAGTAGGCTATTATAGACACTTACATCATGTGTTGCCTTCATTATGACACTTATATAAGACTTTTAAAGTCATTTTGATAGTAGGCTAATATAGACACTTACATCATGTGTTGCCTTCATTATAACACTTATATAACACTTTTAAAGTCATTTTGATAGTAGGCTATTATAGACACTTACATCATGTGTTGCCTTCATTATGACACTTATATAAGACTTTTAAAGTCATTTTGATAGTAGGCTAATATAGACACTTACATCATGTGTTGCCTTCATTATAACACTTATATAACACTTTTAAAGTCATTTTGATAGTAGGCTATTATAGACACTTACATCATGTGTTGCCTTCATTATGACACTTATATAAGACTTTTAAAGTCATTTTGATAGTAGGCTAATATAGACACTTACATCATGTGTTGCCTTCATTATAACACTTATATAACACTTTTAAAGTCATTTTGATAGTAGGCTAATATAGACACTTACATCATGTGTTGCCTTCATTATGACACTTATATAAGACTTTTAAAGTCATTTTGATAGTAGGCTAATATAGACACTTACATCATGTGTTGCCTTCATTGCAACACTTATATAAGACTTTTAAAGTTATTTTGATAGTAGGCTAATATAGACACTTACATCGTATGTTGCCTTCATTATGACACTTATATAAGACTTTTAAAGTCATTTTGATAGTAGGCTATTATAGACACTTACATCATGTGTTGCCTTCATTGTAACACTTATATAAGACTTTTAAAGTCATTTTGATAGTAGGCTAATATAGACACTTACATCATGTGTTGCCTTCATTATAACACTTATATAACACTTTTAAAGTCATTTTGATAGTAGGCTATTATAGACACTTACATCATGTGTTGCCTTCATTATGACACTTATATAAGACTTTTAAAGTCATTTTGATAGTAGGCTAATATAGACACTTACATCATGTGTTGCCTTCATTATAACACTTATATAACACTTTTAAAGTCATTTTGATAGTAGGCTATTATAGACACTTACATCATGTGTTACCTTCATTATGACACTTATATAAGACTTTTAAAGTCATTTTGATAGTAGGCTAATATAGACACTTACATCATGTGTTGCCTTCATTATAACACTTATATAACACTTTTAAAGTCATTTTGATAGTAGGCTAATATAGACACTTACATCATGTGTTGCCTTCATTATGACACTTATATAAGACTTTTAAAGTCATTTTGATAGTAGGCTAATATAGACACTTACATCATGTGTTGCCTTCATTATAACACTTATATAACACTTTTAAAGTCATTTTGATAGTAGGCTATTATAGACACTTACATCATGTGTTGCCTTCATTATGACACTTATATAAGACTTTTAAAGTCATTTTGATAGTAGGCTAATATAGACACTTACATCATGTGTTGCCTTCATTATAACACTTATATAACACTTTTAAAGTCATTTTGATAGTAGGCTAATATAGACACTTACATCATGTGTTGCCTTCATTATGACACTTATATAAGACTTTTAAAGTCATTTTGATAGTAGGCTAATATAGACACTTACATCATGTGTTGCCTTCATTATAACACTTATATAACACTTTTAAAGTCATTTTGATAGTAGGCTATTATAGACACTTACATCATGTGTTGCCTTCATTATGACACTTATATAAGACTTTTAAAGTCATTTTGATAGTAGGCTAATATAGACACTTACATCATGTGTTGCCTTCATTATAACACTTATATAACACTTTTAAAGTCATTTTGATAGTAGGCTATTATAGACACTTACATCATGTGTTGCCTTCATTATGACACTTATATAAGACTTTTAAAGTCATTTTGATAGTAGGCTAATATAGACACTTACATCATGTGTTGCCTTCATTATAACACTTATATAACACTTTTAAAGTCATTTTGATAGTAGGCTATTATAGACACTTACATCATGTGTTGCCTTCATTATGACACTTATATAAGACTTTTAAAGTCATTTTGATAGTAGGCTAATATAGACACTTACATCATGTGTTGCCTTCATTATAACACTTATATAACACTTTTAAAGTCATTTTGATAGTAGGCTAATATAGACACTTACATCATGTGTTGCCTTCATTATGACACTTATATAAGACTTTTAAAGTCATTTTGATAGTAGGCTAATATAGACACTTACATCATGTGTTGCCTTCATTGCAACACTTATATAAGACTTTTAAAGTTATTTTGATAGTAGGCTAATATAGACACTTACATCGTATGTTGCCTTCATTATGACACTTATATAAGACTTTTAAAGTCATTTTGATAGTAGGCTATTATAGACACTTACATCATGTGTTGCCTTCATTGTAACACTTATATAAGACTTTTAAAGTCATTTTGATAGTAGGCTAATATAGACACTTACATCATGTGTTGCCTTCATTATAACACTTATATAGAACTTATAAAGTCATTTTGATAGTAGGCTAATATAGACACTTACATCGTGTGTTGTCTTCATTATAACACTTATATAAGACTTTTAAAGTCATTTTTATAGTAGGCTAATATAGACACTTACATCATGTGTTACCTTCGTTATAACACTTATATAAGACTTTTAAATTATTTTTGATAGTAGGCTAATATTATACAATATTGTGATGGGCCCCCACACACACACATACATACATACACACATACATACATACATACATACATACATACAGTCACATGTACTCCTATTCCTCAATTTGATTGCAAATTTGCAGTCCTGTTTTCGAGGAACAAACTTTGGGAACTTGGTTCGAGGCGTGGGTGTGTTGAAATGACTCCCAGTGGGATCCTCCCATACCAATATCTTTTAATACGTTCTTATTTCTGCGAGTCAGCTTTTATGCGGGAGTACGTGGGCCCAGTCTGGGATCAGGGGGGTTGCGTCAGGTCATCGGAACTTGTCAGAAGCCGGCTCATGGTTCATATCAAATCTCCTGACAGCTTGATACCTGCCATTGTGAGAACTTCAACCCTGACCAGATCTGGCGTGACAGTGAGCACAAAGACTTCCCGGTGAAAGGGAACCACCCGAAGATGGCAGAGAGTTGGGGGGCAGGGGGGGGTTGGTAAGCTCTTTCACCACAGGAAGGCCGGCCTGGGTCAGGGGTGGGTCAAAGGTCACCCAGGAACTAAGGGGTCTTACTGAGTTACGTCATTTCTCAAACAACAATAAAGTTTCTGGCCTAACATCCCCCTCGGCCCTCAGTCGGGACTAATGACACCGTGGAACAATTCAGCATGAACAATGGATGTTGGCCATTAGAGGGGAAAAAATAAATAAATGTGTAAGTAAATATGCAGCCGTCATTTTAAGTGGACTTAAGTCTTTTCACCTGTTTAGTTGCAAGCCATCTTAAAGGGGAACATTATCACCAGACATATGTAAGTGTCAATATATACCTTGATGGTGCAGAAAAAAGACCATCTATTTTTTTAACCGATTTCCGAACTCTAAATGGGTGAATTTTGGCGAATTAAACGCCTTTCTGTTTATCGCGCTGGAGGAGATGACGTCAGAATGTGACGTCGCCGAGGTAACACAGCAGCCATTTTCATTTTCAACACATTACAAACACCGGGTCTCAGCTCTGTTATTTTCCGTTTTTTTGACTATTTTTTGGAACCTTGGAGACATCATGCCTCGTCGGTGTGTTGTCGGAGGGTGTAACAACACTAAAAGGGAGGGATTCAAGTTGCACCACTGGCCCGAAGATGCCAAAGTGTCTGCCGCCAGACCCCCATTGAATGTACCAGAGTGTCTCCACATTTTAGGCAGACATGGCACAGAGATGTATGGATAACCTGCAGATGCATTTGCAACGATAGTCAATGAAATCACAAAGGTGAGTTTTGTTGATGTTGACTGTCAGCTAATCGATGCTAACATGCTATTTACCGGCGGTGCTAAAGCAGACATGGTACAGAGATGTATGGATAACCTGTAGATGCATTTGCAACTATAAAGTCAACGAAATCACAAAGGTGAGTTTTGTTGATGTTGACTGCCAGCTAATTGATGCTAACATGCTACGCTAATCGATGCTAACATGCTATTTACCGGCGGTGCTAAAGCAGACATGGCACAGAGATGTATGGATAACCTGCAGATGCATTTGCAACGATAGTCAATGAAATCACAAAGGTGAGTTTTGTTGATGTTGACTGTCAGCTAATCGATGCTAACATGCTATTTACCGGCGGTGCTAAAGCAGACATGGTACAGAGATGTATGGATAACCTGTAGATGCATTTGCAACTATAAAGTCAACGAAATCACAAAGGTGAGTTTTGTTGATGTTGACTGCCAGCTAATTGATGCTAACATGCTACGCTAATCGATGCTAACATGCTATTTACCGGCGGTGCTTAAGCAGACATGGCACAGAGATGTATGAATAACCTGCAGATGCATTTGCAACGATAGTCAATGAAATCACAAAGGTGAGTTTTGTTGATGTTGACTGCCAGCTAATCGATGCTAACATGCTATTTACCGGCGGTGCTAAAGCAGACATGGTACAGAGATGTATGGATAACCTGTAGATGCATTTGCAACTATAAAGTCAACGAAATCACAAAGGTGAGTTTTGTTGATGTTGACTGCCAGCTAATCGATGCTAACAGGCTACGCTAATCGATGCTAACATGCTATTTACCGGCGGTGCTAAAGCAGACATGGCACAGAGATGTATGGATCACCTGTAGATGCATTTGCAACTATAAAGTCAACGAAATCACAAAGGTGAGTTTTGTTGATGTTGACTGCCAGCTAATCGATGCTAACATGCTACGCTAATCGATGCCAACATGCTATTTACCGGCGGTGCTAAAGCAGACATGGCACAGAGATGTATGGATAACCTGCAGATGCATTTGCAACTATATTACGTTTCCTTCCACCCACATTTAATGCGAAACAAACACTTACCAATCGACGGATTTAAGTTGCTCCAGTGTCAAAAGATGCGAAAGTCCTGATCGTTTGGTCCGCACATTTTACCAGCGATGCTAACGCAGCTATTCGGCCATGCTATGGCTATGAATAGCGTCAATAGCTATTCGCTCAAAAGCTTCAGTTTCTTCTTCAATATTTTCATACTCCAACCATCTGTTTCAATACGTGCGTAATCTGTTGAATCGCTTAAGTCGCTGAAATCCGAGTTTGAATCCGAGCTAATGTCACTATATCTTGCTGTGGTATTCCCATTGTTTGTTTACATTGGCAGCACTGTGTGACGTCACAGGGAAATGGCCAGTGTCTTCGCAGAGAGTCGAAAATAAGGCACTTTAAAGCTTTATTTAGGGATATTCCGAGACCGGTAAAATTTTGAAAAAAACTTCAAAAAATACAACAAGCCACTGGGAACTAATTTTTATTGTTTTTAACCCTTTTGAAATTGTGATAATGTTCCCCTTTAAGATGCACCTTGTTGCCTCTTATAAAAATAAAGAGATTATTTTGATTCCTCCAAATCACTGTATTCTTAAAGGGAAATGCATTTTTTATTTTTATTTTGCTCATCAATCACAATCATGATGAAAGACATGACGCAAATGTTTTTTTACATGCATTCTAACTCGGAAATAAACGTAAACAAAAGTCCGCTTACAGTCCTCTATTCCGCCTGTAAAATCCAATAAAATACAAACCACATCTCCATATGAGTTGGGAAATTATGTTAGATGTAAATATAAACAGAATACAATGATTTCCAAATCATTTTCAAACTGATAAACATTTTTTTGTTTGCAAATAATCATTAACTCTAGAATTTGATGCCAGCAACATGTGACAAAGAAGTTCAGAAAGGTGGCAATAAATACTGATAAAGTTGAGGAATGCTCATCAAACACTTATTTGCAACATCCCACAGGTGTGCAGGCTAATTGGGAACAGGTGGGTGCCATGATTGGGTATAAAAACAGCTTCCCCAAAAAATGCTCAGTCTTTCACAAGAAAGGATGGGGCGAGGTACACCCCTTTGTCCACAACTGCGTGAGCAAATAGTCAAACAGTTTAAGAACAACATTTCTCAAAGTGCAATTGCAAGAAATTTAGGGATTTCAACATCTACGCTCCATAATATCATCAAAAGGTTCAGAGAATCTGGAGAAATCACTCCACGTAAGCGGCATGGCCGGAAACCAACATTGAATGACAGTGACCTTCGATCCCTCAGACGGCACTGTATCAAAAACCGACATCAATTTCTGAAGGATATCACCACATTGGCTCAGGAACACTTCAGAAAACCACTGTCACTAAATACAGTTGGTCGCTACATCTGTAAGTGCAAGTTAAAGCTCTACTATGCAAAGTGAAAGTCATTTATCAACAACATCCAGAAACGCCGCCAGCTTCTCTGGGCCCGAGATCAAATACAATGGACTGATGCAAAGTGGAAAAATGTTCTGTGGTCTGACGAGTCCACATTTCAAATTGTCAAATATAAAAGATAAGGAAGACTTCTATAAACAAGTTATCGCATACTTGCCAACCCTCCCGGATTTTCCGGGAGACTCTCGAAATCCAGCGCCTCTCCCGAAAACCTTCCGGGACAAATTTTCTCCCGAAATTCAGACGGAGCTGGAGGCCACGCCCACTCCAGCTCCATGAGAACCTGACTCAATGTTGTGACCCTCTTAAACAGGACAATACTGCCATCTACTGTACATAGAATAGAATGTAAATATATTCTACATTTAAGTGCAGTCAAAGAACATGCATTAGGGAGTCTGTTCTGAAGCCCACAGTAAAGAGACGTAACTTCATCACGTCGCCCGGTTATTGACTCCAACCCAATATATTACACCGTCGACGAGCAAAATGAAGAAATACGCTTGCAAGTTCCAGAACGAATGGAAACAAGAATTTCAGTTTATCCAGGAGAGTTCGAAGCGGAAGGGGTATGTTGCCTGTAGATTTTAGAGAACAGACTTCTCCATCGAACACGGTGAACGGATATACTCAGCCATGAACGGTCAGTCAGCGAAGAACATCGTTCACAATCCAGTATTATGGCCCACCTCGCAAAATGGAGACCAGATGGTGTAACTTATGCTGAGACAAAGATGGCTATGCTGATAGCTGGAAGCAACATCCCGTTCTCATTTGCGGATGTCTACAACAAATCCGTGAAGGATGTTCCCGGATTCCGAGATCGCTTGCCAATATGCAAATGGTAGAACAAAGGTTACTCAAATAGTGAAAGGTAAGTGTTGTTGTTGTTTTTTTAGTAACCAGCAAGCACAGTACAGTTAGTAGAACAACTGTGTTTTTATTACTGTGTATTTGATAGGTGCTGTCTGAAATTCAACTATTTATTTTATTTATATATATAATAAAATAAATATATATAGCTAGAATTCATTTAAAGTCAAGTATTTCATACATACATATACATATATATATATATATATATATATATATATGTAGGTGTGGGAGAAATCAAAAGACTACTTCATCTCTACAGAACTGTTTCATGAGGGGTTCCCTCAATCATCGGGAGATGAAAAAAATAAAAAAATAAAGATTTCCTGATGATTGAGGGAACCCCTCATGAAACAGTTCTGTAGAGATGAAGTAGTCTTGTGATTTTTCCCACACCTACATATATATATATATATATATATATATATATATATATATATATATATATATATATATATATATATATATATATATATATATATATGAAATATATATGAAATACTCCAGTTGGTGAATTACACGCCACCCCTCTTAACCATGCCCCCCCTGCCCCAACCACGCCTCTGCGCCCCCCACCCCCCCACCCCGACCACGCCTCCCCCAACCGCCACCCCCCACCTCCCGAAATCGGAGGTCTCAAGTTTGGCAAGTGTGAGTTATCGACGCTTTTGATCAGAAGGAGCTGCGCATGGACGTGGATGTGGGGGCGGTTTAGCTCGGTTGGTAGAGCGGCCGTGCCAGCGACTTGAGGGTTGCAGGTTCGATTCCCACTTCCGCCATCCTTGTCACTGCCGTTGTGTCCTTGGGCAAGACACTTTACCCACCTGCTCCCAGTGCCACCCGCACTGGTTTGAATGTCACTTAGATATTGGGTTTCACTATGTAAAGCGCTTTGAGTCACTAGAGAAAAAGCGCTATATAAATATAATTCACTTCACTTCATTTATAAGTAAAGGTAAGACAATAATAACGTTTTTTTTTATTACGAAATGTGATTTTCATGATGGTATCCTTACATCACACTCAAATTTTGTGAAGTGAATTATATTTTATATAGCGCTTTTCTCTAGTGACTCAAAGCGCTTTACATAGTGACACCCAATATCTAAGTGACATTCAAACCAGTGTGGGTGGCACTGGGAGCAGGTGGGTAAAGTGTCTTGCCCGAGGACAAAACGGCAGTAACTAGGATTGCACAAGCGGGGATCGAACATGCAACCCTCAAGTTGCTGGCACGGCCACTCTACCAACCGAGCTCTACCAACCCCATGATGGTATCCTTACATCACATTCAAATTCATAAGCGCCGGCCTAAATTTTCCGCATGTAAGCGCCGGAGTGAGAAGAGGTTTTAAATCAATTAGCGCAGGCTTGCCTTTACCGCATGCCTTTGGTAAACGTTGTAATGAGAGGAGTTTTTAAAATAATTAGCGCCCAGGTGGCAATTCAAAGAAATACGGTAACAGGGCTGGGTTTTAAAGGACTCCGCCTCCTGTAGCACCGTCCCTGCCTGCACAGCACCATGACAACAATGATGACCCCTGACTACTACTACTTAATACAAACTGTTTGGTTATTAAATACCTCCATCTTCTTCCTTTCCCTGCCTCACTCATCCTCTGCGGTCATCCCTCGCTCCCTCTCTCTCTCTTCTTATCTACGCTTCTCCTTCCATCATCTCCCTCATCCTCAGCTATCATCTGCTGCTGCTGCGTCTGCCTTAGCCTGCGTTGTGGTGATGAGGATGAGGATGATGCTATTTCCTGCTCCTCCTGCTGGATTCTGGGTCATGGATCCCCTAAGGACAAAATGCGGGGAGGAGGGGAATTGTGAGAGCGGAGGAAGAGAAAGCGACAACTAACCGTGTCTCCATCAGGTCTCTGATGGAGGCCACCGTGGGTCCAGATCCCAGGTGGTTGTAGTAAGGCCCTTCATCTTTCTCCAGGATTTGTTCTAAGGGGGGAAAAAACAAATGAATCATATTCCATACTTGAGATAATAGTTCAATTATCAGATATCTGCATTAAGTGAAGTGAAGTGAATGTTATTTATATAGCGCTTTTCTCTAGTGACTCAAAGCGCTTTACATAGTGAAACCCAATATCTAAGTTACATTTAAACCAGTGTGGGTGGCACTGGGAGCAGGTGGGTAAAGTGTCTTGCCCAAGGACACAAAGGCAGTGACTAGGATGGCGGAAGCGGGAATCGAACCTGCAACCCTCAAGTTGCGGGCACGGCCGCTCTACCAACCGAGCTATAGAAATATAGCTTGGTCCAATTTGTTAGATTGGATTTTAACCTATTTAAAACATGTCATCAACATTCTAAAATTAATCTTAATCAGGAAAAATGACTAATGATTTTTCCGTAATTGTTGTTTTTAATTTTTTCCAAAAGATTCGAATTAGCTAGTTTTTCCTCTTCATTTTTTTGGGGTTGAATTTTGAATTTTAAAGAGTCGAAATTGAAGATTAACTATGCTTTAAAATTTACTTTTCATTTTTTTCTGGTCTGCCGGATTATTTGACGTAGTTTGCCACATTTTTTATATAAATGATAAATGGGTTGTACTTGTATAGCGCTTTTCTACCTTCAAGGTACTCAAAGCGCTTTGACACTACTTCCACATTCACCCATTCACACACACACTGATGGAGGGAGCTGCCATGCAAGGCGCCAACCAGCACCCATCAGGAGCAAGGGTGAAGTATCTTGCTCAGGACACAATGGACGTAACGAGGTTGGTTCTAGGTGGGATTTGAACCAGTGACCCTCGGGTTGCGCACGGCCACTCTCCCACTGCGCCACGTCCTTTTGTATGGCCCGCCAAGTTTTTGTATGTGGTTTTTATGATGTTATATTATTAAACATATTTTACTTTGTTGTATTTTATATGGTCCGCCTTGTCATTTAATGTGGTCTGCCGAATTATTTTATGTAGTCTGCCACAATATTTTATACGGCCCGCCAATTTTTTGTATGTGGTTTATTGTATGTTATATTATTGTATATATTTTACTTTGTTGTACAAACCCTGTTTCCATATGAGTTGGGAAATTGTGATGTATTGTAACTATAAACGGAATACAATGATTTACAAATCATTTTCAGTCAATCAATCAATGTTTACTTATATAGCCCTAAATCACTAGTGTCTCAAAGGGCTGCACAAACCACCACGACATCCTCGGTAGGCCCACATAAGGGCAAGGAAAAACTCACACCCAGTGGGACGTCGGTGACAATGATGACCCAGTGGCCTAGTGGTTAGACCAGGGGTCACCAACGCGGTGCCCGTGGGCACCAGGTCGCCCGTAAGGACCAGATGAGTCGCCTGCTGGCCTGTTCAAAAAAATAGCTCAAATAGCAGCACTTACCAGTGAGCTGCCTCTATTTTTTAAATTGTATTTATTTACTAGCAAGCTGGTCTCGCTTTGCTCGACATTTTTAATTCTAACAGAGACAAAACTCAAATAGAATTTGTAAATCCCAAAAAATATTTTAAAGACTGAATGTAGTCTGTCTATCTGTGTTGGCCCTGCGATGAGGTGGCGACTTGTCCAGGGTGTACCCTGCCTTCCGCCCGGTTGTAGCTGAGATAGGCGCCAGCGCCCCCCAAAAGGGAATAAGTGGTAGGAAATGGATGGATGGATGGACTTGGTCTTCACTTTTGGGGCGGCATAGCTCGGTTGGTAGAGCGGCCGTGCCAGAAACTTGAGGGTTGCAGGTTCGATTCCCGCTTCTGCCATCCTAGTCACTGCCGTTGTGTCCTTGGGCAAGACACTTTACCCACCTGCTCCCAGTGCCACCCACACTGGTTTAAATGTAACTTAGATATTGGGTTTCACTATGTAAAGCGCTTTGAGTCACTAGAGAAAAGCGCTATATAAATATAATTCACTTCACAAAAATTCACACTTGTTTAAATAAATTCATTAATTTTTTTTTACTTGCTTCTTATAACTTTCAGAAAGACAATTTTGGAGAAAAAATACAAACGTAAAAATGAATTTTAGGATTTTTACCTTTTAAATTCCTTCCTCTTCTTTCCTGAAGATTTAAATCAATGTTCAAGTAAATTATTTTAAATTTATTGTAAAGAATAATAAATACATTTTAATGTATTTCTTCATTTTAGCTTCTGTTTTTTCGACGAAGAATATTTGTGAAATATTTCTTCAAACTTATGATTAAAATTCAAAAAAAATATTCCGGCAAATCGACAAAAAATTGTAGAATCAAATTTAAATCTTATTTCAAAGACTTTTGAATTTATTTTACAATCTTTGTTCTGGAAAATCTAGAAGAAATAATGATTTGTCTTTGTTAGAAATATAGCTTGGTTCTAACAAAGTGCTGCGATGAGGTGGCGACTTGTCCACGGTGCACCCCACCTTCCGCCCGATTGTAGCTGAGATAGGCGCCAGCGCCCCCCGCAACCCCAAAAGGGAATAAGCGGTAGAAAAATGGATGGATGGATTCTAACAAAGTGCAGATTGGATTTTAACCTATTTAAAACATGTCATCAAAATTCTAAAATTAATCTTAATCAGGAAAAATTACTAATGATGTTCCGTAAATAATTTTTTATTTTTTTTCAAAAAGATTCGAATTAGCTAGTTTTTCCTCTTTTTTTTTCCGGTTGAATTTTGAATTTTAAAGAGTCGAAATTGAAGATAAACTATGTTTCAACATTTAATTTTCATTTTTTTCGTGTTTTCTCTTCTTTTAAACCATTCAATTAAGTGTTTTTTTCATCATTTATTCCATACAAAAAACCTTCCGTAAAAGGAAAAAAAATGTACGACGGAATGACGGACAGAAATACCCATTTTTTTGTCTATATAGATTTATTTATTAAAGGTAAATTGAGCAAATTGGCTATTTCTGGCAATTTATTTAAGTGTGTATCAAACTGGTAGCCCTTGGCATTAATCAGTACCCAAGAAGTAGCTCTTGGTTTCAGAAAGGTTGGTGACCCCTGGGTTAGAGTGTCCGCCCTGAGATGGGTAGGTTGTGAGTTCAAACCCCGGCCGAGTCATACCAAAGACTATAAAAATGGGAGCCGTTAACTCCCTGCTTGACACTCAGCATCAAGGGTTGGAATTAGGGGTTGAATCACCCAAAATTTAGAGATGTCCGCTAATATCGATCTGCCGATATTATCGGCCGATAAATCCTTTAAAGTGATATCGAAAATGATCGGTATCGGTTTCAAAAAGTAAAATTCATGAATATTTAAAACGCCGGAGTGGTACACGGATGTAGGGAGAAGTACAGAGCGCCAATAAACCTTAAAGGGACTGCCAATAACATAATATCTACGGCTTTTCACACACAAAAGTGAATGCAAGGCATACTTGGTCATCAGCCATACAGGTCAACTTTAACACTGTTACAAATAAGCGCCACACTGTGAGCCCACACCAAACAAGAATGACAAACACAGTTCGCACCGTAACACAACATAAACACAACGGAACAAATACCCATAACCCCTTGCAGCACTTACTCTTCCGGGACGCTACAATATACCCCGCCGCTTGATATCGTCGGAATCGGTAATTAACAGTTGGACAATATCGGATATCGGCAAAAAAGCCATTACCGGACATCTTTAGTACTTTTCCTTGATGACTCAAGAAGGTTAGAAACACAAAAACACACACACACACACACATACATACATACATACATACATACATACATACATACATACATACATATATATATATATATATATATATATATATACACACATATATATATATATATATATATATACACATATATATACATATATATACACATACATATATATATATATATATATATATATATATATATATATTTTTTTTTTTTCTACTGTTTGTCACTTTTGGGGTTGTGAGGGGTCCCTGGAGCCTATCTCAGCTGCATTCAGGCAGAAGGCGGTGTACACCCTGAACATTCGCCACCTTATTGCAGTATATATATATACATATATACATATATATATATGTATATATGTATATATGTATATATATATATATGTGTATATATATGTATATATATATATATATATATATATATATATATACATATATATATGTATATATGTATGTATTTATGTATATATATATATATATATATATATATATATATATATATATATATATACATAATTTACGTTTATTTCCGAGTTACTATGCATAAAAAAAAAATGCATTCATCGTCATGTCTTCATAATGATGGTGAACGATAAACAAAATTCCAAAAACGGTGCAGTTCCCCTTTAAAATTTGACTTTTTTATTGGGTTTTATGGGTGAAGTGAAGTATATTTATATAGCGCTTTTTCTCTAATGACTTAAGGCGCTTTTACATAGTGAAACCCAATATCTAAGTTACATTTAAACCAGTGTGGGTGGCACTGGGAGCAGGTGGGTAAAGTGTCTTGCCCAAGGACACGACGGCAGTGACTAGGATGGCGGAAGCGGGAATCGAACCTGCAACCCTCAAGTTGCCGGCACGGCCGCTCTACCAACCGAGCTATACCGCCCCACAGAGGAACCCCCCCCCCATTGGTCCCGCTGTAAGCAGTTTTTTATTTACCTTTATTTACGAGTTAGTATCCATAAAAAAAATTGCATTCATCGTCATGTCTTTCAAAATAATGGTGAACTGTTTTTGGCCTACGGTCCGTGGCCCGTTGGAACGTTTTTACTTTGGTCCTTAGTGGCAAAAAGTATGGCCACCGCTGATTAATGGAAAAGTCGTTGTTCAACAAAATATGCACAAAATTTACACAAATGTGAGGCTGTGGTCAAACTTAGGGGTTTAATAACAGCGCCACCATGTGGTGTATTTGTCCCCTTGCAGTTCTGGAGGAGAAGAGTTACACCATTGGGCGTCCTCAAAAGTACTGAATAGACAGACAACATTTAAACACTAGGGCAAATTTGGTGTTGCCAATCAACCTATCCCCAGGTGCATGTCTTTGGAGGTGGGAGGAAGCCGGAGGGAACCCACTCAGTCGCGGGGAGAACATGCAAACTCCACACAGAAAGAATCCCCAGCCCGGGATTGAACTCAGGTTGTGTGTGGGGGCCCATCACGATATTGGATAAGGAAAAATAGACTACCGTATTTCCTTGAATTGCCGCCGGGGCGCTAATTATTTGAAAACCTCTTCTCACTCCGGCGCTTACCAAAGGCATGCGGTAAATTTAGGCCTGCACTTATAAATTTGAGTGTGATGTAAGGATACCATCATAAAAAGCACATTTAATTAAAAAAACTTTATAATGGTCTTACCTTTACTTATAAATAAAGTCCATGCGCAGCTCCTTCTGATCAAAAGCATCGATAACTTGTTTATAGAAGTCTTCCTTATCTTTCTTCAGTTTTAAAAGTCTCTCTGTCTCGATGGAGATCTTCCTTTATTACCTCCTGCTTCGATTGAAAGTCCAGTTTAGAAAGCTGTTTTATTTTAGATATGTAATCCTCCATGTTGAAAGTGCAAGCGAGAGGAAAAAATAAACGATCGCTGCTTGTTGTCACTTCTTCTGCAGCCGAGTAGTCGCAAGAAGGATCACTAGCGCCCTCTACCACCAGGAGGCGGGAGTCATTTAATGACTCATATTTGACACACGCAGCTACGGTATATAAATAAAACATAGCTGCTTACTGTTCTTTTAAGCTAATTCAATAGCTTGGACCTTAAATCCTACTGAATAGCTCTTAATCTTCTTCCCTTTATGCGATTTCAAATGATTGAAATCAGCCTCCTCCATTTTGAAAATGACGACAGGTGAAGTGTCACTCGTGACGTGACGAGTTTGACCCGGTGGAAATTCTAGGCATATGCTAATTATTTGGCGAAACGAGTTTGACCCGGCGGAAATTCTAGACGTGCGTTAATAAAAATAATATTTTGCGAAACCAGTTTGACCCGGCGTTAATCCTGAGGTAATGCTGAGTTTGCACTAATTATATTGCAAAATGAGTTTGACCCGGCAGTAATTCTACGGTTAGCTCCTTTTAGTTACCGGTGGAGCTAGCACTGAGTTCAACAAATATGTTTAGGTGTAAAACAAATACTGTAGTATTTTTCTATGGAAGCCCAGACTTCCCTCTCCCCAGCTACTTCGTCCAGCTCTTCCCGGGGGATCCTGAGGCATACCCAGGCCAGCCGGGAGACATAGTCTTCCCAACGTGTCCTGGGTCTTCCCCGTGGCCTCCTACCGGTCGGACGTGCCCGAAACACCTCCCTAGGGAGGCGTTCGAATGGCATCCCGACCAGGTGCCCGAACCACCTCATCTGGCTCTTCTCCATGTGGAGGAGCAGCGGCTTTACTTTGAGTTCCTCCCGGATGACAGAGCTTCTCACCCTATCTCTAGGAGAGAGTCCTGCCACCCGGTCGCTGTAAAGAAGAGGTGTCTTTTTAGAGATAGATTCTTACTTGTTTCAAGTATCCAGTGATTAATTAAGTAGGAGACCGAGTATAAATTGATTGAAGCCGACTGTCCGAGGAAATGCAGTACCATTGTGTCACAGAGATGACAAGTAGTGCCTCCTATTGATTGCATGTTCCCTACTACCTAATTTGTTTATAGGAACATTTTATTCATGGACGCACAGCTGTAATATTGACCCAACCTGACTTACCCACACAGGTGCAAGTGGGGAACTCCGCCTGTAAGTCTTTTGAAGGAGTATCCAGCAAGTTCTTGGTGGGGGTGTCGAGATAGTGCAGAGGAGACTCCAAGAACCCTTTCAAAGATGGAGAACAAGGCAGGCCGTTCTTCGTGGGTGTGTCATCCTCAGAGTAGCAAGTGGTGGAAAGTACAGAGACATCGCCCGTGGTTTCGATTTTCATCCGTTTAGGCTTGGGCGAACATGGTATGCTGAACGTATCTTCTATCTGACTGTGTTGCTGCTGCTGTTGGATGATGTCCCTCTGGCCCCACATCCGGCTCTCTATGGATGCTTGGCTTGAGGTTACTTCCCTTTGGGCTTCAGGGTTATCTTTGTTAACAGCCATATCCTTACTGTTCATATGAGGCGTGGAGCTGGACTCTGGGGTGTGGACGAATGGAGTAATCTGGGTGATGGAAGATGCTGTGAGATTGGACTGGGATTTGTTTCTTATCTGAGAAGCCGTATCAGTCGCAGACATGGCTTGGCTAGAAGGTGTGTCTGCAGCAGCTGAGTCCCCAAATTCTGCTTCAAACTGACGGATCAGTTCTTCATACTTGGGGTCTATGTTAATGAGACCCGGTAACCGTGAGGTGTTGGGTGGGGATGTGGCGGTCATATGTGAGGCAGGACTGGCAGTGTTAGGGGCTGAACTACCCACTTCCTCTGGTTTAGCATTGGTTGCATGGGCCATCGCTGGGGGAAGAGAGCCTACGGGAGCCGGCGTGTTTGCTGACGAAGCAGAACTCGTTAAAGAGGGAGGCAATGAGAGGTTGGAAATGGATACCTGAGTTTGGGCTTGGGCAGGGAGGCCTGCAGCAGCCACCTGAGAGGAGTTACTGTGGAAGGACAAAGGGGGCAGTGAACCCGCAGGTTGCAGACTGGTCAGGATGTTGGCTCGGCCGGTGGTGATTTGAGACTTAGGCAGGAAAGTTGGCACAGAGGCTTTTTGCTTAGTCTTCTTGATTATAATTTGTTTGGGTTTAGGAAGAGGAGGGCCTGGGAGCATCCCACTCATAGCTTTTAAGACAGGAGATCCATTTTTCTTCTTTTTGGGTTCCTTGGGCTCCTGCTTTATGTTTAGATGAGTCAAACCATTGGCTTCCATCTGTGGCCACCATTTTTTTAAGTTTTGACAAGCCACAGGGGCACCAAAGCCAGAAGGATGATTAGAGAAGAGGTTTCTCTTGTAGTGAAGGTGCTGTTGCAGAGCTGCCTGAGTTGAGTGTCTGATGGCTGCTTGCCCAGGAGACAAAGGAGAGCCAGGGTAATGGTGAGACAGAAACTGCCCATTTGCCACATTGCCATGTCCCATGGAGGCAGAGTGATGGTAGAGCTCACCAGAGTCTGGCTCTTGCTTTATTCTGGGCAAAGCTGGCTGGTCCTGTGCCTGCAAACCCCCATTCTGGCTTAACTGCTGTGTGACTGGAAGTTTGAAAGATGCATTGCCAGACTTGTCACCCAGCAGCTGTTTGAGCTCTGTCATGGGGTCTGATCTTGCGTGAGGTGCACCAGCATAATGGGACAAGGACTCGGATTTCATACGCATAAATACTTTCTGTTCTTCAGAGCCTCTGTTTGGGTCATGCAGCCACTGTTGGGGATTCTGGCCAAAGCCTTGAGGATTTCCTTGACCTGGAAAGGGAGAGGTAGAAGCATGGGGGGGCTGGCCCTGTGACTGGGGTCTATGGTGCTCACAGGACACTGCTGTTTGCTGGTCAGTGTTTAATCCTGGAGGGACGGACTGAGAGCGTGAGGATGGTATTAAGTTAGTGCCATTTGGTGACGGAGATAAAAGGTTTTGGCTATGTTGATGATGGAGGAGGTTATTATTAAAGAGAATGTGACCTGGAAGACCAACACCTTGAGTTCCAGTACCAGATAACTGTGTGAGGGCTTCTATGGCAATGGCTGTCTGTAGACTGACATTCCTTTCCTTGGCTATCGACAGCACCTGGGGAGAACAGGGAATCGGAGGAAGTTTGGAGTAGGACACTTGGCCAGAGTGTGGGCCTTTTGTTCGCTGTTGCTGTTGGGGGTATGAAGAAGACAAGTGGCCGCCATTGGTCTGGAGATAGGACTGGTTCTTCAGATGGGGCTGCTGAATGGTGGACTGCAAATGTGATGAATCATTCGTCTTGCTGGTGCTTTGAGCCTGACTAGTTGCCAACTTAATCTTCTTCTCCAGCCACTCCAGGTAGTCTGGACAGTCCGGCCCTTCACAGTTACAGTTTGGCGGCTTGTGACCATGTTTCGCATGGTTCAGTGCTGTCTGTAGCGTGTTCATGTTTTCTGGAGATTGGTGGCTTGAGTCAGGAGCCGATGAGTGTTTGATCCTAGCCCCATCAGCTCCCATCTCCTGGGTAAACTTCTCATACAGCTGTTTTGTCAAAGGCTGCACTTGGAGGCAAGAAGTAGAGGAAGAAGGCGGTAAGGTGCCGGCAACGGCAGAAAAATTAACCAGATTTTGAGCATCCTCCATATCCACGTGGTGGACATGTTCTCGTCGGTTTCCATGACTGCTGCTGTTCAGAGATGGCTGCCGTTGGTCATTGCCATGTTCTGCCACCCAGCACTGCCTTGGGGGTACACTTCCTGACCTCTTCTGCTCTGTTTCCATTGATGAATCATTATCATCTGAGTAGCAATTCACACCATTGGATAGTTCCAGGCTCAGCACGCCTTCCTGGAGGCGGTCTGGTGACCCACTTTCCATCTGCTCTCCACCTCTGGGGCCATCCAATGAAGTGACTTTGTGAATACTCTGAAAGACAGAAAGAGGGGAGTTATTTTTTTTAAATAAATAAAGTTATGCATCGCTACTTTAAAAATATTTTATATCGTGTTTAAACTTTTTCCAGATGAGTCCCTATGAGTTGTAGTCAAAATGCCTCTAAAATCATTAGACGAATGGTCAATGACTTATGGAAAACTGGTTGCTGTGTGCCTTTGCAAAGATTTGCAGCCAGGCTTTTCAACAAACCTTTCTTAAACTTTACAGAATTGTCGGTCCCATAAAATGTGAGAACCAAATGCTGTGATTCTTAAAGTCTGTCCGACTATTCCGGTCAAATGTTGGGGTTTAATAACAGCACCACCATGAGGTTCCATCCTTATTCCCTTTTGGGTCGCGGGGGGCGCTGGTGCCTATCTCAGCTACACTCAGGCGGAAGGCGGGGTACACCCTGGACAAGTCGCCAACTCATCGCAGGGCCAACACAGATAGACAGACAACATTCACACTCACTTTCACGCACTAGGGACCGTTTTTTAGTGTTGCCAATCAACCTATCCTCAGGTGCATGTCTTGGGAGGTGGGAGGAGCCTATCCCCAGGTGCATGTCTTTGGAGGTGGGAGGGGCCTATCCCCAGGTGCATGTCTTTGGAGGTGGGAGGGGCCTATCCCCAGGTGCATGTCTTTGGAGGTGGGAGGAGCCTATCCACAGGTGCATGTCTTTGGAGGTGGGAGGAAGCCCGAGTACCCGGAGGGAACCCACGCAGTCACGGGGAGGACATGCAAACTCCACACAGAAAGATCTCGAGACTGGGATTGAACCTTGACTACTCAGGACCTTCGTATTGTGAGGCAGACGCACTAACCCCTCTTCCACCGTGCTGACCATGAGGTTGTATTTGTAAAAGAAAAAATACAGTAGCAGAGGTAAAACTGTGAAACAGTTCGGAAGTGAAAGAGTTACACCACGTGTTTTTTTTAAACACAAAAGTTTATACCACAGCCCAGAAACCCGTGAATTGTTCCCTTCGTCTGAGATTTTTTTTTTAAATTAGAGTCAAGAAAATTGGCATCTTTATAAAGAGAGTCCCCCAAAAATTAGTCAAATCAGCATGGACAAACTCATTTGCCTGTAAAGTCAAGAAAATGTACAACTTTTGAAAGTTTACAAGCTGCTCCAGACTATTTTTACAAACTCCGTTTCCATATCAGTTGGGAAATTGTGTTAGATGTAAATATAAACGGAATACAATGATTTGCAAATCCTTTTCAACCCATATTCAGTTGAATGCACTACAAAGACAAGATATTTAATGTTCAAACTCATACACTTTATTTTTTTTTTGCAAATAATAATTAACTTAGAATTTCATGGCTACAACACGTGTCAAAGTAGTTGGGAAAGGGCATGTTCACCACTGTGTTACATCACCTTCTCTTTTAACAACACTCAATAAACGTTTGGGAACTGAGGAAACTAATTGTTGAAGCTTTGAAAGAGGAATCTTTCCCATTCTTGTTTTATGTAGAGCTTCAGTCCTTCAACAGTCCGGGGTCTCCGCTGTCGTATTTTATGCTTCACAATGCGCCACACATTTTCGATGGGGGACATGTCTGGACTGCAGGCGGGCCAGGAAAGTACCCGCACTCTTTTACTACGAAACCACGCTGTTGTAACACGTGGCTTGGCATTGTCTTGCTGAAATAAGCAGGGGCGTCCATGATAACGTTGCTTGGATGACAACATATGTTGCACCAAAACCTGTATGGACCATTCAGCATTAATGGTGCCTTCACAGATGTGTAAGTTACCCATGCCTTGGGCACTAATGCACCCCCATACCATCACAGATGCTGGCTTTCGAACTTTGCGCCGATAACAATCCGGATGGTTATCTTCATCTTTGTTACGGAGGACACCACGTCCACAGTTTCCAAATATAATTTGAAATGTGGACTCGTCAGACCAAAGAACACTTTTCCACTTTGCATCAGTCCATCGTATATGAGCTCGGGCCCAGCGAAGCCAGCGGCGTTCCTGGGTGTTGTTGATAAATGGGTTTTGCTTTGCATAGCAGAGTTTTAACTTGCACACAGATGTAGCAACCAACTATAGTTACTGACAGTGGTTTTATGAAGTGTTCCTGAGCCCATGTGGTGATATCCTTTACACACTGATGTCGATTTTTGATGCAGTACCGCCTGAGGGATCAAAGGTCCGTAATATCATCGCTTACGTGCAGTGATTTCTCCAGATTCTCTGAACCTTTTGATCATTTTACGGACTGTAGATGGTAAAATCCCTAAATTCCTTGCAATAGCTCGTTGAGAAATGTTGTTCTAAAACTGTTGGACAATTTGCTTACAAATTGGTGACCCTCGCCCCATCCTTGTTTGTGAATTACTTAGCATTGCATGGAAGCTGCTTTTATACCCAATCATGGCACCCACCTGTTCCCAATTAGCCTGCACACCTGTGGGATGTTCCACATAAGTGTTTGATGAGCATTTCTCAACTTTATCAGTATCTATTGCCACCTTTCTTAACTTCTTTGTCATGTGTTGCCGGCATCAAATTTTAAAGTTAATGATTATTTGCAACAATAAAAAAAAGGTTTATCAGTTTGAACATCAAATATGTTGTCTTTGTAGCATATTCAACTGAATATTGGTTGAAAATTATTTGCAAGTCATTGTATTCCGTTTATATTCACATCTAACACAATTTCCCAACTCATATGGAAACAGGGTTTGTATATTGTGGGAAAGGTCGTAAGATATCCACACGACTCTATAGGCTTGGTCTCAAAATATCCACACACCATAACTCCCAGCTCTAAGCTTATCCGCACACCCAAACTGACAAAACAGAAACAACATTATTCCAGCCTCATCTTCCCTTATCCATGTTTTCCTTCCAACATCTCAAAGGTACACTGGAGCACACCCAGAGCTGCAAGGTCAGGTCAAACAGGTTATTAGTAAGTAAGGCAATAACTGTTTCTTCCGAGGAGAGTTTTTACAACATGTGATATACTGACCACCTACACCCGAAATGTTAAGACCTTGCCTCACAGTCTGGTATTCAATAAAACACCGTATGTCTGTACCGTTATACTTGGGTAAACACATAATAGAGCAACTGATATCCTTGAACTATAAGCTAAGAATTACTTGTCATTGGTCATAATAAAGGAATGTTACTGTTGAGGTTGCTTTTTGTCAATGATGTTCTTTTATAGTCAAAACAGTAAACTAAAGATTAGAGTCAAAAGTTATAGAAAATGTGTCATTGTAAGGAACTTTTCAAGCATTTAAAGGGGAATATTATCACCAGACCTATGTAAGAGTCAATATATACCTTGATGGTGCAGAAAAAAGACCATCTATTTTTAGGACCAATTTCCAAACTCTAAATAGGTGAATTTTGGCGAATTAAACGCTTTTCTGTTTATCGCTCTGGAGGGGATGACGTCATTTTCAACCCATTGTAAACATTGGGTCTCAGCTCTGTTACTTTCCGTTTTTTCGACTATTTTTCGGAACCTTGGAGACCTCATGCCTCGTCGGTGTGTTGTCGGAGGGTGTAACAACACTAACAGGGAGGGATTCAAGTTGCACCACCGGCCCAAAGATGCCAAAGTGTCTGCCGCCAGACCCCCATTGAATGTGCCAGAGTGTCTCCACATTTTACCGGCGATGACAGACATGGCACAGAGATGTATGGATAACCTGCAGATGCATTTGCAATGATAAAGTCAACGAAATCACAAAGGTGAGTTTTGTTGATGTTGACATATTTATTCGCGGAGTGACTGCAAGTTAATCGATGCTAACATGCTACGCTAATCGACACTAACATGCTATTTACCGCCGGTCCTAAAGCAGACATGGCACAGAGATGTATGGATAACCTGCAGATGCATTTGTAACGATAAAGTCACAGAAATCACAAAGGTGAGTTTTGTTGATGTTGAAATATTTGGTCGCGGAGTGACTGCCAGTTAATCGATGCTAACATGCTACGCTAATCGACACTAACATGCTATTTACCGGCGATGCTAAAGCAGACATGGCACAGAGATGTATGGATAACCTGCAGATGCATTTGCAACGATAGTCAACGAAATCACAAAGGTGAGTTTTGTTGATGTTGACTGCCAGCTAATCGATGCTAACATGCTATTTACCGGCGGTGCTAAAGCAGACATGGCACAGAGATGTATGGATAACCTGCAGATGCATTTGCAATAATAAATTCAACGAAATCACAAAGGTGAGTTTTGTTGATGTTGACTTATTTGCTAATCAGACATATTTGGTCGCGGAGTGACTGCCAGTTAATCGATGCTAACATGCTACGCTAATCGACACTAACATGCTATTTACCGGCGGTGGTAAAGCAGACATGGCACAGAGATGTATGGATAACCTGCAGATGCATTTGTAACGATAAAGTCACAGAAATCACAAAGGTGAGTTTTGTTGATGTTGACTGCCAGCTAATCGATGCTAACATGCTACGCTAATCGATGCTAACATGCTATTTACCGGCGGTGCTAAAGCAGACATGGAACAGAGATGTATGGATAACCTGCAGATGCATTTGCAACTATATGACGTTTCCTTCCACCCACATTTAATGCGAAACAAACACTTACCAATCGACGGATTTAAGTTGCTCCAGTGTCACAACATGCGAAAGTCCTGATCGTTTGGTCCGCACATTTTACCGGCGATGCTAACGCAGCTATTCGGCCATGCTATGGCTATGAATAGCGTCAATAGGTTCAGTTTCTTCTTCAATATTTTCATACTCCAACCATCTGTTTCAATACATGCGTAATCTGTTGAATCGCTTAAGCCGCTGAAATCCGAGTCTGAATCCGAGCTAATGTCGCTATATCTTGCTGTGCTATTCGCCATTGTTTGTTTACATTGGCAGCACTGTGTGACGTCACAGGGAAATGGATAGTGGCATCGCAAATAGCGAAAATCAAGCACTTTAAAGGTTTTTTTAGGGATATTCGGTGACCGGTAAAATTTTGAAAAAAACTTCAAAAAATACAACAAGCCACTGGGAACTGATTTTTATGGTTTTTAACCCTTTTGAAATTGTGATAATGTTCCCCTTTAATTACCAAAATATTCTATGGTCTTTTGAATGCACCTTCTGTGTGGTGTGTCTAGTAAGGGTCCCGGGGGTGTTGATGGCCGCGCTTAGAGGTGGTTTGGGGTTAGAATGTGTGGGGGGGGGTTGGTTGGAAAGTGGTAGCAGCCAACAGCCGGCAGGCAATACGTGAGAGGCCTCATGTCCGCACTATCAGCGGCATCACACGGGAAAGAGGAAGGGGGTGGGGGCTGTGCACGGCTGTTATGAGAACTGCAGTGTGTTGAAACACAGAATATCTGCACACACACACACACACACACACACTACACACTGACAGTTTATCATGCACACGCAATGTCACTGGCTCAACACCACAAACGCGGCGTGTTTTGTGCAAAACGAAGTGACAGCTGATCAGCGACGATGAAACGTCCAGACCGTAACGCAGGACCTCCCCCGCGGCACCTAGCGTAATATTTCCGTATTTTTCTACACGCCAAGCGTTCCTTTGTCACAAAGACACACACTTCTTGGCCCGCATCCAAAAAGGGGGGAAAAAAACCAAAACCTTCACCTCAGTAGCCCTTTAAATCGGACGCATCGCCTCAGCTGACGGAATAAAAATGAAAAGAGGGAGGAGACAAAGCACGCGACGCGCCGTGTTGCTAGGGGGAGCTTTGGTCAAACCCCGATCCCAGGATCCCTGGATCCCAGGATCCCAGGATCCCAGGTTCCCGGTTCTCCTCCCCCCGGACATCATGACAACATCAAGTTCAACTTACGTGGCCCGAGACTTCCATAGGCGCCGGTCGGAGAGCAGAAAGCCGCGAGGAGGCCGGCAGAGAGGAGCATGAGCGTGGCTTGAGGTGTCAGGACGGCGTGCGAGTAACTGGACCGTCTCGGCTTGCCTTCTTGACTTCTTTCATCCGGCCAGAAGGAGCGAGCGGCAAAATCCCCCAGCGCGTTCCGGCCACACATAAACAACAAACCTCCCCGCCGTCCTCATTCTCTTAGCCTCTCCTTATGGCCGCCACCTTCCCTCTGCTCCCTTCTTTCTCATTATCTGTCTGCTCCTCCCTTCCCTTTCTCAATATCCTCTTTCTCTCCTTCTTTCTTCCCGTCTCTCGGCTACACATGCAGTCGGTTTCTCTTCAATCGACACCCTCCCCCCCCCTTTTCGCCTCTCTCTCCGTCTATCTCTCTCTATTCCCCTCCCTCTCACACCGCCTTTACCTCCATCTCCCCTGCTCTCTCTCTCTTCAGTGTGTGCAGAGCGAGAGGCCATTATCTGAGCCGCGGCGGGCACGTACGTCGGAATGGAGGAGTGTGCAGTGAACAGAAAGAGAAAGAGAAAGAGCCGTGGGCTCCAGTCCCTAGGAAACCGCATTCCGACTGCCTCCAGCTCCACCTCCTCTTCCCTCATATCCCACAGTTCAGATCAGCTGTTCGGTTCGTCCCTTTAAATCCAACGTCCGTGGCGACTTGTTCGGCGATGTTACAACCGCCGCCTCGTCCTTTCCTGAGCCTGGTTCTTCCATCGCCGCTGGGTCCTTGGCATTGGTATTAACGCTGGCTGTCGTTGGGAGTGAGCCTTTTCTCCGAGATGGGAAAGGGAATTTTCCGCGATATCCCTCTTTTCATTCTAGTACGAGGGGAAGGACGTGGAGGGTACGCCGGATTACACTTTGCCGTCAGGCGAGCAGGACAACGGACTGAGGAAAGCGACGTAACAAAGTGGGGAGTCAATGGAATAAGTCATAGCAGCCTGATGGACGGAGGCTCCGAACGGGAAGAACCCTGCCGTTCGAAGAACCCCTAACCAGAACACATTAGCTTTCTCCTGTCCTTGTCCGTTGAATCTCCGTCGTTGCCTCGCTCAACCCTCGCCAACCCCAGTCCTGTCGCCTAATCGCTGGCTGATCGGCCTCGCGGAGTCTGTCCTCTTTGTTAACGGTCGCCGGATTTTCCCATTCGCAGCCAGGTGAATCATGAGAACATGGCCGCCCTCTCATTCTTTGACGTTACCCAACTTCCCCAGGACTGACTTCCTCTCTGTGCTACGGGGCTTTTCCTCTAAGCCTCCCTCGCTCTCTCTGTTTCTAGTCTGTCTTCCTCTCAGCCCCCGTCCCCTCAGAGCTTACGAAACAACTCTCCGGTCCCGGCGACTGTACCTTTATCTGCTCCTCACATATTTTTCTTTTTTTTTTGGAACACACGCGCACACTCGTACACAACAGACGAGCGTCAATCCCGAAATGAAACCGCGCAGCCTGAGCAGTCCAAAGGCAAGGAAGAGAAGTGGAGCACAGGTCACGTGGCAGCAAGAGGGACCAATGAGCGCCAGGGAAGGCGGTGAGCGGGTGAAGCAGGAAAAAAACGCGTTGATGACACGACCGTATCGTCGCCGCCGTGGTGTCGTCATTACCAGGAGCAGAACCTCGTAGGAGTCATGTGACACATCACTGGAAAACTTTGTGCACCGGCAGCAGTGACACAGCAGCTGGGGGCACAACACTCTCAGATCACGGGCTCACCAGTCGTCATTTTAGTACCTTTTGTCCCCTCTGGTCATTAGACTTGGTGTTGGCACAACTAGATTTAGGAGTAAACTGGTATAGAACGATACTAGACATGTCAAAGATGCTTATTTTGAATAATAATCAAGGCGGAAGCTCAGAAGGGACAGAGTCTTGTCTGTTGCGGGTCCCAAAATATGGACCGATCTCCCTCTCCATGTGAGACAGACCCCTCATTTGGCTATTTTTAAGACCCTTCTTAAAACCCATTTTTATTCACTGGCTTTTAACCCAGCATGAGACTTTAAATCGTTTTTAACTGTTTTTTATCTGACAAATTGTTCTTAGGTTAATTTGCATTTGCTTTTTCAATCTGTATTTTACTTCTGTTTTAAATGTTTTGTTTTTTTTCTGTCCTATGCCCCAATTTTTTTTGTGGTGTTCAGCCCTTTATTCATCAACTGTGGTTGTTTTTAAAGGGCTTTATAAATAAAGTTAGTATGGTATGGTATGATAATAAGCACGTATTTGTCATCATATCCTAAATCTGGGGTTCTTACTATTTTTCAGGCCAAGGACCCCCAATGTGATGGAGAGATGGAGCAGGGACCCCCTAAATATAAATACGCTATTCAAAAAAATATGCGGGTTTATTTATCTATGTTTTTATTTTAAACAATTTAGTAGTGTTGTCCCAATACCAATATTTTGGTACTTTTCGCTACTTTTCTAAATAAAGTGGACCCCCGATATGATGCCTATATATATATATATATACATATATATATATATATATATAGATATATATACATACATATAATATATATATATATATATATATATATATATACATATATATATATATATATATATATATATATATATACATATATATATATATATATATATATATATATGTATATCCATCCATCCATCCATCCATTTCCTACCGCTTATTCCCTTTTGGGGTCGCGGGGGGCGCTGGCGTCTATCTCAGCTACAATCGGGCGGAAGGCGGGGTACACCCTGGACAAGTCGCCACCTCATCGCAGGGCCAACACAGATATATATATATATATATATATATATATATATATATATACTATTCAAATAATACACGGGTTTATTTATCTATGTTTTTATTTTAAACAATTTAGTAGTGTTGTCCAATACCAATATTTTGGTACCGGTACCAAAATGTATTTTGGTAATTTTCGGTAATAAATAAAGTGGACCCCCAATATGATGCCTAAATATATATATATATATTTATATATATATATATATATACTATTGAATATATATATATATATATATATATATATATATATATATATATATATATATGTATATATATATATATATATATATATATATATATATATATATATATATATATACATATATATATATATATACTATTCAAATAATACACGGGTTTATTTATCTATGTTTTTATTTTAAACAATTTAGTAGTGTTGTCCCAATACCAATATTTTGGTACCGGTACCAAAATGTATTTTGGTACTTTTCGGTACTTTTCTAAATAAAGTGGACCCCCAATATGATGCCTATATATATATGTGTATATATATATATATATATATATATATATATATATATATATATATATATATATATATATATATATATATATATATATATATATATATATATATATATATATATATATATATAGTGTTTTCCAATACCAATATTTTGGTACCGGTGCCAAAATGTATTTCAATACTATTCGGTACTTTCCGATAGTTTTCTAAATAAAGGGGAACCACAAAAAAAAATGGCATTATTGGCTTTATTGTAACACAAAATCTTAGGGTACATTAAACATCTTTATTATTGCAATTTTGTCCTTAAATAAAATAGTGAACATACAAGACAAATTGTATTTTAGTAGTAAGTCAACTTTTAAGTACGCAGTAACATATTGTGTCATTTATTATTCTATTTTGTGAAAATTATTAAGGACAAGTGGTAGAAAATGTATTATTAATCTACTTGTTCATTTACTGTTAATACCTGCTTACTTTATCTTTTAACAAGTTCTATCTACACTTCTATTAAAATGTAATAACCACTTATTCTTCTGTTGTTTGAATGCTTTACATTAGTTTTGGATGATACCACAAATTTGGGTATCGATCCGATACCAAGTCGTAACAGGATCATATTTAAGTCCTCATGTGTCCAGGCACGTATTTCTTGAGTTTATAAACATAATATAATTCTTTTTTTTTTTTTTTTTAAAGATTTAGTGATGCGAAAAAATATAGATGTAATCATAGTAGTCTGCACACTGTGTCTGCTTGAAAGTACTCTGTGTGTGTGCGCTGCCGAACATGCTCTTCTGCTCGTAAAACCAACAATGCCATGACAACAAAACGACGCGCCGTCATGCCCGTTAAAGAAAGTGAGGGGAGGGGGGGGGGGGGGGGGGGGGGTGGGGGGGAGAAGGACCGGTACTTTTTAGAAGCAGTATAGTACCGAATATGATTCATTAGTACCGTGGTACTATACTAGTCCCGGTATACGGTACAACCTTACAATTTACAGGTACAGTGAGTAGTGTGGTCATGTCACTGCCATTCATAAACTACATTACGGTGTATTGGAACAATGTTAAAGACATTTATATTTTGGCAAGAAAATAAATGTTTAAAAACTAATCAACCAAAATTGGATGATCACCCTCTCCAGTACCGCCATGAATAAATATATATTATGTTAAAGTTCAAACAATGATCTGAAAGGATTCATACGGCCCCATTCCTGAGAGAAAGGTGGAGAATTTATTGTTTTGCAATGCAGTCTGCTGAAAATGACGAAAAGCGGCACTCTAAATCGCAACTGACGCCGTGGTCAAAGTTGGAATTGCCACAAAACACATCTTAACACTCTACTTGCCGTAAAAGTGGTGAGTCACGTTTCACGTGTCGGGTAAACCGCAACGAATCGGGCTATATGAGTCGACATGTTGGACCATGTTATAGAACCCAGGTTTATACTGCATTGCTTTGATTTTGAAGTTTACTAAACTGGAAGTCACCGTACGTAAGTTTTCACGCTGTGCAACTCTGCAGTGTTGACGTGCTTAGTCAACAATGTCACAACAAACGTTGACCGACAATAACATTTTTTCCAAGAACTTAAAGCCTTGAGGGCTCAATTTTTGTGTCAACAAAACCTGTCGACCATGTCGGTCGGGTGTCTACTGGCTTTAGCGTCCTCTACAACCTGTCATCACGTCCGCTTTTCCTCCATGCAAACAACATGCCGGCCCTGTCACTTGATATATGCGGGTTTTACACACACAAGTGAATGCTAGCATACTTGGTCAACAGCCATACAGGTCACACTGAGGGTGGCCGTATAAACAACTTTAACACTGTAACAAATATGCGCCACATTGTGAACCCACACCAAACAAGAATGACAATCACATTTCGGGACAACATCCACACCGTAACACAACATAAACACAACAGAAGAAATACCCGGAACCCCTTGCAGCACTAACTCTTTCGGGACGCTACAATACACACCCAAACCACGCACACCTCAACACCGCAAAACCCACCCACCTCAACCCCGTCCCCATCTCCCAAATTCGGACGTCTCTAGGTTGGCAAGTATGGTGGGGATCGAACCAGGAACCCTCAGGTGGCTAGCACGGCCACTCTCCTAACCGTGCCACGCCGTCCCTTTGGGCCATTTTACATAATAAAACATTTTTACGAATCATATAGTCTATAACTAACACAAGCCTATGCAGTATGAACAACGCCAACACTGTCATAAACATGTGCCATATAGTGAAACCACATGGCCGGCTGGCACCGCCACTTTCCCAACTGTGCCACGCCGTCCCTTTGGGCCATTTTACATAATAAATGGTTTTTTTTTAATCATATAGTTTATTACTAACACAAGCCTAAGCAGTATGAACAATGCCAACACTGTCATAAACATGTGCCATATAGTGAAACCACATGGCCGGCTGGCACCGCCACTTTCCCAACCGTGCCACGCCGTCCCTTTGGGCCATTTTACATACTAAATGTTTTTTTTTAATCATATAGTCTATGATTAACAAAAGCCTATGCAGTATGAACAACACCAACACTGTCATAAACATGTGCCATATAGTGAAACCACATGGCTGGTTGGCACCGCCACTCTCCCAACCGTGCCACGCTGCCCCTTTGGGCCATTTTACATACTAAATGTTTTTTTTTTTAATCATATAGTTTATTACTAACACAAGCCTAAGCAGTATGAACAATGCCAACACTGTCATAAACATGTGCCTTATAGTGAAACCACATGGCTGGTTGGCACCGCCACTCTCCCAACCGTGCCATGCCGTCCCTTTGGGCCATTTTACATACTAATGTTTTTTTTTAATCATATAGTATATTACTAACACAAGTCTAAGCAGTATGAACAATGCCAACACTGTCATAAACATGTGCCATATAGTGAAACCACATGGCTGGCTGGCACCGCCACTCTCCCAACCGTGCCACGCTGTCCCTTTGGGCCATTTTACATAATAAAACATTTTACAAATTTTACAAATCATATAGTCTATAATTAACAAAAGCCTATGCAGTATGAACAACACCAACACTGTCATAAACCTGTGCCATATAGTGAAACCACATGGCTGGCTGGCACCGCCACTCTCCTAACCGTGCCACGCCGTCCCTTTGGGCCATTTTACATACTATTTTTTTTTTTTTTAATCATATAGTCTATAACTAACAAAAGCCTAAGCAGTATGAACAACACCAACACTGTCATAAACATGTGCCATATAGTGAAACCACATGGCCGGCTGGCACCGCCACTCTCCCAACCGTGCCACGCCGTCCCTTTGGGCTATTTTATATACTAATTTTTTTTTAAATCATATAGTCTATGATTAACAAAAGCCTATGCAGTATGAACAACGCCAACACTGTCATAAACATGTGTCATATAGTGAAACCACATAGCTGGCTGGCACCGCCACTCTCCCAACCGTGCCACGCTGTCCCTTTAGGCCATGGGTGTCAAACTCTGGCCCGCGGGCCAAATTTGGCCCGCCGTGCAATTTAATTTGGCCCTTTAGGCAATATCAAATTAACATTAGAGCTGGCCCGCCGGTACTATACAGCGGCAGATTTCTACCCAGACAACAATATTGGGGGCGTGCCTAAAAGACACTACCTTTAGCGTTGTCTACAATATGTTGTCACGTCCGCTTTTCGTCCATACTAACCGCGTGCCGGCCAAGTCACATAATATATGCGACTTATACACACACTCAAGTGAATGCCAGCATACTTTCTCAACAGCCATACAGGTCAGACTGAGGGTGGCCGTATAAACAACTTTAACACTGTTACAAATATGCGCCGCACTATGAACCCACACCAAACAAGAATGACAAACACATTTCGGGAGAACATCCGCACCGTAACACAACATAGACACAACAGAACAAATACCCAGAACCCCTTGCAGCACTAACTCTTCTGGGACACTACAAAATGCACCCCCCGCTACCACCTAACCCCGCCCCCCACCCATCTCATTATTTTATTTTAAGATGTATTAGCCTGTGGAAAAATGTAATGTTGATATTTATCTCAGAAGGCTGCAAATAGAAAAGAGGCATTAAATATTTATTTTACCATTGATGTTTTTTTTGTTTTTTGAAAGTTGATTTTGCACTATTAAGTTATATAAGTATTGCTTGTTCCATATTCAGTGGTAAAGCAAAGCAGTGTAGCAAACTGAGCAATAATTAATGTTGTATTAATTAATTTGCTCTTGCCACTTCAAGGTTTAAATGTTTGATTTATTCATTATTTTTATTTTATTTTCAAATTTATTATCAGCCTGAGGAAAAAGTTCATTTTCCATATTTACCTCAGAAGGCTGCAAATAGAAAAAAGGCACTCCATTTTTCTTTAAATTTTATTTGATATGCCATTGATGATTTTTAATTATTATTATTATTATTATTTGAGACTCAATTTTGCATGTCACTATAAAGTTATATAAGCCTTGCTTGTTCAATATTCAATGCAAAACTTGTTTGGGTCCCTATTAAAAGGTTCATTTGTTCAAACCTTTGGCCCGCGCCTTTGTTCAGTTTTAAATTTCGGCCCACTCTGTATTTGAGTTTGACACTCCTGTTTTAGGCCATTTTACATAATAAAAAATAAAATACAAATCATATTTATAACTAACATAAGCCTATGCAGTATGAACAACACCAACACTGTCATAAACATGTGCCATGTAGTGAAACCACATGGCTGCTACAATAAGAGAGAAAACAGCACTCACAGTCAACCGGTTGTGAAGTTCTAACAATTCTATCACAGAACTTGTCATCCTCGCCCGTTCGATTCCTTTCTTCTTATCTTCTCTCGGTCTCCATTTCTCAGCAGCACGCAGGTGGGTTGTCGAGGCAAGGAGGGTTTCCAGAGACAAGAGAAGTCCATTCTCGGCAGTGTGCAGGTTTGACTTGCACATGACTAAGTCTGAGTCATGGTTTCTTCCTATCGACTGCTGACATAAACCCCCTGAGCGACAAAAGGCGAGAGTTGCGGTAATCGTGGGGCTCGGAGGTGGGAGTTCTGAGCCCTGGCTTCCTGTTTCGTCACTTTCGTTTGACAAGAACCGTGACTTTGCACACTGGAACACGCCGAAAGAACGAAAACACGTTTGTGTGGAACAACTCCGTCCAAAAAGTGACGATGAAAGGCTCCTGACTTGCTCGATTTGAAGGCTTTGAAAATTATATTAGATCCTCCCGGAGATGGAACTCCGCCCTATGTGTATAGCTCGGTTGGTAGAGTGGCCGTGCCAGCAACTTGAGGGTTGCAGGTTCGATTCCCGCTTGTGCCATCCTAGTTACTGCCGTTGTGTCCTTGGGCAAGACACTTTACCCACCTGCTCCCAGTGCCACCCACACTGGTTTAAATGTAACTTAGATATTGGGTTTCACTATGTAAAGCGCTTTGAGTCACTAGAGAAAAGCGCTATATAAATATAATTCACTTCACTTTACTATTATGTTGGATCCACTATGGACTGGACTCTCACTATTATGTTAGATCCACTATGGACTGGATTCTCACTATTATCTTAGATCCACTATGGACTAGACTCTCACTATTATGTTAGATCCACTATGGACTGGACTCTCACTATGATGTTAGATCCACTATGGACTGAACTCTCACTATTATGTTGGATCCACTATGGACTGGACTCTCACTATTATGTTAGATCCACTATGGACTGGACTCTCACTATTATGTTAGATCCACTATGGACTGGACTCTCACTATTATGTTAGATCCACTATGGACTGGACTCTCACTATTATGTTAGATCCACTATGGACTGGACTCTCACTATTATGTTAGATCCACTATGGACTGAACTCTCACTATTATGTTAGATCCACTATGGACTGGACTCTCACTATTATGTTAGATCCGCTATGGACTGGACTCTCACTATTATGTTAGATCCACTATGGACTGGACTCTCACTATTATGTTAGATCCACTATGGACTGGACTCTCACTATTATGTTAGATCCACTATGGACTGAACTCTCACTATTATGTTAGATCCACTATGGACTGGACTCTCACTATTAGCGGCATAGCTCGGTTGGTAGAGTGGCCGTGCCAGCAACTTGAGGGTTGCAGGTTCGATTCCCGCTTGTGCCAGCCTAGTCACTGCCGTTGTGTCCTTGGGCAAGACACTTTACCCACCTGCTCCCAGTGCCACCCACACTGGTTTAAATGTAACTTAGATATTGGGTGTCACTATGTAAAGCGCTTTGAGTCACTTGAGAAAAGCGCTATATAAATATAATTCACTTCACATTTTAATAAAACACTATCAATCTCAAATTGTGAGCATATTTCTCCTCTTGGCCCAAAAATGCAGACCTCTGACTAAGATTGTACACTATCCAGGTACTAGTGTAGTCCCATGATACTAAATGAATCATATTCAGTACTATACCGTCTCTAAAAAGTACTTCCACCCCCTTTTTTGTCATGACATTGCTGGTTTACGAGCATGTTCGGCAGCGCACACACACGGAGTACTTACAAGCAGACACAGTGTTGTAGACAGAAAAAGGGAGAACGGACGCATTTTGGCTTAAAAAGTAAAGATAAAGGTGAAGTTATAAGCAGCTAACGTCCAGCCGCAGTCTGCCGCGTTTTTGCTACTTCTAAATCCCTAATCCTTGTCTCCATGGCGACGAATAAAGTACGTTTCTTACATGTAATGTCATCACTGCAGGACGAGGAATAGCCAAACACCCTTCACTACACACCGTAGCTCACCGGTGCCACAATGTAAACAAACGGACGGGGTTTTAGGCTAGGGGGTAGCGGAGGGTGTATATTGTAGCGTCCCGGAAGAGTTAGTGCTGCAAGGGATTCTGGGTATTTGTTCTGTTGTGTTACGGAGTGTTTGGTGTGGGTTCACAGTGTGGCGTATATTTGTAACAGTGTTAAAGTTGTTTATACGGCCACCCTCAGTGTGACCTGTATGGTTGTTGACCAAGTATGCATTGCATTCACTTGTGTGTGTGAAAAGTTGTAGATATTATGTGATTAAGGCACGCCCCTCAATACTGTTGTCTGGGTGGAAATCAGGAGAAATTCGGGAGAATGGTTGCCCATGGAGATATTCGGGAAGGGGCACTGAAATTCGGGAGGGTTGGCAAGTATGAATGGGAGGACAAGCGGCCCGGTAGCTTCCGAAGCACTCCGCCAGCTTCCGAAGCACTGTGCCGAAGGACCGAGCGACAATTCAAAACTGTGGTGCCCTGGAGCCCAGCGCCGATACGCCAACAGAGAGTTGCTGTGGGCAAATCGGACGTGTAACACGTTAGTCGTGATGTAAATTGTGCTACCGTATCTGTAAACTCCACGGCGAGCTCTCCCACCATCTACCGTTGGCTCCAGACCGAGACAATTTTTGTTATTTGGGTCCAAAATGGCTCTTTCAACGTTATGGGTTGCCTACCCCTGCGTTAGTGGACAAGTGGCAAATGACGGCGCTTAGATGGCAGCATATGTCTGGGTGGAAATCGGGAGAAATTTGGGAGAATGGTTGCCCCGGGAGATATTCGGGAAGGGGCACTGAAAATCGGGAGGATTGGCAAGTATAAATGGGAGGACAAGCGGCCCGGTAGCTTCCGAAGCACTCCGCCAGCTTCCGAAGCACTGTGCCGAAGGACCGAGCGACAATTCAAAACTGTGGTGCCCTGGAGCCCAGCGCCGATACGCCGACAGAGAGTCGCTGTGGGCAAATCGGACGTGTAACACGTTAGTCGTGATGTAAATTGTGCTACCGTATCTGTAAACTCCACGGCGAGCTCTCCCAACCCCGCCCGTTGGCTACAGACCGAGACAATGTTTGTTATTTGGGTCCAAAATGGCTCTTTCAACGTTCTGGGTTGCCTACCCCTGCGTTAGTGGACAAGTGGCAAATGACGGCGCTTAGATGGCAGCATATGTCTGGGTGGAAATCGGGAGAAAGGTTGCCCCGGGAGATATTCGGGAAGGGGCACTGAAATTCGGGAGGGTTGGGAAGTATGAATGGGTAGACAAGCGGACCGGTAGCTTCCGAAGCACTCCGCCAGCTTCCGAAGCACTGTGCCGAAGGGCCGAGCGACAATTCAAAACTGTGGTGCCCTGGAGCCCAGCGCCGATACGCCGACAGAGAGTCGCTGTGGGCAAATCGGACGTGTAACACGTAGGTCGTGGTGTAAATTGTGCTACCGTATCTGTAAACTCCACGGCGAGCTCTCCTCTCCCACCCCCTCCCGTTGGCTCCAGACCAAGACAATTTTTATTATTTGGGTCCAAAATGGCTCTTTCAACGTTCTGGGTTGCCTACCCCTGCGTTAGTGGACAAGTGGCAAATGACGGCGCTTAGTTGGCAGCATATGTCTGGGTGGAAATCGGGAGAATGGTTGCCCCGGGAGATATTCGGGAAGGGGCACTGAAAATCGGGAGGACTGGCAAGTATGAATGGGTGGACAAGCGGACCGGTAGCTTCCGAAGCACTCCGCCAGCTTCCGAAGCACTGTGCCGAAGGACCGAGCGACAATTCAAAACTGTGGTGCCCTGGAGCCCAGCGCCGATACGCCGACAGAGAGTCGCTGTGGGCAAATCGGACGTGTAACACGTAGGTTGTGATGTAAATTGTGCTACCGTATCTGTAAACTCCACGGCGAGCTCTCCCACCATCTACCGTTGGCTCCAGACCGAGACAATTTTTGTTATTTGGGTCCAAAATGGCTCTTTCAACGTTATGGGTTGCCTACCCCTGCGTTAGTGGACAAGTGGCAAATGACGGCGCTTAGATGGCAATATATGTCTGGGTGGAAATCGGGAGAAATTTGGGAGAATGGTTGCCCCGGGAGATATTCGGGAAGGGGCACTGAAAATCGGGAGGATTGGCAAGTATAAATGGGAGGACAAGCGGCCCGGTAGCTTCCGAAGCACTCCGCCAGCTTCCGAAGCACTGTGCCGAAGGACCGAGCGACAATTCAAAACTGTGGTGCCCTGGAGCCCAGCGCCGATACGCCGACAGAGAGTCGCTGTGGGCAAATCGAATGTGTACCACGTTAGTCGTGATGTAAATTGTGCTACCGTATCTGTAAACTCCACGGCGAGCTCTCCCACCATCTCCCGTTGGCTCCAGACCGAGACAAATTTTATTATTTGGGTCCAAAATGGCTCTTTCAACGTTCTGGGTTGCCTACCCCTGCGTTAGTGGACAAGTGGCAAATGACGGCGCTTAGATGGCAATATATGTCTGGGTGGAAATCGGGAGAAATTTGGGAGAGTGGTTGCCCCGGGAGATATTCGGGAAGGGGCACTGAAAATCGGGAGTATTGGCAAGTATGAATGGGTGGACAAGCGGACCGGTAGCTTCCGAAGCACTCCGCCAGCTTCCGAAGCACTGTGCCGAAGGACCGAGCGACAATTCAAAACTTTGGTGCCCTGGAGCCCAGCGCCGATACGCCGACAGAGAGTCGCTGTGGGCAAATTGGACGTGTAACACGTAAGTCGTGGTGTAAATTGTGTTACCGTATCTGTAAACTCCACGGCGAGCTCTCCCACTCCCTCCCGTTCGCTCCAGACCGAGACAATTTTTATTATTTGGGTCCAAAATGGCTCTTTCATCGTTCTGGGTTGCCTACCCCTGCGTTAGTGGACAAGTGGCAAATGACGGCGCTTAGATGGCAGCATATGTCCGGGTGGAAATCGGGAGAAAATCGGGAGAACAGTTGCCCCGGGAGATATTCCGGAAGGGGCACTGAAATTCAGGAGGGTTGGCAAGTATGAATGGGTGAACAAGCGGCCCGGTAGCTTCCGAAGCACTCCGCCAGCTTCCGAAGCACTATGCCGAAGGACCGAGCGACAATTCAAAACTGTGGTGCCCTGGAGCCCAGCGCCGATACGCCGACAGAGAGGCGCTGTGGGCAAATCGGACGTGTAACACGTTAGTCGTGATGTAAATTGTGCTACCGTATCTGTAAACTCCACGGCGAGCTCTCCCACCCCCGCCCGTTGGCTCCAGACCGAGACAATTTTTATTATTTGGGTCCAAAATGGCTCTTTCAACGTTCTGGGTTGCCTACCCCTGCGTTAGTGGACAAGTGGCAAATGACGGCGCTTAGATGGCAGCATATGTCTGGGTGGAAATCGGGAGAAATTCGGGAGAATGGTTGCTCCGGGAGATATCCGGGAAGGGGCCCTGAAATTCGGGAGGATTGGCAAGTATGAATGGGTGGACAAGCGGCCCGGTAGCTTCCGAAGCACTCCGCCAGCTTCCGAAGCACTGTGCCGAAGGACCGAGCGACAATTCAAAACTGTGGTGCCCTGGAGCCCAGCGCCGATACGCCGACAGAGAGTCGCTGTGGGCAAATCGGACGTGTAACACGTTAGTCGTGATGTAAATTGTGCTACCGTATCTGTAAACTCCACGGCGAGCTCTCCCACCATCTCCCGTTAGCTCCAGACCAAGACAATTTTTGTTATTTGGGTCGAAAATGGCTCTTTCAACGTTCTGGGTTGCCTACCCCTAAGTTAGTGGAAAAGTGGCAAATCAGTGGAAGCGACGGGGATGAGGGTTTTCTCACGTGGTTGGCTGCAGTCACACCGCGACACCTGTCCGTCAGTAATAACAGTCCCCAATAACCTGGACCAATTCAAACCGTTATTTGTTTTTTTTTATTGTTTAATTAGCATCGTCTCACATGATGAACACTACATATAATTTTATATGACGCCGGATAACACTCCGGGAGACGTCACTTTTTCGCGCTCGCTGTCCAGGTACTTTCCTGGCTATTATCCCGCCGTGTTGCTGTAGGGAGGAAAAGCAGAACGACACACATTGCGGAAATAACATTATTCTCCGTGAGTCGGCGACATACAAATATATATTCCACAACCCCAAACAAGTCTTTTTCAAAGCCTGCAGTGGCAAGAAAGGTTAGTGATGAGCAAAGACAAGTCCAGGAAAAGTGGTGTACAAACCCCGTTTCCATAAGAGTTGGGAAATTGTGTTAGATGTAAATATAAACAGAATACAATGATTTGCAAATAATTTTCAACCCATATTCAGTTGAATATGCTACAAAGACAACATATTTCATGTTCAAACTGATAAACATTATTTTTTTTGCAAATAATCATTAACTTTAGAATTTGGCAAAGAAGTTGGGAAAGGTGGCAATAAATACTGATAAAGTTGAGGAATGCTCATCAAACACTTATTTGGAACATCCCACAGGTGTGCAGGCTAATTGGGAACAGGTGGGTGCCATGATTGGGTATAAAAACAGCTTCCCAAAAAAATGCTCAGTCTTTCACAAGAAAGGATGGGGCGAGGTACACCCCTTTGTCCACAACTGCGTGAGCAAAAAGTCAAACAGTTTAAGAACGCCATTTCTCAAAGTGCAATTGCAAGGAATTTAGGGATTTCAACATCTACGGTCCATAACATCATCAAAAGGTTCAGAGAATCTGGAGAGATCACTCCACGTAAGCGGCATGGCCGGAAACCAACATTGAATGACCGTGACCTTTGATCCCTCGGATGGCACTGAATCAAAAACCGAAATCAATCTCTAAAGGATATCACCACATGGGCTCAGGAACACTTCAGAAAACCACTGTTACTAAATACAGTTTGTCGCTACATCTGTAAGTGCAAGTTAAAACTCTACTATGCAAAGCGAAAGCCATTTATCAACAACATCCAGAAACTCTGCCGGCTTCTTTGGGCCCGAGATCATCTAAGATGGACTGATGCAAAGTGGAAAAGTGTTCTGTGGTCTGACGAGTCCACATTTTAAATTGTTTTTGGAAATATTCGACATCGTGTCATCCGGACCAAAGGGGAAGCGAACCATCCAGACTGTTAGACGCAAAGTTCATAAGCCAACATCTGTGATGGTATGGGGGTGCATTAGTGCGCAAGGCATGGGTAACTTACACATCTGTGAAGGCAGCATTAATGCTGAAAGGTACATACAAGTTTTGGAACAACATATGCTGCCATCTAATGTAAGTGCCGTCTTCATGGACGCCCCTGCTTATTTCAGCAAGACAATGCCAAGCCACATTCAGCATGTGGTACAACAGCGTGGCTTGGTAAAAAAAAGAGTGTGGGTACTTTCCTGGCCCGCCTGCAGTCCAGACCTGTCTCCCATGGAAAATGTGTGGCGCATTATGAAGCGTAAAATACGACAGCGGAGACCCCGGACTGTTGAACGACTGAAGCTCTACATAAAACAAGAATGGGAAAGAATTCCACTTTCAAAGCTTCAACAATTAGTTTCCTCAGTTCCCAAACGTTTATTGAGTGTTGTTAAAAAAAAAAAGGTGATGTAACACAGTGGTGAACATGCCCTTTCCCAACTACTTTGGCACATGTTGCAGCCATGAAATTCTAAGTTTATTATTTCTTGCCAAAAAAGTAAAAGTTTATGAGTTTGAACATCAAATATGTTGTCTTTGTAGTGCATCCAACTGAATATGGGTTGAAAATGATTTGCAAATCATTGTATTCTGTTTATATTTACATCGAACACAATTTCCCAACTCATATGGAAACGGGGTCTGTAATGATAGTAGTCACTATTATATGTCTGAGACCCAACAGAACTGCGACGTGGGTCTCGGTGAACACGACTTTGACGCCTCCGGTCTACGGAGAGAACTAGTTGTGCTCCCCTCCTTTGATGATATCGGGGGTGGTCCGACCGTGCGGTGTCAGCTGACTCTTGTTTCCACCCAGTCCAGATCCGACGACGGACCCCCCCCCACACACCCCCGCCCTCCCCGAGCAGAGGCCTGGCGGCATAAAGGTCTTCTGACGTGACCGCTCCCCTCCCCCTCACTCTGCTCTCTCCTTCTTTTAGCTCGCCCTCTTTCTTCCTGTGCATCCAGCACCTGTTTCTCATTACACACAGCCCGGGCGTGCATGCAGCAAACATGCCGGGAAATAAATGCAGCAAAATGTTGGAGCCCTGCAGTCTTTTTTCTTGTTGTTGTTCTTGCTCTGCATGCACATGACTACACACACACACACACACACACACACACACACACACACACACACACACACACGTGCTCGCATGCATACAGTATTGGATTGTTCACTGAGGGTCAACGGGTTTTCTGAGGGGGCGGAGCCAGGAGCGGCAGGGCTGCACCGACTCCGTCATATTTAACAGGAAAGGATCCCGGTTGAGCAAATGTGTGCAAAGGGCTCAGAACGGGACAAGCGGTAGAAATGGATGGATGGATGAATTTATAAGCAATGCACCAGCGGGTGTTGTTGCTTTCTTTACTTTTACATATCTCTCACCCAAAGGATGCTGGTCTATATAAAATTGTACGGAAATCCCACGGTTTATATGAAACATGCGTTATTGATTGGCAAGCACCGTTTTGTCCTACTAATTTCAGCTGTCCTTGAACTCACCGTAGTTTGTTTACATGTGCTACTTTTTTCGGGCTCTGAACCGAGGATGTCGTCGTGGCTCGTGCAGCCCTTTGAGACACTCGTGATTTAGGGCTATATAAATAAACATTGATTGATTGATTGATTAAATTGACTGAAGGCCCAGGTGGGAAACGTCCGGCCCACCGCTGGCTTTTGTAAAAATTGATTGTAAAATTCACCAGAGAACAGGGGCGGTATAGCTCTCACTATTATGTTGGATCCACTATGGACTGGACTCTCACTATTATGTTAGATCCACTATGAACTGGACTCTCACTATTATGTTAGATCCACTATGGACTGGACTCTCACTATTATGTTAGATCCACTATGAACTGGACTCTCACTATTATGTTAGATCCATTATGAACTAGACTCTCACTATTATGTTAGATCCACTATGAACTGGACTCTCACTATTATGTTAGATCCACTATGAACTGGACTCTCACTATTATGTTAGATCCAGTATGGACTGGACTCTCACTATTATGTTAGATCCACTATGAACTAGACTCTCACTATTATGTTAGATCCACTATGAACTGGACTCTCACTATTATGTTAGATCCACTATGAACTGGACTCTCACTATTATGTTAGATCCACTATGAACTGGACTCTCACTATTATGTTAGATCCACTATGGACTGGACTCTCACTATTATGTTAGATCCACTATGAACTGGACTCTCACTATTATGTTAGATCCACTATGGACTGGACTCTCACTATTATGTTAGATCCACTATGAACTGGACTCTCACTATTATGTTAGATCCACTATGAACTAGACTCTCACTATTATGTTAGATCCACTATGGACTGGACTCTCACTATTATGTTAGATCCACTATGGACTGGACTCTCACTATTATGTTAGATCCACTATGAACTGGACTCTCACTATTATGTTAGATCCACTATGAACTGGACTCTCACTATTATGTTAGATCCAGTATGGACTGGACTCTCACTATTATGTTAGATCCACTATGGACTGGACTCTCACTATTATGTTAGATCCACTATGGACTGGACTCTCACTATTATGTTAGATCCACTATGGACTGGTTCTCACTATTATGTTAGATCCACTATGGACTGGACTCTCACTATTAGCGGCATAGCTCGGTTGGTAGAGTGGCCGTGCCAGCAACTTGAGGGTTGCAGGTTCGATCCCCGCTTCCGCCATCCTAGTCACTGCCGTTGTGTCCTTGGGCAAGACACTTTACCCACCTGCTCCCAGTGCCACCCACACTGGTTTAAATGTAAAAATTAGATATTGGGTTTCACTATGTAAAGCGCTTTGAGTCACTAGAGAAAAAGCGCTATATAATATAATTCACTTCACTTCACTACTTTTAAATGCCATCGGCAAGCAGCCCTCTGGGTTGCTTCTTGGCTTTTTTGTATGTGTTATGATATACGAGGTTGAAATCATGTTCCTACCCGCACGCTTTGTCCAGAGTGGTACGCCTGCATCCCGACTGAACGACCCCCGCGGGAAGATGCGACCCCTCACGTGACAGATTGAAGCCGGAAAAAGGGCTTACCAAAAAAGGGACAAGCGGTATAAAATGGATGGATGGAATTACTGTTGTGAATTGTGAATTGTATTTATATAGCGCATTTCTCTAGTGACTCAAAGCG